>NW_006763132.1:2663969-2667355 GCF_000264905.1 Stereum hirsutum FP-91666 SS1
CGCTTCTGGGTGAGTGTCATCTATAGCTTTTCATATGCTTCTTTCTTCTGTTGTCGGTACTGCTGCCGGTCCTTGTGCCTTCATGTACTGTATGATACTGTAATAACCTAGGCTATATAAATGTCATATTGTTTACCATATCCACCTGTCTGAGCTCGCTTGGGGCTGGGAAGATGCCCATCTATTGGAATAAAATACAACCCATTCGATTATCCAATGCAAGCAGAGGGACAACGAAAGGGTTTTATTCAACATTTCAAAAGAGGTGGAAGTGTCCAATTACCAGAAGTCGAAGATCACCCCATAGTAGGTGGGAAATCAACCTCTCACAGCACGAAACTGAACTGGTGAAAAGGAGCATAGGCGGGGTTATCTTCACCGTCTTTGTTCACCTCCTGCGACATCGAAGATCACCCTGTCGAGCCGCGACAGGGTGAAGATCGACCACTCTAACGTCGAAAACCACCTAAAACCCGGTTGATTTTCCGGTGACTTTCACCCGCGGCGACCTCCGTAGTGGTTGTGAGCTGGGGACCCATTTCGAGTAGCCCTACAGCTGATTGGCAACTCTGCTGGCGCCATCCGAGTCACCACCGTACCAGGGTTTCCGTAGTACCATCATGATGGTGCAAGTACGTGCTGCGGATAGGAGTGTTGTTCCGTGCGGGACCGTTTTGCACCAGGCTCCTTCACAGCCGCCCGGAGGAGTTGAGCTCGATAGCGTAGAATTGACAGATACTTGAGAGATTCTACTTCACGAGTGCAGGATAAATCCGGACTGATGGATCCAAGAATAAATAGACAGATACATAAATAGACACCACGCAGATGCCACGCAAATACCACGCAGATGCCACGCAAACACCACGTTCCCCACACAAACTTCAAACCGCTCAACTCCTCCGGGCGGCTGCAACAAAACATTGAACCAAACAAACGCCACCTCGGTCCATGGTCCTCCATGGCCTCCCACGGTCCCTGTCACCTCGATCACAGCACGGCGCTAGTCTCAACTCAATTATGCGGCTGTTCCTCTTGGTGTGTACGCAGCATAAGTACAAATGGTACCCCAATATGATTTGATACATGCAATTATACATATTAGTTGTGGAACACGCGCTTTGTAAAATGCGGGCTGTAAGGAGCGAGAACGAGTGCGGACAGTTGTGCGAGGTCACTTCAGTCGGTGCGCATGTCAGCCGGGCGCGGGAGGGTGGGATATATATAACTGGCTGTCTTAGGAAAGTATGACCACTTGGCCGAGTTGGTTTAACGCTCCTTTTCTTGACTCTGGACTTGGGCTCGAGAAATCCGTGAGCTCATGCGCTCATGGGTCCTCCATAGGCCTTTCATCTTATGACACAGATATGTTTTGTCTCTGTTTTATGTGCACATTGTGTGATGTCTTTTGCTATATAAATATGCCGGTGGCAGCCAGCTCAGACTAAGATAATGAAATCAGTGCTCATTGTCTTACTTACTTTGGCTGGTCCAAGCAGTTGAAAATTCTCTGTATTGCTTCGAGGCCCACTTTTCACAGTTGGTCGTTGTGTGTACGCTCTTTGACAACTTTTTGACTGATATAAAGTCCAAGCTTGTTCGTCCTTTCGATAAAACATGAGCGTGAGTTGCAAAAGGCCCTCGAAGACGAAAGCCAAAAAATGGAGCGTTGAACCAACTCGGCCAAGTGCTTGTACTTCCCCAAGACAACCAGTTATATATATCCCACCCTCCCGCGCCCGGCTGACATGCGCACCGACTGAAGTGACCTCGCACAACCGTCCGCACTCGTTCTCGCTCCTTACAGCCCGCATTTCACAAAGCGCGTGTTCCACGACCAACATGCATAATTGCATGTCCCAAATCATATTGGAGTAACATAAGTACTTACTGTATGCTGCGTACACACCAACTTGAGGTTCAAGAGGGACACACTATTTTTCTCACTCGTCCTCGCTTCTTCTTACAGCCCGAATCTGACACAGTGCGTAAGACACACAATCATACTACTAGATGGAATAGAGCTCAGGCAGAAAGGCCCACACGGCCAAATCCCACTCTACAAAGGGTATTGCACGAGAAGTGGGAGGACCGTGGGAGTAGCTCGAAGGTCTCGCGGACCTGTGGCGTTTGTTTGGTTCAATGTTTTGTTCCAGCCGTCCCAAGAGGTGTGCGGAATTGGAATCGGGCACACAGCTCGGACATTCGGCTACTGGATTCTCACGAGGGGGGTTGTCGTAAACATGCCTCGGCTCCTTCTGAATTACCATTTTGGGCTGCGTGGCCGATCCGAGAGCGTCAATGTGGCCCGCGCCGTTCTGTGATCTAACCATTGCTTCATGCAGAAATATCCTTCTAGGACTTCAACGTTGGTGTCTTACATCAAAATAAATTGGTTCTGAGAAGTTAAATGAGCTGAAATGCTCATGAGTGGCTCTCCAGACTTACAAACATCGCAGTGCCACTCGACTTCATGCGCGTCTGCCCCGCCGCTCGCATTGCGCGAAGCTGCCTTTTAGGGCAACGTTACGACAACCTCCCCCCCGTGGGAATCAAATAGCCGAAGACCTTCCCATGTCCGGGATTGCAATTCCGCACACCTCTTGAGCCGTCCGTAGAGGTTGAGTGGTGAAGTTGTGGGTGGGCTCGTGGGTTTCGCGTGGTTCTCGTGTGGCTCTCGCATGGTCTCTATTCTTAGATATGTCAATCATTCTATTTGAAAAATGACCCTCACACCATTCCGTCCGTTTTTGATACATACCCACCGCCTTTCTGTTTGAGCTCAACCTCTACGGACGGCTGGGCAAGAGCCTGGTTTTGCACTCTGAATTCCTTACCTTACCTTACTGCCGTTTGCATAGAAGATTGAACGCGCGTTTTTTGCGCGCTGTTTGTTCCCGCCAAACAGTGACCGTGACGGTCGTGGACCGAGAGGACCGAGAGTGGCCCTGTGTGTGGCGAGCTGTGTTCCTGCAGTCTGCTGCCCATGCTCAGTCAGGAACATTTATATACCTTTGTAAATATTGAACAATAAAATTCAGCCACTGCAGTGGAGAGCTTTATATGATAGTGAGCATGCAAAGCTGCATACTGCACTTTTGGTGCCAAGTCTTGAGTAGCCACTCCCAGATTCCGGAGCAAACAGCTCAATCACAAGTCGGGAGCAGCACTGTAAGGGGTGCCCAAAATATGTGTGTTAACTTATGTCTGATTTTTACTCATAGGGCTAGTATTCCACCTCTTCGAGCTGTCATGAACGGCGCGGTCTCGCTGGGCCACATCAGCACTGCAGACCGTGCCACTGCCGGCCTTCTCGGACAGCGCGGTCACGGTCACTGTTTGGCGGGGACAAACAGCGCGCAAAAAACGCGCGTTCAATCTTCTAT
>NW_006763132.1:2668022-3112585 GCF_000264905.1 Stereum hirsutum FP-91666 SS1
CCCCAAAATCGGTCGTTTTCGTCGCACGCTTTTGGGGGTGTTTTCGTCGCATCAGGGATGGGACATCGGATTTTTGGCCATTTCCGTCGCACGTCGGATGGAACATCGCTCCGCATAAGGCCTTCCCAAACCCTGGTCGTCAAAAAATTTCCCCAAATCATGTTTTTGGCCGTGTTTGCCAAGTTTTTACCCCATTTTTTGCGTCCCCGAGAGACATTTTCGTCGCATAGCGGGATGGAACATCAGCATCGAAAAGCCGTTTTCGTCGCACTACGGATCGGACGAAACGCGATGTTTCGCTCAAAATTCGTCGCATCAGGATGGGACCTCCGTTAGCATACGCAGGGGTCCTTCCGACTCCCGCTTTTGACTTCATCGTCAGACTCTACTACTGTCACCGAGGTCTCCCACAACGACATATACACCAAGTGCATCACTCCACGACCCCGGTTTCTACCTCAGTCCTGTTAACACTTGCACTGTGGTCGTATCATGATGGCCCAATCATATAATTCTGACAGTTCACGATACTCCGAACAATATTCAACTTCCGTGAATCCGAATGGGTTGGTGCCACCACAATGTCTTTACTGCTCATGGCTCATTTCCTTCTTTTTCAGCCTGCATCATGACAATCGCAATCAAAATCAGGATCGATTTGGAGCATTTGTCGACTACAATGCACTGTACAACGACGCAACGACGCGTCTTGATATTGTATGTCACAACATCACCGTCTTTCCTTCATTACCTGATCATTTGGTGAATAGCTTGGTGGCTCTGCTACTACCGCTCGCGACCTTCATGAGGAACCCGACTCTAATTTGGCAGCAAGTGATAGCCAATATCCGGAGTTCGTAGACAGACAAGTCATGCTCTGGGACAATTCCGCAGTGCGTGCACTTTTTCTTCGTGACATTGGTTTTTGGTGTTCACAAGTCACCATCAGCCTCAAGAGCCAACCACGGAGGTTGAGCTCCCCTTTGAACTCCCTAGCACATACTCCTTCGAAGCCTCGCAGCCTTATGGAATCCAGAACCCCTCTATCTCCTCCGTAGAGTGGAACGACGCAACGAACTATCCTTCGTATGGTTCTCAGCACCAACCCATAACAGACTTTGGTCCCCTCGCTCAGTGGGACACCCAGTATCCACGCGACTCGCAATTCTCCACTTCCTTTTCTCCCATGGACAATCTCGTCAGTCCCGCTCAAATGGCTCCTTCTCACGAGGACCTTAGGAGTAACTACTCTCCTTCGTACGCCGAGCAGTACCTGTTGGACATCGAGGCGCGAGAGGACGACACACTCTCCATTCATGTTCGCATCCCGCCCTCTATTCCTGGAGCTATGTACTACGGCACCCACCTGATATCAGAGTTCTCGCAGGACGCGGATGGTACCATCGACTTCCGTGTGCATCTCCCGGCGGGGTGCGCACGGGTCAGCAGCACCTTTGTGCATGCTTAGATCGATTGCTGAATGTTCGAGAACGCCTTTGCTTGCATTGATATATGTTTGTCGTTTGTTTTACTTTCGCCTCGATGAGCTCCCGCGCCCTCAGCTCTCTTTTGTTATCGTTATGCTCTTGATATATCGCTGTGTTATTGCTGTCATCCTCCCCTTATCGAGAAGTCTTGCTCTAGTTGTACTACTATGTATGCCCTTCGTTGGCCAGAGTTGTGAAGTGTATCGACATTGTACTTTGTTTTGCGTCATTGCGGGACGCTGTTGAAGTTACATACCGAAGGCCGTCTCTTGCTTGTTGAATAAAACCTTTATTTATTCAAAGTACGCTGTCGCACATCTGAGTATAAATTGCGAACACGCATTGTGTCTCTACATGTCCATCCATACGAACACACCAAAGTCCTGAACCAATCCATAAAGTCCCAAGAGTACTGCAAAACATCGCCACTCTTCTACGCCTCGTCCGTCACACCCCATTTCCTAGTCCATTCCACCACATATTCCGCCATCTCCCTCGTCTGTCCAACTCTATCGACAGCGTGTTTTCCCATCCTCCTCTCAATCTTCCTCTGTCCACCCCTGTCCCAAGCTTCGGAAACTTTACCCGCCCAGTCTCCTGCTTCGTACTCTTCACGCTTCATCTCGATTCCAACGCCTTCGTGGTCGAGGAGCAGACGGAGGCCGTGTTCTTCGATGAAGAGAGGACGGGAGACTGGAATCACAAACGAGAAGAGAAAATAAACGTCAGTGGAGTGAGATTGGTACAGTTTACGAAGATCGAGTATCGACCGGCGACATACCGTAAATGAACGGAGTGCAAGACTCGGTGCATTCTGAGACAGCACCGTATCCCTGCAAGATCATCAGTGAAACGCCAACCGTCCGATCACGAATAGACCTACCAGTTTTCCCAAGAGCACATCCCCTACAGCCATCAGATCTGGCATATATATGTTCTTCGGCGCGATATAAAACCCCGCCGGTAACCCGTCCTCTTCGTCGTCACCCACCGCCGGCTGTGGCGGCATCAAATACTCACTCGCCACTCCAGCAGCTGCACTTCCGTTTCTGTTCCCGCTCGGTTTCGTCCCTTCAGAACTCGACGAACGACTCATGTTGACCGGCGTCACGCTTCTCGAACCCCAGCCTTTCGTGTCAGAGACGCCACAGACGATCGCGATCCAGGAGTCATCCGGCAAGAGCAGCGAGTCTTGTATGTCCATTTGGTCGAACTCGCCAGAAGCCACGAGATCTTGGGAAGGTGGAGTGGCGGGGCCTTGCGGCGGCAGGGAAAGAGAAAGATAGTCGTTTGAGCTGGACCTCTGGTAAATGCCTTCGGGAGTGGGTGGGAAAGCAGTGATTGTGGGGAAAGAAGGCGTTCCGGAGTTGGCATTGGGACTCGTAATAGATGCGGGAGCGGGCGCGCCGGGGATGAATATCTGTGTGGCGGATGTGATTCTTAGAGGTTTCGGACGCTCCGGTGCACTTGGCAGGCTTTTGACTATGCCGACGCCGTTGTCGAAGATGGTCTTTGCGTGTCCATTTGATTGACCAGCAGAGGGGGCCGCCAAGCCGTGAAGAGACTGAGAGAGCTCGTGAAAGAGGTCTGAGGGATCAGGTCCAGAGCCAGGTAGAGAAAGAGCAAGGCCCTTGTGTGATGCGCTAGAGGTGCTGGAGTGATTATGGTCATGGAGCATGGGCGTCCCGCTGGTAGACGGTTGACGAGAACCAGTGCGACTCCGTTGAGGTTTATGAATGACCTGCCCGCCGAAGGACACGACGAGTATCTTTGTCCTGGAGGCATCATGAAGGTGCGGTGGGACGCCAATAGAGGAAAGAATACGAGCACGACCGGATGGGGTATATACGTCCGAAGTAGTTTGACGAACTAGGAGCGGAGCAGCCTTGGCGATGCGAGGAATTGACTTGGGTATATGTTGAGAAGGCTGTGATGAAGGCGCAAAAGGAGTGGAAGGATGGAGTTCCCATGAAGATGGATCCTGGAAGAGATGTTCCTTGATTGATATGCTGAATGTCATGGAGGCCGGATCGACCCAGTCTGGGGCAGGAAGAGCAGCACGACGAGCAAATCCGGGGATAGGAATAGCACCTGGGAGACGTAGGAGCAGATCGGCTTTGAGATAGCCTTCTTCAAGCTGGGATACAAGAGGCCAGAGCTCCTCGTCTGAGATAGGTGTATCATCTGGTAAGGCTGGAGACGTCGAAGCCTTGGGATCGGCGTGCATGGCAGCGGCAGGTGATTGACAGACGAACACAGCGGAGAGGTAGCTATAGACAGAGTCGAATGTGAAGTTTGTGACGAGAATCGAAGGGAGACGGGCCTTATTGGCGGCTAGACTGAGTTTCTTAAGGGTGAATGAGTACTTCGAGGAGTAATTGACACCACTATACTTACAAAGCCAGAAATGCCGCATCGGACAGGACAGCGTCTGCCTGAATATCACGAAGCCATTCCACTTCTTCGGCCACTTTCTGATCCTTTTTGCCCAGAAACGATCGAAGGACTTCCACGCTCTTCCGGCGGTCTACTCGGTATCTGACCCTCTAAATAAACATATGGGAAAATAGGGCTAACGAAGGAAATCACTCACGCTACGGGCTGAACGACCACCGGATCGATCTCAGCATACCTACGACGATGAGATAAAGTAAGCACTGAAATGATTAGGCCGTGCAGCTGGAAAGTGGCGGGAATGGGACCTGTAATGCGCTCCCGCTTTGATGCTATCGCTGAAGACATGGGCTGGAGCTGAGGATACTATGTGGACCGAGATCGAATTCGAGAGATGAAGAATGCTGGACGTAAATGCAGAGACGCGAGTGGCGTGTCCGTAGCCTGAAAAATATATGATACTATAGCTACTGAAGCGGAATACAGGTGAATGAAGCATACCATGACCGGAACAGTAGTACGCGAAACAGAGTGCCATCCAGGTCGAAGTGGGCGTAAGCTCTGGCTCGTGGTATGATAGGTTCTACTTTCTAACAAGCGGCCAGAACAAGTCTCAGTACGCTGTCGTCGAGGACACTGTCAAGACACTGTTCCAAGTCGTGGATGGTTGCGAAGGTACCGTATGAAGGAATGGGTCCAGGAAAGGCAAGTTGGAACGCCAAGAGATTGACCGATCGGAGTCCAAAGAATTGACCGGGAGCTTAAAATATGTTCCCCGTGGCGAGATGCCCTTGACAAGTGTGGCACGCCACGACGCTCGACGTTTCGCCCAGTTCGGTCTTGCATTTTCTTGTTTCCGTCCACCATCGCAGAACGTCAAGCACCAATGGTGACACAACCCGAAAGACCTTCCCCCTTGGGTAGACTAGACGACGGCACCCTTCAAACGGGTCGTTCAGTCTCCGTACCTCCAGTGCTGGGATCATCTTTTCCTTCGGATTCATCTGGAAGTGTACCGACCGCATCGAGCATCCGAAGCTCTCAGAAACCAAGACAAATCAGCGAGGCACTTATCTTTGGTGACAGAGACCGCTCAAGTCCAATAGCGCCGTTGGATCAAATGCCTCAGCTCGGACGTGCCGAACCCTCCATCGTCAAGACACGCACCGGGAGCGTTCTTTCAAGAGGATTTATTCTCAAGACGGATCACTATCCATCTGGTGCGTTCTTCGTCCTCACACTTTCACCAGCGAACACTCGCGGGAATCACCACATCATATCGGGGAAGGACATGTGTAATTAACGCGTAAACTGGTATTTGCGATTTGGAAGGTCGGGCCCTTGATCTTGATCTGAACGTTCACGGGGCACCAAATTTCAGAGCTCCTCGTCAGGGCAATTTGAATGTCTATGGTGCAGCTCAGCCACGCTCGCAAGGTCTGAGGGCTATTCTATCTGTCTTGCGCGCACGACCAAATATACCCAACCCGTCCAATGTCGTGTGGTTTTCTACACGTGAGGAGCCTATTGGTGCGTTCTTATTTCATAGCAAAGTACACTCACAGTACTGAGGTGGAGCCCGTCATCATCTCAGTCTACATCTCTGGCCGCCCCTTCGTACTCCGAGACGCATCCGAGCCGCGCAAAACATTGCATCTGTCCGATCGTGCCGAAAACCTGGAGGGAATCGAAATCAGACTAAAGAATGATATCCTCGCCGAAGCCGCAAGGTATGACTTTTATTTACTGGAGGTCATTCGTGAGCTCACCTTACATAAAGATATGGAGGCCTCCTGCTCACACACAACGAAATCGGTTGGTCTGTTCATACCCTCTGCACTAGATGAGTATGCACTGACTGTCACAGCACAGCCGTGGAAGATGGTGATGGTGCTATACTGCCTACCTGGACTGCTGTGGACGCGAATAATGTCAAAACGTCGCGAGAGCTGTGGGAACATATGAGGAACGAAGGGTGGCGCGTCGAGGTTAGTGTGGCGCTAGCATTTTCCTTTGCCTTCAATCTTACGGAGGGACCTTTTTTTCGCAGTACCATCGGTCAGGATCATGCTCTCTTATTTCTACAACAACGCTTACATTTTATCAGAATTCCCATATCACCAGATCGCCCAATCGAGGTAAGTGTGGCGCTAGCTTCCACCCTACGAGGAGATCACATTTACATTTGTTCAGGACAATTACCTGGATGCCTACCTCCAAGTCGTCAAGAAAACAGATCCACTGAAGACATCTCTCGTTTTCTCGTGTGGTATGGGGGCCGTACGAACCACATTTGCTATGACTGCTGCTTCCCTCGTTCGACGGCGTCAATTGATCCTTAGGGGTATGGAGGATCCATATGGTGCCAAGGGGCTCAGTACACCGTCTATGATGAGCACGAGTGGAGCGAACACGGTATGTTTACTTGTCATCGTCCAAGTATTTCTGTCTTCTTACTACTCGACGTGGAGGATTTCTAGCCGTCAAACCCGAACTCAGTACATCGTCGTCTCTGGTTCTTAGACAGATCATTTACTGACAGATTTTCCGGATAGGGATCCGACATACGCCGACTTCCTAACGAAGCTAAGATCGTGCAAGCACTCGAACAAGCCAACGCCCAACAAGATCTCAACAAGTCCCTCCTCCGCCTGACCTACATCCTGCAGCAATGTGAGCCCTGCACTTGCGGTCCTTCTTTTTGGCGGATACGTCTACTAAACTAAACCGGTCGCGTTAGGCTCACCTACTAGTTCCTCTCAACGGGTATTCGACCTTCTTCTCACCAACAGTACCTTGCTGGAGAATCTCCGGAAAGCGCACATGGGCAACTACGGCGTCATCCTCAGTTTGCTGGGTTGTTTGGACCATGGCTTAAGGGCGAAGAAGCTGGTAGATCGGGTTATAGATTCTTGTAAGGCTATACACTGCTCAACGGGTTTTACTAAATTTCATGTGGGTAATAGGCGATCATGTCGTCAATCTACGGGAGGACATTTTGATTCACAGGATCAAGTACTCTTTGACGAACATGGATGAGGATAGCAAGGATGAACTCGTGAGTCTGGTGTTTTCACATCTGAGCACGACCCCTGACCTCAGTTCCATCTCCACAGCTTGGGAAGGCCGTAAAGGCACTTGAGAAGTAGTATGTGCTGCTATATTCGTCCTGTTCGCATCGTTCCGCTGACCGCTTCACTTTCAGCTTCTTCATGATCGCCTTCATGAGCTATGTTGAGTCGCAAGATGACTTCGAGGAAACTTTCTCTGATTGGTTAAAGGTACATTGTCTTGCCTCTACATACTTACGACTACTTTCATTTATCTCGCATTAACTTAAATTCCAGGCCCGAACCGAGATCTGGAAGTACGCGCACCACTCCTCAACTCCGAGTCTCTCTATCATCTCATCTTATCTTTCTATCCAGCCAAATTACTTTCCTCCGCAAATCTTACGGCTCTCGACTGAACGCATTCGCCCCTATCACAGACCTCTCAGCTCTCTCCAAGTCGAGTTCAGAGGTACGGTCCCTTGTACGTAGCCAGAAGAACGATGTGGCGATAGCGGGTGGTCAAATACTTGGTGACGAATACTCTGATCACGTCGTAAAGGTGTGTGAAGGATCTTAGGGTAATGGACCGCCTGACTAACACTGAACTTATGGCGTAGAACCGGAGTGGCATTATCCTTCGCGAGAGGTATGACACACCTCTTAAACCTAGTCCATTTCAAAGGTGAGGCCCATCGCTAACTTTCATGCGCCCATGAAGTACACTCCTAAAATCCGACCAATGGCACCGGGAATCCCATCAAGTTGCGCACGGCGTGCGTGGCGCGATCAACTTCCGCAATATCCCGAACACGAAGATCTACGCGCTCGGACAGCCG
Organism: Stereum hirsutum FP-91666 SS1; assembly: GCF_000264905.1. Classification (NCBI taxonomy): domain Eukaryota; kingdom Fungi; phylum Basidiomycota; class Agaricomycetes; order Russulales; family Stereaceae; genus Stereum; species Stereum hirsutum. The sequence goes on from NW_006763132.1 coordinate 2,675,793, forward strand.
ACAGTCGAAGCGATCGACGAGGTCGTTGTCCGGGTGAAGGAGGCGCACCCAGATGCCGACAAGATTATCTGGTTAACCCTGAGGGAGGAGCCGATCGTGTATGTTAATGGGGCGCCATATTGCTTGAGGAGGGAGAGGTTCTCGTTGCGGAATATGAAGGGTGCGCTTACCATCGTCACCGTTATATTGCCGTGCTAACTCACACGGTCTATATATTTTCTCTGTGGAATGATTAGATTATGGTGGAATATCGTCGTCGAGGCTGGAGGTACTCGAAGAGAGGCTCAGGGATGACGTCGAGTCTGAACTATACTCTTTCGGTGGGAAGTACGTACCTTTGCCCCTTCCTTTCGCCATTCTCAACCCTGAATAACTGTTTCGCGTCAGATTACTCCTGCATACCGAGACTCCAGATGGTTCCGTCATTCCAATATGGGAAGAAGTCCGTCCGCAAGACGTCGCAGTCCTCAAAGAAGTCATGTCGCGCAAGTCCGTGGGCAACGACATCGCCCTTCACTACTCGCGAATACCAATCACTGCCGAGAAACCACCAGATTTCTCCGATTTCAGCGAGCTCATCGACGTTGTTATGGGCGCCAACATTACCTCAACGCCGATTGTGGTCAATTGTCAGCTGGGAAGGGGTAGAAGCACCTTGACTTCTATCATCCTGGTGTTGATTCAGCAATGGCTGGAGCATAACAAACCTCCACAAAGACCATCCTTGGCCAACTCAACGTATCCGACTACGGAGAACATAGTGCTGGACAAGCCCGTTCGAAGACAATCCTATGTCATCATCAACAGTGCGTCGTTCAATGGTTGACTATAACTTACTGGCGTGCGCCTGACTCGCCGTACTGCAGATTTGTTGCGTGTAATCCGCAAGGGTCCTGCGGTGAAGAATACTGTTGATGAGGCGATTGACCAATGCGCCGAAGTATTCAACCTTCGCGACTCGATCGAGGAAGCAAGGACCAAGGCGGAACAGGCGTCGGACGAGAAGTCGAAGAAGATGTATGCACAAAGAGGTATGATTTCTTTGTTGTATTCTTTACTTTTTGTTAGCTCACAAAGGCGAAATTTAGGTCTACAAAACCTCCGTCGATACTTCGACCTCATCGTCTTCCAGGCGTATCTTCAATCGACAGAGCCAGACACCATGAGTACTGTTGGCTCATTCGAGTCGTTCGTAAAGAGTTTGCCAGGTAGCTTCTCTTGTACAATCCTCCGAAAACATACCTGATCGCCTTGTTATCAAAGTTCTGAAGACATTCGAGAAGGAACTCCTCGCCGAAGGACTGGCTGCTCTCAGTCCTCTTAATCGTGTCGATATAGCAGAGGGCGTGGCTCTCCCAGACGAAGTAACAAAGATCGTCACCAACCGCTCGGGGAGCATCCTCTCGGCATCGACTATCCTGAAGAGCGATTTCTTCTCGAATCTCCAGAAAATGACACTACCAGAGTTGGTCGTCTTTTTCCGCTCAATGATCTGCACATTGACTGACCTCGCGTTGACGCACAGACGAATCGATGGATCACCCAATTTCAGAAGGGTCCCGTTGATGCTCCACCCTGTTGCATCTAGGTCTGGATCGACCTCCCCGGATGGCTTCGAGTTTGTGGCTGGAAATGAGCAGGATAATAAATGGGTGTGCGGAAGTGGGATGCCGACCGTTCAAGGGTAAGACATGCATCGACATAGCTTGACGCCAATACTAAGTTATATCAATGTTTTCAGCCTCCGTCGAGCATTGGCACGAGTTAACGCAGGACCAGACGGCGCCAACTCGGTCTTTTGGACATCATTACGGGAGGTGAGTTAGAATGACAATACCTTCCAAGCGTTGGTACTGACCATAGTACACAGGAACCTGTCTTGTACATTGCCGGCCGGCCTCATGTATTGCGCCTGGTGAATCGGCCTCTGGAGAATGTCGAGTAAGTCCATCCATCTCCCGCACAACGAGAGGAAATCTCAGATTATGCACTCGCAGAGCTACCGGCGTTACGACATCGCTAGTCGAAGCTATGGAGAAGAGCTTCAAGAAAGATGTCCTGCGGGAAGTGCGCGCGGGTGAGGGCCGTATACTTCTCCATGACGAGGTGGAAGAGCGACCAAACCATTTCGCAATCGTGCCGATATGGGAGAACGTCTCGGAGGAGGATATCATGACACCCAGAGACGTGTTCGAGCTCATGGTGAAAGAGGGTTACAAGATCGACTATGGCCGTGTCGCTATTGTATGTATTCACCTCCAATATTTCCCTGCCTACTGCTCACTGACTGTCTCACTAGACCGACGAGCAAGCTCCCCTCCCGGGTGCGCTTTCTCAACTCCTCGACCGCGTCTTGTCAGGCCTCGATCAGGCGGGCGACTTCGTCTTCAACTGCCAGATGGGAAGAGGCCGAACAACAACGGGCATGGTCAGTGCTTGCCTCATCGCAACCGTCATGACCTGGGATCAGCATACTCGTGACACCGATGAGGCCGAAGATGGGAATGAGAGCCCACCCGAGGAATACGATGCCATCGATGGGCCTTCTGAAGAAGAGGCATATCTTCAAGGTGAGTATCATTTACTGCCATATATTCGAGAGCACTGAGGCATCTCTGACCACGGCTGTTTTATGAAGGGGAGTACAAGATCATCCTTCAGCTCGTCGGGGTTCTATCGCATGGCAAGATCGCGAAGAGAATGACGGACAAAGCTATTGACCAGATGCAGGATGTGCAGAATTTGCGCAAGGCCATCTACGAGTACGTTTGGTGTCCATCCTCTCACATTCGCCTCTAATGACGTTTACTTTCTGTAGCAACAAACTGAAAGTTGAAGCCTGCGAGAAAGGGTCATCAAAACACCGGAAGCTCTTCACCCTTGCGGTGAACTATTTGTACGTATCTTTTGTCTCTCTTGCCTCCTTGATACCTTTAAGTAACTCGCTGATTGGGGCTGCCGTTCTTAGGTATCGATATGCGACACTCATCGTCTTCGCGAACTACCTCTTGGACAAACGCGAACACAGGGAAGGCGACGTATCATTCCCCGAGTGGCTGTCCGAACACAGGGAGATCACAAAACTTCTAGGTCGACAGTCGTTGGATTGAGGTTTTTGCGACTGTTTCCGGTTTCTCTCCTCTTCTGTTCCCTCCTGGTTGAATTCCATATTTTCTTCGAGTCTTTGATTTCACCAAAACCCAAATTCCTCAGTGACATATTGTGGTTTTGATGAACGGTGTTCCCCAAGAAGGCTGGCGCTTGTCTCTGTTAAGTTGACAGGCTGTTACTTGCACACCGGAGCTTCAGAAACAAGAGAGCGGACAACGTTAACCGTGAAAGTAGTTTCAGTTTGTTCACCTGCTCCCGTCAGACACCCGAGGATGCTCCTGGTCATAGTTTCAACACTTGGCATGCTATTTATATCGGGCCACCCGTACTCAGACAGTGTCCTCTCGCTTATGGGGTAGCCTATTCTGCGATGGTAGTGCTACCAGACTCACACCTGACGAGCATATCTGGGTCCTTGGCTAGATTTTGAGGAATAAGTTTTGTATCCATACTAACGCTGCGAGTGTGGACAAATTAATCAGTTCACATAGGATCATAGCTTTGAGGAACAGCCGCTCTGGCAACTCGCACGAAGCCCAGGTCAGACCTAGGTGGCATAGTAGTCCTAAAAATGTGAGTATATATAATGAGTTATCTCCCTCATTCCCCGAACGACATTGCTTCACCTTTCGTCATGATCAAATGTTCAAGATTGCATAGGTCCTACATTATATATCTTCTGTTGTTCTTCCCACTCGTCGTGAGCGCACGCGCCTTAACTGAGGCTGAACTCCTTGCGGCGATCACAGTTCGTGCGTGCCTTCCATCCATCCACTTAGATGTGACTTTTACTGTATTGCTCTTGTCTACCTCATAGCTTGCATCATCGTCCCATTCGTTCTCCTTGGTTTGTTATTGACCCTCTGTTGCCGACGATGTCAAACGACGTACACTTAGACTGGGGGTCCGAGCCTGAGGGAGAAAGGTTGGAAAGGGTACCTATTCCCTGATCTGCCCGGTGGAGTAGCGCCTGTCGACGTGAACAAGAGGGGAGAGAGCACTGGCATCATGGGGGAGAGACCGGAAGGTGTACCGGAGCTTGAGAAAGGGGAGGTCCATCCAGAGATCGCCTGAGAGTATTGACGAGAGCTTACGAGCTCTGTTTTGACGTTGGCGGAAAGCCTTCGCTGATGGTGGAGGCGGATATCTGTACGTCGAAATGACGATCCTCTAGGTGTACGGTTGACTGATACTGATATAGGCAGGGACTTGAGATATTTGTTGTGGCCACGAGCCTGTGCTAATTTCTTCTGCTCCGGTGGCGCAGGTTGTTGCTCATACATCTGATTGAAAGGGATTGAACAAGGGAATCTATGGTTTAATTGGGTGATTTCACGGCATGAGGCTCATGGGATATATATTCGCCTCCCCCGTGTGGTACCATACGGCATATGGTAGGATAAATAAAGGTTTTTCAGCCTGGCGTTAAGGGTCCACATCAGTTGGGATAGTAGAAGCTGACAAGCAGAACTATTGCGAAAAAAAAATCGAACATAGAAAGTTCACAGAGCTGGGTCCAGTAGATGACAACTGTCGCCCTGGAGCAGTATCTACGAGAGTAAGTGCCATGATTGTCTCAAAGACCTCCCGGAATCCCATCTACACATTGGTGTTCTCCGAGTCGGCGATGCTGTCAGTTTGAAGTACGCAGGGGCAGAGTGATGACTTCTGAGCACCGATAGAGTAGATCATAGGCCCCACATGTAAGAGTAAAGCCGAATCAGTAGTACCTGTCCCCACGGTCAAGTAATTGATATCGCGGAGTGGCGGAGGAGGGAGGGAGGAGGACAGTCGTTCTCCTGACGCGTGGACCAACTTCCGCTCCTTGTCGATCAAGGTCGATCACCGGAAGTCCGAGATCCGCTGGGGCCTTCTTCCAGATAAGATAATAAAACGATCTCAGATGCGCAGGAGATCGCCGAAGGAGATCACAATTTTCTGCTAATCTCAAGCATGTTCTAGTCCCGAACGAGCTCCGTACAATACTTTTCACCCTCAACCACCACAAACTCCCTTCGACTCACCTCACAAAATGGCCGAAATTCACGATCAGTTCGACACGATTCTCATCCTTGACTTTGGCTCTCAGGTAGACCTTTGGCTTTACCAGCACTGAGTTGCTGAAGCCGACTCACTATCCAGTACAGCCATCTTATCACAAGAAGATGCCGTGAACTCAACGTCTACGCAGAACTCATGCCATGCACGCAAAAGATCAAGGATCTGTCGTGGAAACCCAAAGGTGCGTTGACTCAATGCATGATAATGTGCCAAAACGATTGACCAGTAATTCGGGCGATAGGCATTATCCTGTCGGGCTCGCCTTACTCTGTCTATGACTCCGATGCTCCTCATGTGGACCCAGAGATTTTTGCTTTGGGTGTACCGATTCTCGGTATCTGCTATGGGCTGCAGGTACGTTCCACTCATCAATTCGTGCCTGACTGCTCTTGCATCTCCTCACCATCCGTATGTGGCGACAGGAGATCGCATGGAACCTGAAGGGAAAGGTCGCTCAGTGCGACCACCGCGAATACGGTTTCGCGAACGTCCAAATCAGCAAAATAGGAGGCCCGAATGCGTCCGCGGATGCGTTGCTCGAGGGTCTCGGGGATGAGATGCAGGTTTGGATGTCCCACGGCGACCAACTGTCCCAAGCGCCACCAGACTTCCATACCATCGGTCAAACCAGCAACGCGCCCTTCGCTGCCATCGCTCACAACTCGAAGCCTATCTACGGTATTCAATTCCACCCCGAGGTGACTCACTCGCCACGAGGAAAGGAGGTGATCGGACGGTTCGTTTTGAACATCTGTGAGTGTAAGACTAACTGGACTATGGTATGTAATCGTTCATATCCTTTGTTTGGTGCTCGTGTTCTGATCTTGCCTTTGAAATAGGAAGAGTTTATCGGAAAGGAGATTGCCCGCATTCGGGATATTTGTGGCCCTAAGGGTCGTGTCATCGGTGCTGTCAGTGGTGGTGTCGATAGCACCGTTGCAGCGAAGTTGATGCACGAAGCTATTGGAGACAGGTTCGTGCCAGAAACCTTCTCTTTTGTTTCTCTCGGTTTTATCTTCTCGTTGTATAGGTTCCATGCCATCATGGTCGACAACGGTGTTCTCCGCCTCAACGAAGCCGCCCAAGTCAACGAAATGCTGAACAAAGACCTCGGCGTGAACCTCACCGTCGTCGACGCTTCATCTCTCTTCCTGTCCCGGCTCGAAGGTGTTGAGGACCCCGAACAAAAGCGCAAGATCATCGGCAACACTTTCATCAACGTCTTCGAGGAACAGGCAACCAAGATCGAGGCCGCCGCGGAGGAGGAAGAGAAGACGGGCGCGGAGAAGAAGGGAAAGGTTGAGTGGTTGTTGCAAGGAACACTTTACCCCGACGTTATCGAAAGTATCAGCTTCAAGGGCCCCAGTGCGACGATCAAGACGCATCATAACGTTGGAGGGTTGTTGAAAGATATGAAGTTGAAGTTGATCGAGCCGTTGAGGGAGCTTTTCAAGGGTAAGCCACTTCGCCCTCCATTGTCGATATTTCCCGTATCTTATTGGACTCCATATTTGCATAGATGAAGTCCGCGCGCTCGGTCGTCTCCTTGGCATCCCCGCCAACCTCGTTGGCCGTCACCCCTTCCCCGGCCCAGGTCTCGCCATCCGTATTCTCGGTCCTATCACCCGCGACCAGGTCAAAATTTTGCAGCAGGCAGACAGCATCTACATCGAGGAGATCCGCGCCGCTGGACTTTATAACCAGATCAGCCAGGCGTTCGCGGTCCTTCTTCCTGTCAAGGCCGTCGGTGTGATGGGTGACAAGCGCACTTACGAGCAGGTCCGTCCAATACTCGTATTAGCCGATATCGTTTGACTAGATTGTTGATTGTGGGTAAAACAAAAGGTTATCGCTCTTCGTGCAGTCCAGTCAGAGGACTTCATGACTGCAGACTGGTAAGTCGCGTTGCTTCGTGGTTCGACTTGGTACTAGGTCCTGAACACTCTGCCGTGTAGGTTCGTCTTCCCCGCCGAGGTCCTCAGGAAAATCTCGTCCAGGATCACAAACGAGGTAGCCGGTATCAACCGAGTCACCTACGATATCTCGTCAAAGCCGCCCGCCGTATGTTTTACCTCTTTTCTGTATGCTCCGATACGTATTGGACTGACGCTTTTTTGCAATTGCAGACGGTCGAGTGGCTCTAAACGAGTTCATCTGCTCCTGTACGCGATATCGCTTGTTTTTTGGAACGGCACCTCACCCAAAAGGATGTCGAGTGAGCGGAATGCTTGAAGAAACTAGGCGGTTGTTGAGACTTATAGTGTAGTATTTGGACAATTCGAAGCGGGCAAGGAGGACGTCAAACTGAAGTTCTGGTTACATTTTGTGTACCCCCATTATCATAATACAGGGCTTTGGGATAAAATGTACTGCATAGACCTAAATCGTTGAGATACTTCGCAACTCCGTGACAGCAGTTTCAGTTTGCGATCGTTGTTCACGGGTCTACAGGACGAGATGTTCGGGTTGCACGGGATACGGATATTTAATAACAAGAGGAATGAACGAGGACTGAATAAATAACGTGAAAAAAGACTTCTGCAAAGAGAATGCTATGAGTCCATGCCAACTACATAGTACTCATGAGAGTTCGAACGTAGACGGTGTGTGTGGCGGTGGCCCCTCAGAGTTCGGGGACCGTCGGGATCCGAAGTGGGATTGGTCATGGCGTGGCGGAACGCGTGCGTCATCCAGCCTGATAATCTTTCACTTCGCGCTCACAAAGCTCAACGTCTCCCAAGCGCTCGCGAGAGTGCACTCGTCGTCCCCTCTTTCTTTCTTTATTGTCGTTCACAATACTTTCGTAGGCTGGTGCACACTTTCTTGGGCGACAGATGAACATATTTGCCAGCGTTCGCGCGGCGGCAGCGTCGAGCTCGGCCACACGAGCGTCGGCGTCAGCACATCGCGTGCTGCGAGCTCGGACGACACTGCGACCGCGTATACTCCCAGCCATACTCGAACGTCGGTCATGTTATTCGACGGTCGTCGACTATTATTCTCCCTCGGGACACGACCGACTACGTCTCGATGATGGATCGCGAGGCGAATCCGGGAGCAGCAGTTCGTCTGAGTCATCTGCACCACCCTCTTCCTCGTCTTCAGGCGACAACCCGGACGGTTCAGATCCACCAGACTCATCCCCACCACCACCGGAATCCCCACCAAACCCATCACAACCGGCAGCCACGTCTATTTCGCGCCAATCCGTACCCGAAATCTATCCCCAGGTCCTCGCTCTACCTATTGCTCGAAGACCGCTCTTCCCTGGTTTCTACAAGGCAGTCGTCGTTCGTAACCCACAGGTCGTCGCTGCGATCAAGGAGATGATGAAGCGCGGCCAACCCTATCTCGGTGCTTTCCTTCTCAAGGACGAACAGGCAGATTCAGACGTCATTACGGATATAAACTCGGTTCACCCTGTCGGCGTTTTCGCGCAGATCACGAGCGTGTTCGCGGCGAATACACCAGGGGCGAAGGAGGATGAGAAGGAAGAAGGCTTGACGGCTGTGCTTTATCCTCATAGACGGATTAAGATTACGGATCTTGTTAAGGCTGGTGGTGGCGTGGAAGCTGCTGCACCTTCTACGGTCAAGGTCGAGAGCGTCGCTGAGGATACACCTCAGCAGTTGGAGACCCCACCTTCGACGCCGAGCACGGAAACTGGTGATCTGCCCGCTGATCATGTCTCCAAGATTCATCCGACTCCGTTGCAGACATCGTTCCTCCAGGACTACGACATCTCCATCGTCAACATCGAGAATCTCACGACTCAGCCGTTCAACAAAGACGATCAGTATATTCGCGCCTTCATGTCCGAGATTGTTTCCGTCTTCAAGGACATTGCCCAGTTGAACCCGCTTTTCCGAGACCAGATCACCAACTTCTCGATCAACCAGGTCGCCTCGAACGTCTTCGACGAACCGGACAAACTCGCAGACTTCGCGGCCGCAGTCTCTACCGGCGAGGTCGGTGAACTGCAGGACGTGCTCGAGAGTCTCGTCGTCGAAGATCGGTTGCGCAAAGCCTTGTTAGTGTTGAAGAAAGAGCTGATCAACGCGCAGCTGCAGAGCAAGCTTTCGAGGGACGTGGATTCGAAGATTGCGAAGCGGCAGAGGGAGTATTACTTGATGGAACAGCTGAAGGGGATCAAGAAGGAACTGGGTATGGAGAGCGACGGGAAAGATAAGTTAATCGAGAAGTTCAAGGAGAGAGCAGCATCGTTGAACATGCCCGAAATGGTCAAGAAGGTATTCGACGAGGAGCTGAACAAGCTCGCTCACCTTGAACCTGCTGCGTCCGAGGCAAATGTCACGCGGAACTACCTCGATTGGCTCACCCAAGTATGTATCTCACCCTCGTCTTCGTCTTTCCTCTCTGTTTACCATTGGTCCGTTTTCAGATTCCCTGGGGCCAACACTCCACCGAAAACTACTCTATTTCCCACGCCACCCAAGTCCTCAACGACGACCACTACGGCCTGAAAGACGTCAAAGAGCGTATCCTCGAGTTCCTCGCTGTAGGCAAACTCCGCGGCACAGTCGAAGGTAAAATCATCTGTCTCGCCGGTCCTCCCGGTGTCGGCAAAACCTCCATTGGCAAGTCCATCGCGCGTGCGCTCAACCGCCAGTTCTTCAGGTTCTCGGTCGGTGGGTTGACGGACGTGGCGGAGATCAAGGGACATAGGAGGACATATGTGGGCGCGTTGCCGGGGAAGATCATTCAGGCGTTGAAAAGGGTGGGCACGGAGAATCCGTTGGTGTTGATTGACGAGGTGGATAAGATTGGGAGAGGGATTAACGGGGATCCGGCGAGTGCGTTGTTGGAGATGTTGGATCCGGAGCAGAATACGGCGTTCTTGGACCATTAGTGAGTCTTGCTCGTTTACTTTTCTTAACGTTCAATTTTTTAGACTGTAAGTGAACTAATGTGTTTCGGTTGAACAGTATGGACGTCCCGGTCGATCTCTCTCGCGTTTTATTCGTGTGTACCGCTAACGTCCTCGATACCATCCCCGCGCCACTCCTCGACCGTATGGAGGTTCTCGAAGTGAGCGGCTACGTTTCTGAGGAGAAATCCGTTATCGCGGACAAGTATCTCGGCCCTCAGGCCAAGGAGGCTTCCGGATTGAAGGATGCCGACGTCGTTCTCGACCCGACCGCAGTGGACACACTCATCAAGTACTACTGCCGGGAGAGCGGAGTCAGGAATCTGAAGAAGCACATTGACAAAGTACGTTCCACCAGCCACTTGACGTCTTATAGACTATATTTTCTGTGAGCTGGGTAGCTGACTTTGACCTTACTCGGGCTGTCTATCTGTGTTGTATAGATCTATCGCAAAGCTGCGTTGAAAATTGTCCAGGATTTGGGCGAAGAGGCCTTCCCTGAGGCCGCCGCTGTTTCTGCCCACCCCACGGACGCCCAAGGCAATCCGAAGTCCGTCGAATCTGCGAACCCACCACCGAACGAACCTGCCGCGCCTGAAACTTCCACCCCTTCCCCTGCTACCGCCACATCATCTACCGCCACCACAACCTCTGACTCTTCGCCTGCGGCTTCCGAGACGCCATCCACCGAAAACACGGATAAATCTGTGTCGACGGAGGACAAGGAGAAGTCTGTCACGACCGAGGCTCGTAAGCCCCTGAAGGTTCCGGAGACCGTGCATGTGCGGATCACACCAGAGAACTTGAAGGATTATGTGGGTCCGCCGGTGTATTATAAGGATAGGATGTATGTAAGGGCGCCACCACCGGGCGTAAGCACCGGTCTTGGGTATTTGGGCAATGGATCAGGGGCAGTCATGCCAATTGAGGCTACGGTGCGTTTTTCCCTCTTCATCTCCAAACCTCATGGCCACTTGCATAGAAGAAATGCTGACGAGGAATATATGAATGGATAGACTATGCCAGGTAAAGGCAACATACAACTGACCGGTAAACTGGGCGAAGTCATCCGCGAGTCGGCGCAGATCGCGTTGAGCTGGGTGAAGGCGCATGCGTACGAGCTTGGGATCACGAAGAATGCGGAGGACCAGTTCTTGACGGAGAGAGATATCCATGTGCACATGCCGGAGGGTGCGATCGGGAAGGAGGGGCCGAGCGCGGGGTGTGCGTTGACAAGCGCGTTTGTCAGTTTGTTTACGAAGACGAGGATCAGTTCTGATATCGGTGCGTTCGGTTCTTCCCCTCTTCTCTTTTACTTCCGTGTCTTGAATTTGGAGTGCAAAGTTGTGCTGACTGTATGTGGGTTTTTGGTCACTTCTCTGTGAATAGCGATGACTGGCGAGATCTCGCTCGTTGGCCAGGTCCTCCCAGTCGGTGGTCTGAAGGAAAAGATTCTCGCTGCGCATCGCGCTGGTATCAAGACTATCCTCGCCCCAGCCGCTAACAGGGCAGATATTGAGGAGAACGTCCCGGAGAGCGTGAAGACGGGCATCAAGTTCGTTTATGTCGAGGATATCAGGGAGGTGCTGCAGGAGGTGTTCAAGGGGAGCGAGGCGGCGGAGAGGTGGAAGGTGACGTTGCCGGTGGATAGGGACGAGGATGGCAATGTTTACTCTTAGAGGAGGACGTTCTGATTTACTTTCTGTGTGTCGATGCCCGCACAACACCATCAAATTCCAGCAGTCACCCCACACATACACACCCACGACATTCACCACTTGCCACCTATACATGGAGGCCCTCATTCACCCCCACGCTTTCCATTCGATGAATACCGACCATTGCTGAATGCGAGCTATCTATAACCTCCTCACTACACCTTTACCATCTGCTTTCGCGTACGTAGCATTATTATCTGCATGTATTTTAGAGTCTCCGGGTTTGCTTCCTTGCTCGCTCTCCCACCTGCCATCATAACACGCTCTCAACTCATTTCCTCTCTGCATCTTGACGGTGTTGAAAGCGGCTACACTTTGACTGAGCTCCGACCGAACCCTGCCGCAGTAGACTCTTGCTCGAACTGAGGTACCTCGAAGGTTGCGTTGTCCGTGGTGATTGAGTTTAGCTGGTGGCGACGCCACACCGGCTTCCTCCGAACCATCAGTCCTCGTTCCGATTCGCGCCACTTCCGAAACTTCCAACTTTGTAGAGCTTCCTCCAAAATCTGGTCTCTAGCTTCTGAGTAAACATTTTGTACTTAGGCGGCTTGCTCATTTTTGAGAATATCTGAGTGCGGTGTTTCTTATTCAGAATCCTTCGCTTCCGATAGACCTGACGTCCAATTTGTAGAAACGAGTTTACTATTGTGTATCTTGCGCCATCATCAACTCAGCAACACGTTAAGTCCACTTTGCTGCTACTACTTTCGTGGCTTCTTTGATTCTGCACATAGAGTCTCCTCAACCTACATACTTAACACGGACACTAGTACTAGTTCGGTCTTGGCCAGATGTAAGCTGTTGGAGCTATAATTATTGTCTTTAAATCTATCTCATCGGGCTCGACTACGTACTGACATCTTAAGTCCCACGCATTCATGAATTTCACTGCGGCCTGGTAGAACTGGCAGACTGACATATACGACGGTGCCGGTAGTGCATGATAGTTGCGACAACCCGCGCCTTACATATATATTTAATACAGACATGGTCCTCTCCGTGGGCACAAATCATACATCCCAAAAAGATCATAACAAGCAAGAAAGTGCGCCCTTGCATACCCGACATTAGGCTGGCTGAAACCACTCCGTAGAACGTGAACTCTCATATTTGCTCAGGACCCGGGGCGTTGTCGGCTTGCGATCGCTTTGCATGTTGGCTAGCGGTATGCCATTCTCCGTGCGCTCGAAGACGTTTGTGGGGCCCATGACTTCGATACGGATGTTAAATGTGATTCTGCTGATGAGTGTCGCCGAGAACCTGCATTTTGACCGCATGAGGCGATAGTGAGCCGACTATGGTGTGAGTACAATGTATGAAGGAATAGAACTGACGCAGCTGTCGGTCTGTTCAAGACAGCGCAAATGATACCGGTCACATGTAAGCTCGGTAGTCAGATAGAGAGACGACGATTTGAGACATACACGGCGGCAATAGCTCTCAGTCCTGTTGGCGCGTGGAGAATCATGACTGCCCACAGTAGATTGAAAGAAAATATCGCGCTGAAACACCAAAATCGAAAGTGAGAAACCGCTCGAGTGAAGATGACTCAAGGATACTAACAAGTAATACAGCGCCCCATCCCGGATCAAGCACTGCGTTAGAGTACTTCGTCTGGACCCAACAACAGGGTACATCTTGTAGAGGTAGAAGGTCCTCGCCATGGTGAGAACAAAAATAAGAGTCTCGAAGCCTAGCTCGAAGAGTACATATATAGGAGACAGAGACCCTCTGCACGTACGGGGGTTTATTAGCAATAGCTTCCATCTCAGACATGTAAAATTTATCTGTACTCACGCTCGCTTCGGAGGTAGAAAGATACAAACTACGAGACAGATCATGCAAACGTTGATAAATGTGCGGGGAATAGGAATAGCGTACTATGGAACTCAGTGTTATCGATCGGATCGGGGGCAGCTACAAGTTGGAAACATAAAATACGTGAGTGAAGCTGCATTTCGTGGACGACGGACAAAGTGATACTTACGCCCGCTACCGGGGAATGTCCAGATCCAAAAACCAATCACAGTTTGCACTATCATGAGGATAAGAAATCCCGCCAATATTATCCGATTCTTGTTGTAGAACGCATAGATTCTGGTACGACATGGGCCTAAGTTGTAAACTCCGAAACGAATTGTCTCACGCACCGAACGATGAGCATGGAATCTGCAAGTAAGGCCACCGGAACACTTACTCCCAAAGGGAGGAAGTAGCTCCATTTCGCACAACTAGAATCATTTCGGGTATGAATTTCGAGCCAACGGTCAAGAATGAGACTCTAACACTTACCTTTCTCCAGTCATTCTCGTAGAAAAATAGCCTAAAAGGGACGACCTCATTATAACCCGGATGCTTGATCTCGACGTGCAGGTGTGACGCTATGGACCACTTACCGTAGGCAACAACTATCATAGCCGAAAGGGCATAATAACGGAGCTGACCCCCGATTGGTCAGGTAAGCTAGATGAGACTATCACGTACTTACGAAGGACTCACGAGGAGGAAGATGTATGTTGCTAAGAGTGATCAATCAGCGAAAGAAATGGATGTACATTTGTCATGTAAGCCTACGCAGCCGTTTATTCCTTTTCCATATTGTCTGAATCTGAACTAGAGGTCATCCTCGATTATTGGCATCTAAATATGAAAGGCCTTACCTCGTCTGGCAGTGTGCAAAGATAGTCCCAAATCACGACTGTCAGGGCGGCCAAGAAGAAATACTGGTGCAAACTATCGTCACCAATGATGCATATGGCTGTTCGTAAGATATTTTGTCACCTTATTAACGAGGCTGGTTTGCAGAATAATCGGGTGTTATCGGCAAAAGTAGTTGAGGCAACAATTTTGAATATGGTAGACGTACATTTGTGACAAGTCCTGCTCTATTGCAGGTGTAAGTCCGCTCGATGCGAGTGCAGTGGCCAACATGGAAGAACAGGAAGTTGAATGCGAAGCACAGCTGAGTTGATTACCTGGAGGGAACCCGAAGTACGCGCGTCAACTGGAGACACCGGGCCACATTGATCTACCTTTCACAAGCTATATGTGTTTGTGAATCGCCACCACTAAACTGGTCTTGACTTGAAGAGGCGTCAAAATTCCTGGATTGTAACCGTCCAGGTGTGAGTAAGCGTACGTTGTCCTCTCCAGAGCGGAGGTAAGGCATAAGGTTTGATACTCTCGGGCATCTAGGTCCATCTGGTCTCCCATGATCTGAGGCAAGTCGCTTACCTGTCAGTGTAAAGATCACCGCGCTCGCCCCTCTGTGATGGAAACCGTGATATGGAGAGGTTTATTTTTATCAGAATATCGCCGCACCTTCTTCCTGCATGGGAGAAATGGCCGCTATGACCATAGAGAGATCTTCTCTCTGGAGAGAGCGGGTGGTCATCTGTCAAAGCGAGGTCCTTGTCACTTGACGAACATCATTGCGGGTCGACAAAAATAAGTCGCCTGAGAATTACGCTGCAGTCCTGCGTACTGTAGACGCTGATATTTCCCAAAGACTGTCACTGATTGTATCTCCTGAGACCGACTCTGCTGCTCGAGCCACGCTTGAAGGATCGTTCACTGAGAGATATCATGTCTGTGAAGTCTGTGGCTATGTCCCCAGTCATGATAGAGTTTCAGTGCATAACGCCGCGGCGCTTTGTGGGTACCGCGGTACAGCGAGGTAATGAAACAAAGGGCATTGCATTGGGAGAAAAAGACCGAGGCGTCTGCAAGAATGCTGGAGTGATAAGTGAAGAAACAACCGGCGAGAGACAGCGCCGTGTTTGGTCGAACCAAAGTTACGTAAGATCCTGACAAATTGTGTGGGCCGGCTGCATTTGGGCTACATATTCGAGGATATTTGGACCAGTTTCAACAAGTTACAGACCGGCCTGATGCCCAGCCTAAGGGGAACGACAGAGGTATCTCAGCTACGTTTGGTTGTGTCTGCCCTCGCTAAGTTGAACTCCTCGGAGAACGAGAGCCTTGGAATGGCCTTGCAGTGTCCAATCAGGGTGTCTGCAGGCTGTGGTCCTCGAGTTCTCAAAGCCGAGCGTTAGTACGTTTTGAATCGACTCGTATTGTGACATATTCTTGGTAATCAACACGAGGTAACAAATAGTGCAGACAACGAATGTATCTATCCAATTTACCAAGTGGGAATCTAGATCCCCCGATTTCACCCCCGAGCTGCCGTGTAAATATTGTCCAATACGTCTTTGAAGTCTTGCTCGACTATCTTGCGCCTGTGGTATAAGGTCAGATGATACTGTGATCTGCAGTTGACTATTTGAACTTTACCTAACGTTGCCTTTCTCCTGAATTATCAATAATTGTTAGCGAAAAGGCCAACGGTGGAGTTATGGGAGACGCGGGAAGACGGAGGTAGAAGAAGGTTCAAGAGTACGTACCCCAGTCCTGCTCAACGACTCTCTCGGAACGACAACAATATGAGACGGGTCTTGTATGCGCTCATCAACGAACAGACGTGCATTGTATGGGGCGGTAAGATTGATGATAGTCTTCTTCAATGCGTCAATGTCGTCCTCTGTGACAGTCTCGTTGACAGGTTCAACGAAGAGCACGGGGAAAGGTTTGTAGTTCCCGACGACCGTACAGTTGTGTACGACATCCGCGCAGGTAACGAAAACATTGTCCTCGATAGACCTGACCGAGTAAGTGTAAATCATTCAATAAAACGCAACGAGAGATTACAGTGGAGGAAAATATGATCGCTACGTACTTGGTATCACAGAAAGTAAGAGCGCGACCCGTCTGGATCCAGTCGTCATTCCTACCACCTATATGGTGTATCAGTTCACCTTCAGAAAATTGAAAATACATAGGCATACGGAATACATAATAACCAGGCTCGACTTCTTCGAACAAATCACCGGTGACGAATCCGTCTGCTCTATTACGGACTCTTGGATGAGGGCAATTTGGAGCTGTGTCGCTGAAAAAGAGATCGAAGAGTTTTCTCCCAGCATCGCCCTGCCGCGATTCTTCTCTCGTTCCGCTATCATTCACGCTCGATGTGGGAATGAATTGGGCTTGTACATCAGAAATAACGCGCAGCAAATGACGCCTTGGACGATCGGAAAGGTTGGCTATGAGACAAGGAGCTGGGGAGGGGGATTAGTAAGATTACTCAAAAACTTGGTAGGAGAAACAGATCTTACCAGCTTCGGTGGATGCATACATGTTCTGTATGAAATCAATTTAGATTGATCATCGGCATGCTCACAGTGCAGTCATAAAGAGGGTGGACTTACGGTCGCTGGAATGTCGTTGGTTCGAATCCAAGCTTCGTCCTCAGGATTGAGCGCTGTACCGGTATAAGCAATATGTCGCATGCCACGAAGACCGTTCAAGACTCGAGGGTCTCTACGTGCGATGCTGATGAGGTTTGAGAACCAGGGTGCGTATAACTGCAGACGGTTGACACCTCCATGCTCGATCATCGCGAGTAACTCCTCCGCACTGAAGTTCGCCCTAGGGGTCTGAATCGCACAGCCGTGCTTAGGTGCTAGGTAGTTTATCACTGCCGTAACCAAGTAAACATGGTGCTACAGAAACGACGTTATACGACACAAAAAAAACACTCACTCATAGCCGTCCCTACGTGGGCAAAATTTCCAAGGGTGTTGATCACGTCCTGGCCATCAAACTTCCCTTGCCATACCCCAACTGTGCGCCAGTGGACGTCACATTGATTCTTGATCCAACGATGCGTTTCTGGGATAGGCTTTGGTTTGCCACCTGTGGTTCCGCTCGTATGGAATATCATCGCAATATCGTCGTTCTGGACTTCAGGAAGTGTTGGAACATCTGCGGGCAATTTCGACCCGGAGGAAAGACCAGGAAGTGTGCGAGTAGGAAGACTGAAGCCTGCGGTATGATCGATATATTCTGCATCAACCAGTAGTGCCTTCCCGTTGCATGCTTTGAGCAAATCACCGATAACAGCGATGCCTTGTGCAAGATACCTCGAGCTGAAGACCTGGGGAACGAAGCCGGCCGCTGATATGGCGTAAATATAGACGAAGTCGCTATATTTATGCCCGGTGAGCCTAAGAAATAGATACATGGTATGTTAGAGCGATGGGAGTTCTCAGAATGGAACGATGCTAGTACAAACCACAACCCAACGACATCGCCGTTCTTGATACCTTCATCCGCGAGGACTTGGCGGCAAACCGAAGCCGCCCGGATAAGGTCGTCCTTATAGTCATCCCAGGTAACTGTTGTCCACGAAATACCCTCGTCTGAGCCAATGAAGCGTTTAAAGACAGGTACTTGGGGATTTTGCGCCAAGACGTCCATAATTTTATGCATAAAGTGAGTCATTGTATCGATTTTCTGGAGTGGAGAAAGAGAGGTACTGGAAGAACGTGGATCAATGGAGCGAACGAAGCGACCAGGAAACAACTTGCACCCAGGGATACATAGCGGTACTTCTATCCAAGTCGGACATGTTGCGTTGAGGAACCGAGGAGCGCGCGAAACACGCATCGACTGCAGTGATATTCCTTTGAGAAGCATACTAAAGGGAGATAATGTGGTACCATCGTGGCGTTAAGAACCGGGATAAGAGGGAGAGAGCGCACCTTTTTTGAACGAAATGGGAGCATCAGGATCAGGTCCGCGGATTGAGTACATTCCGCGATGACCGGGGTGAAAGCCAGCCGAATCCAGACTTCTGTGTTTCTTCTCAAATCTCGACCGTCCATCCGGGCCATGTAGATGCAGTAAGTACTACTCACGAAGTCTGGATACATCATGATGATAGTGAAAACTGTCACCGGTGAGTGATTGTATTGAACCTCCGGTACACAATAACGTTCATGATCATTCCAACAAAAGCAGCGTCCTCAGCGCCCGCAGCGGCAGCGACTCGTGAGTAGTGATTTGAAAGGCGGTCATCAACCGTAGAGAAGCGATGGCTCAAGAAGAGGTCAAAGGGAGCGAATGCGGCTTGTTGACCGATCCAAGCACTCGGTAAACCTGCCTGAGAGTACTTCTATTTTAGGGAGTTTTATTTCCTTCCCGGGACGCACCTCGCGCCCTATTCGTGCTTGCTTCTTCCTTTCTGTCAGTAACATCCCCTTAACATTCCTCGTTGATGCTCAACTATCATTTCGTTTCCTCGCGACTCTGCAATGCCACCTCAGTCAAGACTCCCAGCTTCCAAGAATGCCTGACTGCTCCACATGTACTCAACGGAGACGGCGGGCAAGAGACAGCCTGAGGATCCTCCAAGTTTCAACGATCTAGTTCTGATTAGCGCTTAGAAAGGTACTAGGGTTTCTTCCTCTGCCGAGCGTGTGTTCTGGTCGCGAGCTTTTGTTATCCCTGACCCGCTCACCAGCCAGCTCTGTGGTTGCTCGAGCCTTTCTCTTTGTCCCCTTCACCCTGTCTTGTCGTCTTCAATTTGCCCGCTAGACTGAGGCTAACTGCTGTAGTGCCTCTCGTTATGTCTTCGATTTCAGCACCGGTTGACTCGTCAGAATTACAGATCTCGCAGACACATATTGCGTCTTCGAAAGTCAGCCAAGAGACTTTGCAAGCGTCTGTCGTCGTCAAACCCACCGAAACCCGGCCTGTTCGCGGTCTGCGATTTTGGTTTGTGTTCGTCGCTCTTTGCTGCTCTATGCTTTTGTCCTCTCTTGATCTAGTGAGTTCCATTCGTGTGATGTATCGGTGCTGTCCATACCAATGGACTCTTAGGGTGGCGTCGCCACAGCTGCACCTACAATTGTGGATGATCTCAACGGGTCGGATTTTACGTGGGTTGGATCAGCCTACTCACTCGCTTGCGCCGCATGCCTGCCCTTCAATGGGAACCTGGCCCAAGTTTTTGGAAGAAGACCGGTGCTTCTGGTGGCATTGACCGTTTTTGCTGTCGGCTCCGCCGTCTCTGCTGCTGCTCCTTCCATGTCCGTTTTGATTGGTGGGAGAGGTGTGTCGTCCCTGTTCTCTTTCTGTGAGTTTGTTGCTGAACACCACATGCAGCTATACAAGGTGTTGGCGGTGGTGGAATCCAGTCATTGACACAAATTGTTGTGTCAGACTTGATTCCCTTACGCGACCGCGGTATTTTCAACGGTATCATCGGGCTGTAAGCCGCAGTGTCTAATGTTGGCTGGTTCACCCTGTTCTGATTGGTATCGTCTCAGCATATGGACTTTTGGGTCTCTTGCAGGACCTTTCATCGCCGGAAGTCTTGCTGAGAAGGTCACATGGCGGTGGATTTTCTGTCAGTTTTCAAGTTCCATCATTGAACTTCGCGCTGAATGATGATTTTGTAGACATAAATCTTCCCCTGTGTGCGGTCGCGTTCGTGATTGTAGCTCTGGCGCTCGATCTGCCGACGCCTCGAGAGAAGTTTTGGCTCAAGTTCTCGAAGATTGATTGGATGTGAGCGCGATTCACCACTGCGATCACATCGAGTGCGGTACTGACCAAAAATAGTGGAAATTTCCTCATCGTATCGTCAACTGCCTCCTGTCTCATTGCACTCGCTTGGGCAGGAGTCCAATACTCCTGGTCGTCCCCTCAAGTCCTTGTGCCACTCATAGTCGGCGTCGTCGGCTTTATCTTGGCCATTCTGTACGAACTCAAATGGTGTGCAAACCCGACGGTAAGCTACCTGGCTAAAAATTGGAACCTCCTTCAAGACTTACAGGGGGCTATTGGTTGTATGCAGATCCCCAAAGTAGTGGTTACGAATCGCACAAGTCTCATAGGGTATGCTCTACTCCGATCTGTCTGTTCTATTCAATCCTCACACCCATCTTCCAGATTTATAGCCACCTTTTTGCATGGTGTCGTCATTATTAGTGCAGGCTGTAAGTAAAAACACCATATTTGCCGTCTTCGAACTGGCTGACATTTGATGTTCAGACTATCTGTACGCTGCAATCTTGCTCGGCACCTTGCAGCAGCCGAATCTAACTCCGTGGACATTCCTTTAGGCCAACGTGGTTCCAATCTGTGCGCGTCGCGAGCCCTATCATGTCCGGTCTCGATTTCTTTCCCATATCGGGAACAATGTCCATCTCTGCGATCGTGCAGGGACTTTTAGTTGCAAAGACTGGACGCTATCGCGTCGTGGTGAGTGCATTCGTTCATTCAGAACACACCTCATAGCGCGACTAATTTAACAAATAAACCAGAATTCTATAGGATGGAGCTTCGCTGTTCTCGGTATGGGCCTACTGATCTCGCTCCAGGTCAGGACGAACATCGGGATCATAATTGTGTATGAGCTCATTTTGGGTGTCGGCCTCGGGTGGTTGTACTCTACTACGGTGTGTTTTTGTTATTTCATTTTACCCTACGCACTTCGGAACTAACCACTATTCTCTCGCTCAGTACCTGGTCCTTGCACCCATCCCTGTCGCGAATAATGCGGCGGCGGTCTCCCTTCTGGCCTTTTGTCGAACCTTTTCCCAAGTACGTCTCCCCTTACTGTTCGTATGCACCCAGACTTAAAACCAGACCATTGTGCCAGGCATGGGGAATCGCGATCGCTGGTACCATACTACAAAACGACTTGCGCCGCAGATTGCCTGAGAGCGTCACTTCGTCGTATTCCTCCCGGACCAGTCTCGTTTACAAGATCATATCAACGATTTCATCCATGTCCGAGCCTACCAAAGGTGAAGTCCGACAGGCGTTCCTGGAGAGCATGCGTACCGTCTGGATCGTCATGGCAGCTCTCGCTGGCGTCGGGTTTCTGACGTTCTTCGGGACGAAGGATCTGCCGTTGCATACCAAGACCGATAAGAAATGGGATATGCAACAGACGAAAGATAAAACTGCGAAGAATAACGTGAGTCGCTCTTCGTTCCGACACTTCGGGTCGGGCTCATCGTTTCGAAACTCAATAAATGCACATGTAACAGATCGAACCCGAGGCAGAAGAGAAAGTGTGAGGATTGAGCCGCCGTCTCCGGCTCTTCGGTTCTGTTATCAGTGTTGGTAAATGGACCATGACCTGATACTAGACCGGTGTATCTTCTTCCGTTGAAGTTTCTGTAAGTCTTTAGCTTTTTATGTACTATTTGCGCAGAGATCTTGTTTGCTACATCAATGCATGCCCGAAGCCTCCGTCATTCTGATGGATTATAGAAACGGGAACATGTAGCCGGTTCTACTCAGATAATATGCTCTCTCCCTCATGAGACCCAGTGGCCAGCGCGGCCAGCGATGCTCCCTTGAATCACTCTGCATTATGGCAGATCAGGTATCTGTCAATTATTCATCATTCAGTCGCGCATGCAACGCGAGAGACGACTCGCACAAATAACCTATGGTGACAGCTGAAGTGCTGATCAGTGACAGACGAGTAGCGATGGGAAAAAAACCACAGGTGTGCCGCGGTTACTTCTCGAGGTCCCTCAACCCATCAATACATCATGTTTCGTCCGCATGTGCCTCTTCCAACTAGCTACTCGGCACGACAACCCACCCGAGCAAGACCCAAAGCCCCTCGAATACAGGTGGGCACAAGTCCCGCCCACGCCTCGTGACCAAATTGGTATGCCACATCGTACATCGTGTGTATCTGCTTGCGAGCATTTATCTCGCCAAGTACGTGAAGGGCTTCTTCATCCTCCTTACCGACACGCTGGAAGATCTCATCCTTGAGCAGGATAGGTGCATCGCTCCTCGTCAGCTCGCCGTCTAGGCGCGCCATGACCTCTTGGTGCATCTCGAGAGTCGTCGGGGCGAAGAGACTGGAGCAGAACTCGATAGCCATCTCTAGTTCGTTCTCCGTCAGTTCTTTACCGACATCGGCGGCTCCTTGCAATACTACGGCGGATGAGCCCTCATGGTTTGGATAGATATTCGACGAGTATTTACCTGGGCGAAGGAGATCGAAGGCGCGATCGAAATTATCCTCGTCTAGATCGTGAAGGACCGGAGCATGCTGCTGGTTGACTTGTTTGTACGCGCTTAGAACGACGATAAGGAACCTACATAAACGGCATGAATACCCGTACATGAACAAATGCCAAGGAAGCGTACCTTGTGTATGCCGTTCCAATTTTAAGATCATGGAAAGTCTGAGCCTCTTGCTCAGTACAGTGCTGGCGAATGGATGCCGCTATAGTACACGCGGCCGAGAGAGCGCCTGTAAAGGCGAGATGAACACCAGAAGAGAAGAAAGGATCGATGAACGCTATAATACGAAGAGGTCAGATGCACAGTCTAGACTTGTTCGATTCGAGTATAAACACCTCCCGCGTCTCCAGCCAACCTGAAGTGGTCTCCCGAATATGCAGAAGCCGAGTAACTATAGTCGCTAGCTGACTTGATCTCGCTACAGATACGTGCATCCGAGAGGAGATTCGCGAGGCCAGGTGTAAACTTTAGCTGCTCCAAATAATGGTTTCGAAGGTTGCTCCCTGTGTGTTCCTTGCCTGTAGCATTCGCTCGCTTGTGGGCACTGGAAATGGTGGACATGACGAATCCGACTGAGACCGTCCCGTTGTGTAGAGGAATGTACCACGACCATCCGGTCTCATCTGGGAATACTATCAGATACATATTGAAGAGTTGCGTACAAGTGCTCTAGCTTACCGGACAAAGCCTCGAACCAAGGGGAATTATGACGGCTAGTTCCTCGGGCGTATACCTTCCCACCAGACCAGTAAGCCCAACACGCAATATTCTTCAAGCTTTCGTTGATCTTCCGATTGTGAAGGTATCGGGTCGACATGAGTCCCGCGCGTCCAGACGCGTCAACGAGCCAGTCAAAGCCGAGTGTTCCCGTAATACCACTCTTCGTTTCCCAGTCAACACTGACGGGTCTTTGATCATCGAAATTGATACTGAGGATTTTTGTCCCTTGATGGACACGAACGCCGCTTTTAGCGGCATGCTGGAGCAAGACGTCGTCGAACTCGGATCGTACCTATACGACTTGAGTAAGAGATATTCAGAAGAATGGATATAGCTTACTACGTTCCACGCCTTGTTATTTGGATCTAACGCGGTGAAGTCCGTGTCTGACTAAAAGTATGCCGAAGTAAATCACGGTGGTAAGACAGGCGGTGCTATACATAAAAATATCTTACATCCCTCGCGACTATACTGATTCAATTTAACAGCCGCGCCGGGCTGAAGTTTTATGCGTCGTTGGGTTGAGTGCGCATTAGCAGTCAAAAGCGCAAAATATATGTATACCTTGGGTACGAATCCGCAAGACTCGACCAATTGTTCAGCATCGATGAGATGAAGGAATTGCCTGACGGATGGCAGTAAGCTCTCTCCGATATGATATCTAGTACTCTAGCTGATCAGTTTGAGGTGGAGTCTGGATGGACGAATTTCGCACCTTGGAAAGATATCGCGTTCAATGACTGTGACCTCGAATCCATCTGAGAATTGGCATAAGGTAAGGTAAGGTAAGGTAAGTTTATTCGGGGTACAAAATGGGCCCATATGATTGAGCGACACGGTTTCAGTAAAATATTTTGTATATGCTCACCTCGGGCCAGTAACGTGGCAGAATATGATCCAGCAGGGCCACCGCCCACGACTAGGATCTGCGTTCGCTGGGGATACGGAAAGTCAGAGTAGTTCCATACCAGAGATAATGTCGTATATTCTTACTAGGGAGGGAGGGGTGTCCATATTTGTTAACGAGCAACTTGAACGCAGAGAATGCTAAGAGGGTAGCCTCACAGTCTCGGTCAAGTAGCTGTGGCGACCTACCTTAGTATACCAATATACCGTGGCTGAGAATGGGAAGAGAGTCCCATCTCATAATGGACTCGTATATCACGAGATCATTCACTGATATGCTCGCAACAAACCTGGGTGATGAACTGGGTGGATATTTCCGAGAGGGCTTCTCACCATGCATGTTCAATCTCCCTTCGAGCGAGACTGGAATCAGTACTTGCCGTTAGGGCATCGCTATTCTCTCGAGGAAGAGCGCCGTATACCGTACAAGAGGCTGTGCTAATAATTGACAGCCTGAGACCAGAGACAGATTGATTTGGAAGCCGTCGCACTGCCGGTCTTCCGAAATGTACCGTCTTCAGCAATGAACAAGAAAAACCTCAGCCTTGGCCACCAGACAAGGCCCATCTACCCCTGTTTTGTCTATGAAATGCGCGCACAGCTCAACAGAGCCGAATCATGAGCTCTAGTGACGACTCGCTGCAGACTCTAGAATGCGATGGGTGAGGGTTGCCCACCTCCGGAACAGTAGAGCCTCAGGTACCAGAAATTCCACGCTGCCATTGAAACTATCAGTGATGATTGACGACATACGACTACCTGTGAGACACCAGGAGACGCCCCGAGTACACGACTGTCATGTCATGGTCGCGTATCATATGTCCTCTCGTTGGATCTAAAATACATGCGGTGCGGCCAAAAATGGGATGCTGATTCAGGAGACAGGTACCCTTGATGAGCATGGCGACTTGTGTCACGGTGACTTGAACCAAAACCAAACACAGGTCAGAGGGGAGATTCAAATTTGGTTCCGATTAAACCGCGCTCTCGTTCGATTCAGAACCGGCAATGCCCGACAGGATCCTCTTCAAATCCTATTGCTCCTTAATCCATCCGACTAGGTATGAGGTCTATGGAAGTATTAGCTTATACTTGCTAGTATTTACATGGCGCAGAGCTGGAAATAAATCCAGTTTATCTCTAAACACCGAATGTTAATCCGCTATTCGACCAGCCAGATTCCTTCACTGGGCCATACAAGTCGCGAGCGCTGTAGTCTCGAAAGCTCCAAGTTTGCCCCAAGTGCTCAAGCGCTGATAACAGCCGTAGAGCCTCGATCGGCTTTCCGAGGAGATCGCAAACGGGATGAGGGTGTTCCTGTTTTACGATCTTCTCTTGGGCCGCATGCTCTCCGCCCTTCCGTAGACGCCGATTCTGCGTGAGACATGGGATGGATGCTCGATAGTCTATCAAGGTGAGTTACATGACCCATTACACACTTCATCCGCCTCTCTGTGTTTGCCATAGACCCAACTTTCATCAATTTTTGATCAGGTCGAGCCTGCTGGTCCCTGCAAGATGCGAAGCTCATTGGACTCCCACAAGAGTGACGACGACAGCGGCTTGAAGGACCAGGAGCAACACTCCATTGATACTCGTTCTATCGAGCGCGCGGCGACCTGGAAGATAGACCTGCTGGTTATTCCACTTGTCGGGATGTATTGTACGTGTCACTTGTTACACCGTCCTCACTTGGTGCCCATACCTAACCATAATGCGCAGACCTATTGTCTTTTCTGGTACGACTTGTTCTTCAGGTTCCATTTCCAATGCTGATCGCCACTTTCGCATGGTGGTGTGTCTTGACCAAGTAGGACCGTTCGTGAGTTGAGAACTCATATTCGTCGATACCTGCATGCTTGACTCCAATTTCCGCAGAAACATCGGAAATGCGCGCATCGCAGGCCTCGAAAAGGATCTCAAGATGACAGACCACCAATATTCTACCGCTCTCACCGTCACCTAGTAGGTCGACAGTAATATTTGGCATTTTCTCATCATTACACCTGTGGATTTTGTATCACTAATCATGATGTTTTCTTTCTCCAGCGTTCCGTATATTGTAATGGAGTTACCGATGAATCTCCTCATGAAGCGGGTCGGGGCCAACATAACCCTCCCGCTGATGGTGACGCTTTGGGGTATGGTGACTGCGTGTCAAGGTATATTTTTGGCCTCTCATACCACTCGGTCAAAGAGATAATACTCTTTGTCAGGTGCTGTAAAGACATATGGCGGGCTTTTGGCGTGTCGCTTCTTCCTTGGTGCTCTCGAAGGTGGGTCTTGTAGTCACTCCAGAGCGCCATCTTACCATATCGTAAATCCACTCAATATTGTGTTTACACAGGCGGGCTATTTCCCGGTATCGTCTTGTACCTCTCGTCATTCTACAAGCGGCACGAGATGCAACTTCGGTTTTCTTGCATGTTCTCGGTCACTTCACTCGCAGGTGCATTCTCCGGATTGCTGGCTGCGGCGATTCAGAACATGGACGGTCTGAGAGGACTTCGGGGATGGGCATGGATATTTGTGCTGGTAAGATTCATGACCTCTGCAAGTACATTCAGACCTCTGATGACCAAATTTTCTTCTGAAAGGAGGGAGTATTTACGGCGTGTTTTGGTCTTCTAAGCTTTTTTATCATCCCCGCCACACCGGCAGACATGCCATTCCTCTCCTCAATTGAGAGGGAAGTTTATGTGCAAAGCCTTGCCGACGATTGGAGTGGAGACTCTGAGGTCGAGCCGTTCCGTTGGTCTGAGGTGGCGAGTATATTTACGAACGCCCCGCATATATTGCTGGGATGCATGCCGTTGTTCTTTAGTGGTGTCACGGTATGCTTCTCCGTATTTCACCCATTCATGATACAGTGCTGAAGTCTTGCTCAATGTGCTGCTTTTCTGACACAGCTATTCGGTCTTGCGAACTTGTGAGAGAATTGAGTCTCCCTTTTCTTATCACATTGCATGTTGCCAAAGGCTGACAATTATGCACTAAACATGAAGCACGCCAACAATTGTCAATGCTCTCGGATTCTCTGCAACACACAGCCAACTTCTTACAGTAAGATAGCGTTAAATCTTCTATCTACGCGCATTGTACTCATACAATATAGGTTCCTCCATACGCATGTTCATTCGTCATCAGCATCCTTGGCTCGTACCTCTCCGATAGGTACAGGAAAAGAGGACCCATGGCGGTCTCCCTCAGTCTCATTGCTTCCGCAGGCTATGCTATCTTCATCGGTGGGTACATGGCCTGTCAGTTTGCTTGATATCACAATTACTTCCTTCCCGCAACTCTTTCCTATTCGCTCTTCAAGTTTTTCTCTGAATTCATGGCGTTATGTTTGTTGGCTGATTGTGTGTTGTAAATTACCTAGGAACACCAAACAAGCACGCAAATTACGGGGCTTTGTTCCTTCAGATTGTTGGAGTTTATGCTATTGCTCCGTGTCTTAGTACCTGGATATCGAACAATGCGCAGCCACATTACCGGCGGGCGACAGCTGTCGCTCTCGCGTTTGTTAGTACCAACCTTGGAGGCAAGTACATTTCATCGTCGTCTTTGAGACGTTCAATTTTCTCATCTTTGTACATCACGTGGATATACAGGCATCGTCTCTACCTGGATCTTCATCGATTCACCTCGCTTCCACGTCGCATCATCTATCAATCTATCGTTTTCACTTGGCTCTGCGCTCTCCTGCTTGATTATAGTGATGTATCTCCGGAGACAGAACCTCAAGAAGAAGTCGGAGGTGGAAAGGTTGCTCCGGGAGAAAGGTCCTGGGGTTGACGAGGGAGAATGGGATTCGGAGAGTGAAAAGAGGAGGCTGGGCGATAGACACCCACGATTTGAGTACACGCTGTAGTGTGGTCTATCCAGATTGAGAGGATGTCCGGGAGTTGTCCTGGCGTAAATACTCGCAGGGCCTTTCGGACGTCGGGAAATTGTTGAACAATGCTAGCATGCTGCACGGATATTTACGTTCACTTCTGTATTTTGTCACTGCCTGGTTCTTCATGCTTGTTTCTGTTTCCTTTACATTCTGCGGGATAATATGAGCCATTTGCTTCAAGCCTGATGTCATTGAGTTTAGTCAGTGGCGTCGCCACACCAGGTTCCTCCGAGCTAGTCTGTGTCCGGGTTGCACCGGGAAGTGGCTGAGCCTCCTCCGATTGCACTAAAGGTCATTGTCTTTATCTAGCCTTGCGCTCTTCGAAGAGTCCACCAAAAGTGACCTTTCATACTTAGGTAGGATCTTGTCCATTTCTGTGAATTTATTTCCGTGCATCCAGGCTCCGATGGTATCAAATGCTGCGATGATGGATTCTACCAGATTCTACCCCTCGGACTCGGAGCTCGAGCCATCATTTCCCAAATACCTGAAAACTGCATCATCCGATGTGACCGCCAAGTGGAATGCTGTATGGGAGCCATTGGCATCTGTCAGGCCGTGTTTAGCTGCAGTGTAGTAAGTGACTCGCAGTCCAGAATTCATGACCAATGTGGGTGACAGTCAAGGCAAGCTTGTTTGAGCCACTGGTCTACCTTACAACGCGTTTGGATAGTCTCGGCACACAGTGAGACACCGTACAATCACAAGACCACGGGTCGTGGCAGTCTAGGTACTCGTTTTGGGTGCAGGAAGGTTAGATATCGTACATTCCGCTTTCATGCACAAGATTACTATCTATAAAATGCACCCCAGTCTTTTTTTATTTGTTGATGTCCTTACATAGATGCTTCTGACCCTCATCGTCGTCCAAAGCGAGCCGCTGACAGGGTGCCTCATCAGAATTATATTTAACTTGCTCTTCGACTACTAGCCTCCCCCAATCTTTCTCGAAGTTGCGACCTGTCGCATTCACTATTCCATACACCAATATAAGCTAGAGGAAGCATGTTCCCGACCAGAACAACTGTTACACCCATCCATCACGAAGAGCAACGGATATTCCACGCCTTTCCGGGCGCAGAATATATCCTGCCTGTGGACAGTCAGGAAGGAGAGCGGTGAGTGACACCACACACACTATTCTGCTACTTTGTGCCTTGGTACAGATTTTGATTATTTCCTCCTCTTTAGGTTACTGCTTCAACATAACATTTTGAAGACAGCCTTCGATGGCAAGATTGTGATTGCGCCCGTCAACCTCGACGATGCCCTGTTCGTTCTTGACTCGGGTACAGGCGCGGGTATGTCTTTGCTCTATGTTTCTAAAACTTCTGACACAAACTATATTATTTATTAGCTGTTTGGATCTGCGAACTCGCCCGCACCATCTCATCTTCGGCAGTTCTGCATGGAATCGACATCGACACTCGCATGTTTCCCTCCTCTAGACCATCCAATATTTCATTCTCAATCAACTCCGTGACGAACCTCCCAGCGGCCTGGTCAGACCACTTTGACTATGTCCACCAGCGACTTCTCGTTGTCGCTCTGAAGGGTTCAGAATGGTCAAAAGCTATGAAGGAGATGTATAGAGTTCTGAGACCAGGCGGATGGGTGCAGCTCCTCGAAGCTGGGAAGTGGAAAGCCGGGGCTGTCACCATACGTCTAGAGGAACTGATTAGGAAGGTCGTCGCCTCCCGTCAAATGCTGTTCGACGTCATCGATGAGTTGCCGAGGCTTGTCGAAGAGGGAGGGTTTGTGAAAGTCACAGTGGATAAGAGAACGGCGCCACTTGGTCGATTGGGAGGACCTCAAGGACGCGATATAGCCAAGAATTTTTTGGGTGTGTTTGCTGCGATGAAGACGCCGGTTCTTGCAGCGGGAGGTTTTGGGATAGTGGCATCAGAAGCAGAATTTGATGAACTCATCGAGGCTACGCGGAAGGAGTGGGATGAGTTCGAGGGCGCTCAAATAGAATTTGTTGCCGTGTATGGCCAGAAGGCGATGTCTTCTTGAAATAGTGCAGGTTCTCGCTCGATAATCTATACCGATTCATTTTTCATCATTACAGAATAAATTTGGTGTAGGTGAGGCGCTGAGCTCGCTGAGCCCACTGAGATCCACGCAAGATGCTGTTCGTAAAGTACATAATGCGCACATCATCCTAAATATGTATTCACCGTCTACCTACACATCTAAGGAGACATCCATGAAGTATTCTCAATAGGATGGCGCCCATGGTCAGAGCGGCTAAGGCTGTTATCTGCACTAAAATCCACCAGTGGTATCCCATTCTGCGTTTGCTCGAAGACATTTGGTCCACCCATAGTCTCAAGGCGGATGTTGAGTGAGATTCTGCTAATAAGAATCACCGCAAAACTAATAGTCAGGTCAAGGTTGAGTGCCGTTAGCCATATCTTCCACGTAGAACACTCTGGCTCGGAGTTGTGGTACTTACGTGCAGGCTGGGCTATTCATGCCGTGTCGATTCCAAGTCAGTAATTACCATCTCCAGGAACCAAGGTTTTTTGGACATAAACGGGCACTTACACTGCTGCGACAGCTCGTAAGCCGGTAGGTGCGTGGAGGATCATCACACCCCATACCAGATTGAAGGAAAAAATGGCACTAGCGTAAGCAAGACCCTTTCATCAGCGTTTTGATGTTCTCCCAAAACCCACTGTCAAATGTATGACTTACAAATAGTACAGTGCGCCGTCTCTGATGAAGCATTCCACGAGACTTCCTCGCCTAGGAAGTGAGGAAGGAGAGCGCTCGTATATATATACTGTTCGGGCCATGGTCATAATGAAAATGAGTGACTGGAAGCCGACTTCGAAGAAGACGTAAATTGGGGCCAATGGACCTCTATAGCGAAGGGCTCAGTAGTACTTAATGTAGCAAGAAGTACTAAACACATACGCCCGTTTCGGAGGTAGAAGAACACAGGCTATGTGCTCTAGGGTAAGAAACAAGGTCTACTTCTGCGGAGATCTGGAGTACTCACAGTGAAACTCATAGTTGTTGACTGGATCCGGTGCGACTGCAAGACAACTCATCGTTAGTACATGTTCCTGCATGAGTCACGGTACCGGTGTACACGTACATCCACTTCCAGGCAATGTCCAAATCCACAAACCAGTAGCCGTCTGCGCGAGCATGAGTACAAATAATCCAGCCAAGACCAATTTGTTACGGTTGTATAAGGCATACGTCCTGCAGAATCATCAGCTTGCAATAAAGACCAGTTGCCTCTGGGAAATCTCACCGAAGGGACATAATTATGTCTGACAAGAAGGTGAATGGTAACGCAATGCCCAGAGGAAGAAAGAATATCCATTTTTCACATCTAAGACATTCGCTGTCACCTTCTCGTACCACAGGCTTGTACACTTAGCAAATAGACTGACAGTTTTGTGGTTAGTGCGGGCGAAAAGTAACCTATGAGTTCGCTTAATCACTGGCTCAAGGTCAATGCAGTTGGCCATAAGAGAATCATACCATAAGTGACGACGGTCATCGCGAGAAGAGCGTAATACCGTGTCTAACCAGAGCATGTCAGAATTCCGTGGATGGCCATTGCATACATCTGAGAAACCTACGAAGAGAAAGAGGTACACCGCTACGCCAGTATGGTCAGATGGTCAGTCAGAAAATTGTTTTGCATGCCGCAGAGACTCACGAACTGTCTTCTTTTGCTTCCATGTCGTCTGTATCTAAGGTGTCCCTCAACTCAGTATCGTTCTCAATCGCTTTGATATAGTGTTGTTGCTATACCTCGTCAGGAAACGTCAGAATATGGTCCCATGCTAGTATAGCAAGGGCTGCTAAAAAGAAATACTGTTGACCATGCAGGTCAGCTTTCGGACAGCATCTAGAACAGTGCCAACACACCTTCGCGACTAGACTATAAATATCACAGTCAGCTCTTGCTCAATTTGCTTTGTTACTGGAACTAAATCGAATAATACATGCATCTGCGAAAGGTCTTGCTGAACGGATGGAGAGACATCTTCAAGATTCGCCTGGGCCATCGGCACTGAAAATTTGATGCGGCGTATGATCTGACCCCGTTCCAAAGACTGTTGTACCAAGTGAAATATATGAAGATGTTCGGGGGGCGATGGTACAAGTATTTGAACAGTTGCATCATAGGTGAATGTTATGAATAGTGATGACTGCCCATCACGTCCAGGCTTTGACACTACCAATGGAACGTCCACCCTCGGATCTGAAAACCGGTCACCCCTGTGGGCGATGTGGAATCACAGGGTCCTGAACGCGTTTGGAAAGAGTAGTCACCGTTGAGGATCACCGATGTTTTGGCTCAATGTCCTAAGTATGGTTTTCATGATCTTGAGCCTTCGGTGTGGATGTCAGTATAGCTCGGTCCCATGAAGCATCAGGAAAAGGAAAACACGCGCCGTTTCGACTCTGATATGTGCGTAGAGTGCTACGAAGAGGCTGTGTAGATGAAAAATCACGGAGTCGACTGGCGGCAAGAATGAAATAGAGTATACGCAAAGGAGGAGGAATGTAATGGAGTCACAAACGCCGGTCGAGCGGTCAGCATCAGAAAGCACAAGGTCAGAGATGTGCTGGGGTTTGTGTGGGTTGGGCTATCAAAAGGAATCTTCTGCCCTGTAAGGTCGCGAAAGGCCTTGCAGTGCAGAAGTGTTTTTGATGCTCACCTTCTTAGGGTGGGCTCTGAACGAGGTTTGTTAGCGGCTCTTCCTTTTGACCGAAACGCCGTTGCTCTAGGGAGCGACACCGCCTCACACGAATAAGCCGTCTATCACCATCCTTACACCAGAGAAGAGCTATCTTGGCGAGGTGCACGAAAAAAACTCTGAACAAGGCTATAAGTAGTTGTGCATGGGCTGGCATTCTTTGGGCAAAGTTCTGTAGTCCGAGGAAACTTCGTTGTTGGATCCGGTAATCGATGAATCATTACCCACATCAGGTAGCGGTCGAGTGGAGCTTCAAGTGGGATCACAATCGGAGAATAGAGTCCAGCGATGGATGCCCGTCCTGCACGGACAGCGGCGCAGGAAGAGTGCTTTCAAGTGGCTGGCATCACCACCAATTCAAACCCCGTTCGGAGGTACCCGGGTGGCGATTACACGACTGAAGGCGCCACACCTTGGCACCCATCTTCATTATAGTCAGTACACTTTCGGCGGTAACCTGGTTCAATACCACAAGACATGAAAACAAGATTATCTATAAAAGTTCTTATAGTAGTAACTAGCCGCGATCACAGTCTCTAAGGCGATAACTACCCCAACGTTCCTATGTTCTAACTTCTGTAAAACGGATTCCGATACCTGGTCCCACCATTCCATGAATCAAACTACAACGTATACTCGAACCTCGGGTGTCTGTCCCCCAGCTTCTTCCTCTCACTCTCCGAGTTCCATGCTCCCCCATCCATGCCGGGTCCCTCCTCCCTAAGCAATCTCTCAACCTCCACATGTTTTCGGTGATTCAGCCTATGCAGATACAAAACGAGTAGGAAGCAGGAGACCACGATTCCGAGTGAAAAGGATAGGTTGATGGACGAAGCGATGTGGAAGCGTGGTGGACCGATGAATATCCAGGTAGATACGATACCTAAGTGAGCAGTGATCAAGTTCAGCGTTGGAGCGGACGACGATGACATCAACTAACCTCCGAGATTGGTACAAATGAAAGAAAGCGCGACGGCCGTCGCCCGTCTATAATGCGGCTGAGCATTGTTGGACTGCCAGGTGCCGAGACAGGGCGCGATGGAGTAAACACCGATGATCTGAAGGAATAGGGCTCCGTAATTCGCGTGTTTATTTGACGTCCCTAAAAGCGTTTTCCGCCAACGGTCAGCCGGTATTGTGGGGTGGAGGGGGTGTGGATAACAGAAACGATAGGTGAGATATCAACGCACCGAGGAAGATAGCGTATCCTGCAGAGGCAACCAGACTGACGAACACTGCCATCAGTCCTCTTTGCCTGTACTTGTCGGATAGGTAAGAGCAAAGAATGCTGATGAAGAAAGAGCATGCGTAGGGAGGGACCTATCAGGTACCACTCAGTATGGTATCATGTAGGGTGGGAGTCATAACGTACTGTCAAGAGCTGGCTGTGCGTAGGGCTAAATCCAAGAGCGTTGACGATGGTCGGAGTACTGCAGGTTCGTTGTATCGCGATCAGCATCTGAATGCAGCAGAGTCGGCGATAAAGTAAAGAGAAGACTTACAAGTTCGCCAGACCAAATAACTATGAAACAATATCAAGTGATTAGTATCATTATCGTATCTATGGTATAGCCATGCGGACGTACCGTTACACCGCTGAAAAACAACGGCACGCAACCCAGCAATATATGGGGAGCGTCCGTGAATATACTTGTCACCTCGGACCAGCGGAACACCTCGATCTCAGAGTCGCCACTCCAATCATCGGCGAGACTCTGGAGATAGACTTCCTTTTCTGAAGATGAGAGGAAAGGCATGTGCGCCGGCGTGGCTGGAATGATGAAGAAAGTAGCAAGGCCAAAGCATGCCGTGAATACTCCCTCCTGCAAAACAACGGAGTCCCGTCAGTGTTTTGTGGCGCCAGGTAAGTGCGATAGCATCCAAGTCATTGCAAGGACAACCAGGAACAAAGTCTCTCACCAATATGAAGATCCACGCCCAGCCATGAAGACCCCTCAGACCATGCATATTCTGTATGGCCGCAGCTAACAATCCGGAGAATGCGCCTGCAAGTGAGGTCACAGAGAACATGCAAGAAAAACGAAGTTGCATATCATGTCTCTTGTAAAATGACGACAAGTACAACACGATTCCAGGGAACAACCCGCCTTCACAATGAAATGATATGAGTGGGGTCAGGCATCCGATGCACGAGACGTTTTGAATGTCCGAAATTTGTTATAAAATACCTTCAAGAGCTCCGAGAAAGAAGCGGCATGCCAGAAGTCCTCCATAGGTCTTGACAGCTCCTGGTGAATGTAAGTATTATGGCTTAGTTCACTGAACGAGTGAATATGATGAATAACACTATTACCTTGACAGGCAGTAACCATGCCCCAGAGCGTCACCATCAATGGGAGGGTTATGTTCGCCCCGATCCGTTTCATGAGAAGGTTCATCGGTAGTTCCATGATGATATACGGAACGCTAAAACAGGGCATTTAATACCATCCTATAGGATACAAGCAAGACTCGGTGATTATCAGCTTACTATGTAACAGTGAGAGCGGTAGAGAACTGGTGGTCTGTCATCTTGAGATCCTTTTCGAGACCAGCGATACGTGCATTTCCGATATTTCTATGCCGATAGTAGTCAGATGCTAACAAATAAACAAGGACTGAACAGTGACACTTACGAACGGTCCTAATCAATGAACCAATGAGATTGACATGGATACGAAGCAGGAGACTAAGCTTACCAAGAAAGACAAAAGATCTAGTCATTCAGGTATAAGCGTATGTGATGACAAGCGGGATGATAGCACGCACAGTACATGCCGACGAGGGGGACAATAAAAAGATCAATCTTCCATGTCGCCGAGCGCTCAATGGTACGAAGATCGGTGGAGGACAGGCTATGGATTTTGAGGCCACTGTCCTTGTCGTTATGTTGACTTTCGACCGAGTTTAGCATCGTGTACGAAGGGCGAGATCCGGAGAGGTAGAGTCCAGAAAGATATTTAGGTCTTTAGTGCTGGGAACAAGGAAGGGATAATCAAGGAGCAGACATTCAGTAGAGACTCCGACGAGTCTCATGGACGACAGATCGGCGGTAAGAGCATGCAAGTCTGAAGGGGCTACGAAATGGAAATGCTCCTCCTCTCTGTGATCATCGATCATCCCCTCGGACAGTTGACAGAGACATCGAGTATCAATACCGCCTTACTGAACGCCGGGCCACACGCTTAACCTCAAACAGAGTCTCCAATGCCTTGTAGAGCATGCCTGATAAATGATTCGGAAAACTGTCATAAAGTCAACACGAGATCCCCGTTCTATGCAACCGTGAAGCATGGACGGTTGGTCGACACAGGTTGATCATCGCTAAATCGCCGCAGAGCAAAGAGTATTGTTGGAGTATTGCATCGAGAACTGTTCAAACCAGGTTAGAAGACTCGAAGGGTCAGAGATAGCGTGTTCGGTCGGGGCCAGAAACGGACCCGGTTGTCTCCGCGTCCCCGATCCTTAAACCAACAACTCCATCTCTTACAGGCAGTCTACATGCCTCAACAGACGCGATCTACTCGAATTCGAATGCGGAATCACAACGATACAGGTATGAGCATTCTGCTACTCTCTACTACTATCGAGGGTGTATCATCTTTGGATTGTACCGAGTGCTTTGTGCCAACTGCGTGCCATTGAGAACGTTGTTTTTCACAAAATCAATGCCGTTTGCATACATTGCTAGCGCTAGTACCTCTAGGTATGTATTCATCGAGTATGTAAATGATTGGCCAACTTCCACTTCTCAGTGCGAACTGTGTCGTGACCTTTCGTGGCCCAGCAGGGAATCTCCCTCAATGGATCTTGAAAGCCACCGCATGTTTACATGCACGAAAAAGTCATGTATGAATCGGGTGTCAATCCTTCAGGAGTGTGGGCTGCCCCGTCTTATGCCTGCGGCGGTAATGGTCAGGACTGGGAGCACTCAGTACTCAGTGGTGTGGTATACCTTCGAGAAGAGGCAATTGGTTGAGGATGCGCTTGTTCAGTGCTAGCACCTGTGTCTTGTGCCGCTGCCTGCGTTCTTGAAGCCTGAGTCCCGAGGGGATCACATATACCTTGCCAAATCGGGAGTCTGACAGTGACGGACACCGCTACTAAACACCATTCAGGAACCCTGCTTCCCATCTGATTATGCAGACAAATAGCGGTAGTAGACTGTTCGAATGTGGTCTTGCACCGCATTGGACTTGGCTATTCTCAGGACCCCTCACAACAAACTTTACGGCACGGGGTATACGGGCTGGGTTTAGGTATGGCCGTTCTCCCCATGACCTCACTCGTATTGGCACCTGTCTGAACCTGTCTGCCTTGAGCGCTTGAGCCCTCGAGCCGTTAGATCGCGGACAGCTGGATGATCCTCCCGAGCTGCATCGAGAGATATTCTGGCTATAATTTTCACTCAACACATATTGATATGTTTGCGACAGATTGATGTCATCAAAATATGTTATTTTAGGGAGAATAGACCCATTTCGAACAGCGGACCGTCATAAGAAGGACAAGCCACGCAGACTTTATCAAAGCACGTCCCACTTACAGGTAATTCTGGAGCCTCTACGGATAACAGCCTTGGTTTGCCTTCGATCATAGGAGGAGCTGATGCACTCGAGAAGTTATGATGATTTGATTGGTTGAGTACGTGAACGCATAGTCATGGATATTGTCTACAAAAA
This sequence comes from Stereum hirsutum FP-91666 SS1, assembly GCF_000264905.1. NCBI lineage: Eukaryota > Fungi > Basidiomycota > Agaricomycetes > Russulales > Stereaceae > Stereum > Stereum hirsutum. Next base: position 2,713,418 of record NW_006763132.1, read on the forward strand.
GGACACTTGCCTCGCCTACCGAGGTTGACCCACCTTCCCGAAATACCGTTCTGTTGCAGCTTGTCCAAGTCCTTGAACTAGCGCATAGTTCTCCCGTGCTTTCTATTACTTCGTCATGGTCACCGAACTCACGTCTGAGCTTGCGGTGGAGAAGGACTTGTCACAGATGTACGTCAATCTTCGATTTCTGTGCTATGGTGGTCATTCTTACGATGCGTCTGCCTGGAATTTTACCAGTCTTGTGAACAAGGTAGCCTTCTTCTTTCGAATACCTCGCTGTGTCGCCATGTATACTGAAACTTGGTACAAGTATTTCTTTTTAGCCGCACTGTCCGTCCTGATGTGGGACCATCTCACTACACTACCTGACGAGGTAAGACTTTGTTTGGCAATTGCTGGCGATTTCGATTCAGTTGACAACCGCTGGGACAGGTACAAACTGTATGGAAACGGAAGAAGGGCCTGCGTGAGTCGTCAGTACAGCTTGAATTGCTCGTACATCCACTCAAGTTATTCAAGCCATGTATATGTTTCTTCTTGTAAGTGTCTCTATGTATTTTGATGTCCTGCAGAACGTTCCTAACGAAACGCCTTGAAGCTTCGGTATTATGCTCTTTTGGCTATGATCGTCGTCGCCTATGGTAAGTATGATTGAAGTCGTTTTTAGTTTCTAATTAGTCGCGGAGCCAAGCCGTTTCGTTGACAGTGGCCTTCATTACTTAGGCTACTTCTCCCCGACCATGACGGGCGAACAGTGAGCGAAATGAGTCCATCCTCCTTATCGAATGAAAACTTACGCACGAACACTACTAGTTGCGCCAGATGGAGCTACTTTCTTCCATTGGGAATTAGTATTCCAATCGCCTTGTTGTGTGACTGCATGCTTCTCATTCGGTGAGAAGAACAATTTCCTCAAGCCTTGTTACCTGGTGTTCATCTTCGCCTAGTGTCTACGCCTTCTACAACCAAAATCGGGCGATATTGGCTGGCTTCCTCGTAGTCATTGCCATACAAACCGCCGTGGGGTTCTGGATATGGACATTTCCAGGTAGTGGAGGTAAGTATCTATTCAGGTCCTTCCACACTGAGAGAATTTGCATATGAACCTCCATGCGCTCGCTATGTCTAGCTGCCCCTGATCCAATCAACAACGAGGCTTTTCACTGTAATAAACCCAGTCCTCTTGCTTATATCTCGTCACTTATACCCAATATTCTCAGTCTGCGTTTTCCTACCTCCCAAGCGCGCGTACGTCTGCCGACATTTGACCCTGTGACTCGAACCTCACAATAATTTTACCTGCAGAGGGTCCTTATCCCCTATATTTGTACTTTTCGATCTCGCATTCGAGACGCTCATTTTCGTCCTCACAATGGCTCGCACCCTCTATCTATACAAGACCTACCCCGTGGTTGGTCCCAGACGCAATACTCTAATGCAGTGTTTCATCAGAGACGGCGCCGTATACTACTTGTGAGGCCCTTTTCCTTCTAACACCGCTGATATTCTCAACCTTTTTCCTTTATCCTCTATCCAGTGCGATCTTTTCTTTCAACCTGATGTGGTCCGTCATGATTCTCCACGCGCCCACGGGGCTGAGAGCTATCGCTGCCATGTGAGTTCCTATCTAGTACTCTCTTCGCCTTTCATTGTTGTGCGAGTCATCTCATTTCTCGCACATGTACGCGATTTATATTCCACTTCACAGACCGACATCTGCGTGAGTCCATCTCACGGAATGAGCTTCGCATTGCTGGGACTGTCCATCATCTGACTGCACTGTCGGCGTGCTGGAACCACAGGTTTTCCGCGACGCTCATCAGCCGTATCACGTTCAACATCCGTATCGAGGCCATGGGTACCACGAACGTTTTCGAGCGCACTGAGAACGGAATCCCACTGTCAGACTTGAGTTGGCGCAAGCAGATTTCGCCTCGGGGGACGAATGGCTCCCGTAGCACAGACTGGTCCGAATCCGTCTGATGGCCGATGTCCCAAGCACGCATAAGTGAGTGCGTGTCAGTGGAGACGCCATGCTGTTCATGATTCTTCTCTATTGTGTGTATGTCTATGCATTATGTTTTTGGTATGGAACTGTGTACAGAGACCCGAGTTCGTGCACAATGCTGATGTATAAATCTTCCTTTCTTCCTTCCTCCTCTTGTTTCCTTCCTTCCTTGTGTCTCTCGTGCGAGTGGGCTACTCAGTACTGAGGGCGGGCGAAAGGCTTCCGAGTCAGCGGTTGAAGGTTGATTGAAGGAGCTCATGATTTGATTTTCGCGCCGCGTGTCTGTCACTTACAGTAGTCTCATAGACCGATGTAAATATCATGATCAAGGATCTGCGGTAGCTGCCCGCTGTCCGAACATTGTTGATGGTTAATGCGGCAAGCTGTTGGTGGGTCAAAGTCACGAGCGCCTCCAAAGCGTTTGTTTGCTCGTGTTGAATTCGGGAGCCTTCGGAGTTTCATCCCCAGCCTCACGGTCGCTGCCGGAGCGTGTGGCACACCTCGACACAGGGCTATGATGCGTCCCTTCTTCATTTCTCCATAGCGCGGGGAGATCCTGGAAAGTCATTCCACCTCTTGAGATTGCCAGAGCTATAGTATGATGTGAGCATTCCCCTTTCAAGTTCGTCTCAGCAAGCAAATGACCGGGTGCTCCTAACATTTTGTTTGCATTTTGTGTTACAAGATCCCGCGACCTTCATTCCACGTATACATGTGCACGAGCGCAATCTCCTGCTGTTTGATCTCGTGAAATGTGCTGTGATATTGATGCCAAGCTAGTCTCGTGAAGAATATACGCACACCCCTCATCGAAACGGACCATGTTGACCGGTCTGTTCTGGGTATAGAGGGCCCTCGACCAGTCGTGTGCTGTCCATCGCTCTCAAAAGTAGTATGCACCACAGCTTCAATTTCGAGCACCGATAGGTACATACAACACATCCGCAGGTTACCATCACTGTCGCACAATATACAGTGCTATCGCATGCGACTTTACTGACTGTGGTGCATATGCGCGCGCTCAATCAGACGCCGCATGCGCATTATATATACCTGTAGAAGCACCACTCAGCACTGGGCTTTCCACATCGCTCTATCCTATTCTTATATCATGTTCGCTTCTCTGCTGCTCGCATTATTTGCCAGCCAGGCGTATGCCCATGTGGCCAAGCTTGAGGCTCGTACACTTTCCAACACACCTCAGACGTCCGGCTACAGTACCTTCGACCTCTTGGATATTCCAGGACCATCGCGCTCCTATACCACTCTCAGCACCGTTCCCTCTATTTGCGCTCAATACACTGGCTCTGGGCAGGAATGTGAAACGACCATGCAAGCCTTCGACGTGACGTTGGGAGACTGTGGGTCGACCTGGACGCTCTGCAGATGCACGAACGCGGACATCGGTCTGGAAGAGGCCATGGACCATCTCGCCAGGGTACCGATAGGGCTGAGGAGGAATGTTGGGACGGTAATGATCATGCCGGATACTACTGCCCATGCGTACACGCTGGGCGGAGATATTCACTACTTCGGAGTGTGTTCGCAGCGGACCTGGATACACGAGGTACGTTCTGATATCGTGGGGTCTTTTTGACTGGCGCCGTTGGCTCATCATGATGCTTAATTCTGTCGCTCTCACAGTCTACTCATGCCTCCGATCACGGTCATTCTGCTTCCCAAGAGTGGGTTGACGCAGTTGACACTGACTCGTGCGTTCCGGATACCTATGCCCAAACGAACTACGTTGAGGTGTGCATCTCGCCAAATTCATCGTTTTCCTTCTTTCGAGCCTGATTTTCGTGTATATACAGGACTTTGCACAAGTCTCCGTACTTGAAGTCTACTGGCAGTACCATGGTGCCCTCCCATCGCCCTATGTTTCTACTTGCATGGAAAACCAATTTGCCTACATCAAAAGCCTCGATCTCTACGCAAACGCTACTCTCTTCGGCGAAACGTGTGCCATCAGCGACGATTGGACCAGTGTTCTGTACGTGTTTTCACCGTGTCCCATTTACCCTGACTGCCAGTTATACGAAGTAGATACTGACACGAAACATATTCAGCCATAGCACACCGCCGGCGACGACCACTGCCGACCAGGTCATCACCGGCTCTTACACGACTTTGACCGCCGCATCGACCGTGACGGCTTCCTCAGGCGCCTTCGGCGCGACTCCCACGACTTCAGGTACTAGCAGCTCGGGTTGTAGTGGTGTTGATGCTTGGGACGCAAGTGTGGCTTATACTGGTGGTGAACAGGTCTCGTATAACGGGCATCTTTGGACGGCTCAGTGGTGGACTGAGGATGACACTCCTGGTAAGTTGATATAGCATCGCTTCTGTTGGGGAATGCTGGTGATGGATAATGCGCTAATGTGACTCTCTGTTGTCGTGTTATTAGGAGGTGCAGCGGGCGTGTGGGTTGATGGAGGCGCTTGTGCCACTGCAGCAGCAACTGGCAAAGTTTCTGCTTCTGTGGAGCCACCTGTTGCGACCACAACTAGCGTTTAAAGGGGTTGCAATCTATATCACTTTCCATTGGTCCTGCTCTATTGCGATGCAGTGGTGCTGAGTTTGAGGGTTCGTGGCCATTCGTCATTTCGTACTTCTCCTGGGATGAGGACAGTTCTCTGATCTTTCGGGTCAGCGTCTTGGATTGGGATGCTGTAGGGGCACATGTATAGTAGCTCACGGACATAAGACCAAATATTATCTGACATTTTCATCATTGTGCGCTTCAGAGAGGTGGCAGAATTTTGTGTGTCAGTCCTGGCTCGGCGCAATTGGGACAACACGGATCACAGCAATGTGCTGCAGATCTACTGGACGTCCTAGTTAGTCTGTTTCCTGTCTCGGCTTCATCTCTGTCTTTGTTAGCACGGAGGTCACTGTTCTGCAACAACATACTAGGACGAGATCTGCGCGTACTACTTATTTCTTGGTTTTTTGTACATCATTATTGTATCATGATGGCACTCCGTCTCCGTCTCCGTCTCGCCCGGCCTTCGCATTCCATTCGCACTCGACCACGACCACTCGCTCTCGACGATAATACCGCGATCCTTCACCGCGAACACACTAGTTGTTCTCAGACATGGGGATTGTTTATTTCCCATTTAGTAGGTTGCGTAGGCTAGGGCTAAGTACTTCGAAGGCCCTGTTGGCCAGTAAAGTAGCAATAAGTACTCGTGCTACAGTGTCTATCAATATTTTATTTCGTTGGAATCCCACCATGCAATGTAATGCGTACGATATACTCGTGTCAATTCAAATCGTGGCGCAGCGAAAGCATGTTCAAAGCGGCGACCAAGTTGCTGAAAAGGGGCCGGCGGGTGAGTCCGACCGACCGGCTCTAATTATAAATTGGCGTGGCCGGCTTGTGGACCTTTGTAGGCGCTCACTATCGGCAGGCGTCCACGATGCCGACTTCACCGCGTTCCTTTGCTCTTTGACCATTTCTCTCATGCTTTGCTTTACCGACTCGCCAGCTTGACCTCATTGCGGGATTTCTGGTCATCAATTCGCCGTAAATCTGCAACACAAACAAAACGCACGCTATGTCTACGGGGAACGGACAGTCGCAGGCTCAGGCTGCTAGACCCAACCAAGCCGTTGAGGCTAACAACACCATTTTCCCTCAAATACTCGCAAAGGTCTCAACACTTAACGAACCGTACATCAAAGCGGTGGAGATGCTCAGACAGTGGATGCAAAGCCCAAAGGCTTACTATCCAGGAGCGAGACGTTGGGTGCGACACTTCTGTTGATTAACTCTTGGGTGCATCTGGCCCAGGTATATAGGAAGGACTCCGTAGCTGAACTCCGTTTTACATTGTCCCAGATAGTCAAGATCATCGCGGTACGAGCTATTACTTATTCGAAACTCGTGTACGACGAAGCAAACTCATCGTTTACCTCCATGGCCCACAACACTTGTCCATATACTATCGCACCCACTCATTCCAAACAGACTGCACGTGGAACCATAGAAGCGGCGAATCCAGCTCTTCGCCTACCCCTCCCACCTCAACATTGGCCGCCTGAGCTATCTAAGTACTTGAATGCGTACACGCTGCTCGTCCGTACTCTTCTCCGATTCCTCTATCTGTTCAAAGATGATCTGGGACTTCTCCGTGAGTATCTCATTAGCTGGATTATACCGCGTCATCTTCTCTGTACATAGCAATTCTTTGAAGATGGGACAGAGTTTACTTATGAAACACGCGCATCGGGTGTGATTGTGCTCGAGTAGGCTCGAGTATACCCGTTTGGCTGCTTTCTGAAATATCTTTGGCATTCTATCACGAGATCCTACAACGTCATAGTCCCATGATATCCATGTCGATCTCTGTCAGCCCTTGATACACCCACGTTGATTGTAACCAACACTTTGACCAGTATCTGTCGTACTGACTTCTATGTCTGTGTAGAGCAACTACGTCCATCATTGACAGCCGCTAATTTCGATTTGGATGCCTGTCTCAACGAGTCGATCCGACGATTATCAGCTGCATCAATGACCCCACCGAACACAGCATCTGACGGTTCCGCCTCACGACGATCATCCATGCCTGCAATGACCACTCCAAACACATCCATCGGAGGTAGTCCTTCTCTTTCCAGGATGGGAACCCCCACCACAGCCCCAACATCCCCCCAAGTTCCAGTTTCTCGAACTGCTCCCCAGCCACTACCACATGTTCGTTCATTCTCCACACCCACAGTCTTTCCGAACCCCTCTGCCCCTTTCCAACCATCGACTTCGGTAGTTCAAAGTGCGATGGGCCCTCCTGCACCCAAGCCCTTCGATACTTCGGCTACGCATCCTCTGAACTCTCTTCTCTCGATTGCAAACCAGGCCCCGAGTGGGCTCAAACTTCGCATACCCGGACGCTCGACCAGCGCTTCGCAGCAAGGTCTTCCGCCGGCACTTCCTCCTAATTCAGTCTCTGCACCGCCTTCAGCAGCACCCACCCCATACATTTCTGGTACTATACATACCACTCCCGGTTCTGCAACCCCTGTCCCGAGCTCTGTACCAGCGCCACATTCACCAGCCGAGGCACAATCTCAGCCACAGACGCCCGTGTCTGCGTCTGCATCTGGGCCGGCATCCGCGAAACCGAAGGTCAAGAAGCCGAAGAAAAAGACCGTGGATATTTTTAAGACGGATTTGCAAGAATATGAACGTGTTCGGAAGAGGCAACAAAGCCTCTCCACAGCTGCTTCGGGCCAGCCAATGGCTTCCCCTGTGAATGGGGTGCCCCCGGGATCTGCGTCAGCACCGCCTACGACGTCTAAGCCTCCGGGCTCAAGTCTCATCGGGGTTTCTGGCGCTAGTCTGGAGGGAGTGCCCCCAATGTCTTTGATATCACAGCCTGCCCATCAAAGTACCTCTGTTCCGCCGACTATCTCGACTTCAACCCCTGCGTCGGCGACAGCGCCGCGTACGAACGCATCTCCGGTACCTACGATGCCACAATCTGCGAATGGACGCTCCTCAGCCCCGCCAGCTTCCTCGATCGTGAATCCTACCTCAGCTCCTTCGATTCCGCCCAGGCCCGTTACTGTAGCTCCAGCGAAAGGATCTTCACTGGCAACTATCCTCGCGAAGAAGAAGGAGGCTGAAGGTAGAATGATTTCCATGCCTCCCCCGATGGCCTCTAGTCCGAAACCTGAGGCTATATCACCCGCAGTAAAAGGGTTCGCTACGCCACCACCGCCACCGCTGCCTATATTCGCTACTGAAGGTCCTTCGATATCGCTCGGGACATCATCAGATTCAAACACTCAACCGGTTCCTGCGTCAAGCTCGACTGCACCCGAAATGACTCCCGTACTCGATCCAAGCAAGTCTTCTCCAGCGGTTTCTGCACCTCCTCCACCTGCCATCTCGTCCACCGCGATCGATGCGTCAGTTGTCCCAAGTCAGGTCCCGTCTCCTACCAGAACTCTCAACCAAGAACTGCCACCATCACCAGCGTCTTCGACCACTCGTTCATCGTCCTCACATTCGTCCCATTCGCCACGCTATACGCTCCCTCCAGGCCCTCGTCCGACCTCAAAGCCCGATCGACCCTTGGGCGCCCTGATAGGCGAAGCCATCCTCGCCTCCCCGGAACTGGCACTTTCGTCCCGTCACATATTCGAATACATCAGTTCTGCGTACCCTTACTACCAACCTGAAGACGGTAATGGTAAGACAGGATCAGGGTGGCAGGCTGAGGTCCGAAAGGTGTTGCGTGTGTTTCCTGTTTTTCGGAAGAAGGTATTGGAGAAGAAGAAGGGGAAGAAGAAGGGGAAGACGGTTTATTCTATTCGGGACGCGGATTTGAAGGCATTTCTGAATGGTGGGTTTGACAAGGATGATGCCTGGGATGTTCTACTAGAGGATGCCCAGTCGGACGGAGTTGACCCCACGTCAGTTCAAGACCGCGAGATGACTCCAACCGATTCAATGGACGTCGATACGAAACCCGGGCCCTCGACGCAGGGTTCACAGTCATCTCCGAATTCCACGAAGCTGAAGCTTCGTATCAAGAAACCTCAGCATTTGATCGTTTCGTCTGGTGGCGAAGGGTCGCAGACTTCTGCGGTGGATGTGTCGTCGAAGGTTGCTTCTTCGTCAGGAGCTGTTTCTACTCCGATGGACACCGCTGCTGTGAAGGAAGGGCCGAGTTCGGTCCATGAGGCGATGGAGGTAGATGGAAGAGTGGGTACCGACGATAAGGTCCTCGAAGTCTCTGCACAAGTGACGGGAGAACCAGGTGCGAGACGGGAAGCAGGGAATAAGAGTGGTGAACTACAGACCCAGGCGGCTATGGACGTTGATGAACCGAATGGATCCTCGAAGTCTGCTAGAGCTAGCCTTGCACCAAACTTGCCTGTGAGTGTTAGCTCTGTTGTCATTATTAATACGTCTGCGTTGCAAGGACCTTCCACAACTGATATCACGATTTCGCAGGCATCTGGGCTCTCCGAAGTTATTCGGGCAGCTTCACGAGAACCATCATTGAAAGATACCATTCAAGGTCAGTACTACTGCTGAACTTCGTTATGTGGCCTTGAGATCTTCATAAATCTTATGGTGTTCAAGATGTAGGTACTACTCAGGGATCACCACACGTCGAGCAGATACATCAGAGTAACGAAAAGGGTTCTTCGTCGATGATGCCTACAGACGCACATACTTCAGGACAGGTTAGCACTATTTGCCCTACAATCTGTGCCATTTCTTGACGTCACACGAAACAGTCTGCGGCACAACCCTCCCACACAGACGTTCAGTCTCACCAGCGTCAACCCTCTACAGCCCAGTCGACCTCGAGTCACGAAGGTTCTGTACCCATGAGCATCAGTTCATCATCTCCGCTCCATCCTAGTCGAAAGCGCACTCGGTCCCTCTCTACGACACAAGACAATGACGAGAGATCATTGAGGATGAAGAGTGATGTTCTGGACACGGAAACTGCTCTCAATCCGCCTAGGATGCCCAATTCTTTCATAGTACCTAAGATGAATCCGTCGTCGCCGACCTCGAGTGTCAAGACCAATGGAATCAAGCACGACGACCGGAGCCCCACCTCTCCTGCTACACGATTCTCGCCGTCCACGTATCCGTTCCTTTCGTATGCCAAAGAAGCCTTTATGAAAAGTGAGAACGACAGCAAGTCGGATGTCCTCCTACCTGCCGGTATGTGGCCCTACGGCGTTCAAGTCGGTGCCCCTTTGCCGTCTTCAATCGACTTCGAGTTTTTACTCCATGACGAAGAGTGGGCGTTGATGCAGCAGTGGAATGAGAAGTACTACACCACCAGGTTTGTCGATTATCCTTCTGCTCCTTAGTCACATTCTCATGAGACCAATTACAGAGATGTCTCCAAATCAATTGTTCTTTCTTTGGGGTGCTATTCGACTGCTGAAGCCCAGAAGGCCCAGAAGGAGGATCCGACACTGTCTCTCTCTGACATGTTAACTCGTATCCGGCCAAAGCCTTGGCCTGCGGGACGGCTAGTTTATGCACAGGTGAACGACGGGGGCAGTTGGCTTGTAACTTCGTTGCCAGATATCGTGAGTCGATCATTCTCTGGTGTTGGAATAGAAGGCTGATTACGGTTTGGGGACGTATCAGATCTTTGACAACCGTGTCGAAATTTCTCGCCTTGTCAAGCTTGGCTCAAACCGCGTCACGATAAACCATACCGAGGACATGTCGGAATATTTGTTTGTTCTTCACGCCCATGTAAGATTTCTCTTCACTTTCTATCCATGTACGACATGGCTCAAGTTGCACTTCAGTTTCCTACGCAAAGCCAGCTCGCTGAGCTAGAACACGAGCGTACGAAGGATGTACAATGGTCCACGTTGGCTCACCAAATAATGTCCCAGGTCAAGGTACCGAAGTTTTCCGACCTGGCAGTCAAGAGCGCTTGAGTTCGTTCGTACGCACGCACCATCTTGTTTGTTCCGTGTTTTCTTGGATACTTGCATATATTGCCTGATCGCATAGCATACATCATCGTATTATATTTCTTGGAGTTACATTTTGTTGCTTGGTTGTGGCAGTTGGTTTAGGTAACTGTCTCAGCGTGTGCGGCGCTGGTGTCCAGGTGGGAGAAGTGAATCTCGAAGAGGTTTGCTAACCTTCTACTGAGCTGTTAGTAACGAAGCGGTGAACTTAAAGCATGGTTCAATGGTCTAATGGTTATGATTTCTGTCTCACATTTGTTCCTCTGGAGCGGATCACAGAAGGTTCCCAGTTCGATCCTGGGTTGAGCCAATCTTTTGCTTCGGCGCAGTGAGTACAAGTAGTTGGTGTTACTTTATGTAAATTTCCCCGTCTAAAACTAGCAGTTGCCTCACAACCAAAACTGAGCACGACTTTCAAATCTGTCACAACTCTTTTCAACAACACAACACCGTAGCTGTCATCGTTACTCTCGAGTAGACTCAGATAAGAACTATATCAGGTACACCACAAATACAACTTCGTTGTCTCGCAGACTCTTTACGAAGGTAAGGGCGGAGCGAAGGCTCCCCTACCTCGTCCTCTTCCCCTGGGCGTCCCTCCTCCGCGACCCCTATCAATTCCCATTGGAGGGAAACCTCTTCCTCCTCTATGACCAGCAATGAACCCTCCTCGAGGAGGTGGAGCTCCATCGTGACGGAAACCTCGCTGACCCCTCGGAGCGTAAGCTCCTCGCCCAACTGGGTGTGACTGAGGAGTTGCCGGTTCATTCGAGGAACTATGAGCATCTCCGTTGCCGTGGACGACGCCGTTGACGTGTTTCGGGCCACCTCGGTAGGGCATTTGGCCTCGACCGCGGTTGGGGTTGGTCATGATATGCACGGGAGCCTGACTGCAGAGGTAGGCAGAAGTGTCAGGATTGGCTCGGTCAGAAAATGTAAGATAGCCGGCACGTACTTCGCTGCAACTTGAGCAGCTGGACGGAACCCGGCTGCTGCCTGTTGACCCTGTGGCGGGCGAATGGCGGGATACGGTCCTGACCGCGGCTGGAACGGTGCGGAGGGAGCGACAGGCGGAGGCGCATTTGGTTTGACTGAAGTGATGAACTGTGGCGTCGTCAAATTCAAGCATGACTGGAAATCCACAGTTGATCCACGGTACTGCGAGCACCTGCGCGAAGAAAGTCAACACAGGTTCATTCGACTCCAAGACGGTGCTTCCATACCTATTGTTCAATGTGGTCCCCGACATAAACGCCACATCCCATACGACATCCATATTCTTCGTGTTGAGCCCGATCACAACGCCCTTCGCGGCAAGAGGGACACCTCCAGAATCTTGCACCATCGTGACTCTGTCTCCGAGCGCGAAGCGTTGGTTCTGCAACCTGTATACAGCATGCGTCGGCTTGAGGACGGCTCGTCGTGGAATGTTCTTGACGAGCGCTTTCTTGTAAGCGGCGGCGGATTTGCGATTTGCGTTGAAGGTGTCCGCGAGAGTTTCGATCTCCGAGACCGTTGTCTATTCGGAAGAAGATATAGATGAGGGGCGGAAGAACGAGTCAAAAGTGAACATGTCTTACCTTTTTGAGTTGATCGCAAAACAGGGAGACGGGTTCGAAATCGCGAACGCCTTTGGTGGCAAGCCATGACCTTGCCTCCTTAGCTTTCGCATTGGGATCGGCCTCGTTGGGGAACATGTCCGAAGCCCTGGCCATATCTTTTCAGACGGAAGTGATTAGTAAACAGGTAGATGACATGAGGGTGAAGAGGAACATACCGTTACCGTCACCACCACGATCAAGTAAGCGGAACACCTCAGGATACTTCTCCTACAACGTGAGTCCATATCAGCGACTGGCTAAACGCACTAATGATACAGCTCCGACAAAATGACCCTAACGTACCCTGTACTCCCTCAAAAGCTCAACCGCCTTGTCGCTGAACTCCCAGAACTTCCCGTCCTTCCTCGAATAGTCAAGCACCTTCTGGGCCTTGGCCTCGAACTTCAGACTGAGCCCAAGGTTGATCTTCTGATTATCCGACGTAAGGACCATAAAGCTAGAGGTGATCCTCGCGATAGCCCGGGACGAAATGCGTAGGATCTCCGCGACGGTGAAAGAGGGGTAATACTTCGTTGGAAGACGGTTGATCACAGCGGACTTGAATTTCTCGTTCTCAGCCTTGTCTGAGGGTGAGAACTGTGGAGATATAGCGGTCAGAACGACTTCGATGGCCAGGTGAAGTGAAGTGAGAAACGTACGGCAAGAACAACGGAGAGCGAGTCCTCGGTAGTCCCAGAGACCTGTGCGGCAACACCGTAGGCGTGCTCCCCAAGGAAGAAGATACGGCTGCCTTCGGGGAACTCCTCTGATAGAGGCGGAGGCGCACGTTCCGCATACCGTGGATCCTCAGAGACAACCTCAGGAACCGACATCTGTACAGCTTGCTCAATCTCCTTCTGCGCCTCCTCGTAATCCTTGACAAATGCCCCATTCTCCAGGCGCTTAAGACCTAAAAAATCGCCAAACGAAAACCAACCACACATTGGTTCATATACGCCGCCAATGATAACACAGAGCTGAATAGACGAACCCTTCAGAGGCCTCACATGCAACAGCATCTCGATATCCCCCGTCAACACACCGCACTTCTTCGAGTAGAAATAGTTTATCCTCTCCGTCTTACCCTTCCAATGCCCCAATCCCATCTGCGAATGCGGGTTCGACACCACCTTCTCCGGGCCGCCCTGCACGATCCTGACCTTCTCATACTTGAACAACGGGTCCGACACGCTCACGACCAATCCCTCCTGCAAAAACGGCCAGTTGATGAACGTCTTCTTCCCGATCAACTCCCTAGCCACATCTTCCGCCTTCTTGCCCTCGTACATGTTCTCGATATGGATGACCATCGACTTGTTCCGCGACTCAGAGCCATGGACGTTCACACCGTGGTGGCCCAAGGTGGCGACGTGCGGAAGGGTCTTGAGAGAGGGGAAGCCAGCGAGGGCATCTTTACCGAGGAAGACGCCATCGCAAAGTCCTTGGACGAGGTGCAAGCCGTCCAGCGTGGGGAGGTCGAACGGCTCCATGATACACGTACACCGATACAAGGGTGGAAAGAAGCCCGGCAGAGAAGACGGGTATTCCGTCGGTTCGCCTGGATTGTAGCGGAACTGATAGCTCGTCCCGAAAGAATTACGGTCCTTCTCCTCTTGGGTAAGCATGTGTTCACGGGCTATACGGTAATACGCAGATCAGTACAAGGCAAGTCGATGTGAGGAGTATTCGAGATTGGTATTGGCTCAAAAAAGCTCACATCGCATGGCGGCCAGCAGCCTGGTTTGTTCGATGAAAGGAATCTTTACGACTGCTTCCCATTCTTGTTTCTTCCCGTTCAGATCCGTCTCGAACTCGGAGGGATAGAAGTTGATGATGGGTGAATTGGGATCAAGCATGAGGTCCTGTATATAGCGTGAGCAGTGTTTTCGGATGTGGATGAATAGAAGAACATACATGATACGCTGGCGGCAAGAGATCTTTGCTAGCAGCAGGCATAACACCCATCAACTGCTCGTAAGGCTTGAAGGGTGTTCCGAGATTGAACTGGAAGGACATCTGATCGACGCCCTTGAGATCTAACGTTTGACCGAAGGTAAATAATCGCAGAGAAGACGGCAGGAAATCAAAGAACGCCTACCAGACACTCGAGGAGCGTAGTGATAATCGTAGAACCAACTCCACGACGCGACACCGCTATAGTAGTAATGCATCACCCACTGCAGACCCTCCACATAGCGGTACACTAAATCCTTCATCTCCGCCGGCTCGTCGTACTTGATCTCCAGCTTGCTCTATTTGAATGCAATTGTCAGCTCGTCTGACGCCTTCCTCGTTTATACATTGTCGCGAAGTGTGAAACGGACGTACCCAATAATACCCCCTCTTCCACTCATCCATCTTCAGCTGTATCGACCGCGCATGCCTCGTATCGAAATCTCCCTCGTCTTCCAGATCGACCACCCTCATCTTATCCCATTTCTTCAGAACCCTATCCACAGCCGCCTTGCCTTCGTCCACTTCCTCCCACTCCTCATCATTATCGTCCTCGACCTCTTCGTTCTCCGGCAACGGCTCCTCCAACGAACCAGGGAACCTCAGGGTAACGAGATTCTGGTCGTCGTCGTCATACTCGTCCCATGCAAGCTCCAAATGTAGATCCTTCGCCAAGTCAGTGATGAAGGTACGGTCCCGCGCAGGGAACGTATTCGGCATCTGGAGGCGCGCGGACCGAAGTTGGGCCTGGGAGAGGTGCCCACGGTGTTCGAGGACGAAGAATTTGATCTTGTCGAAGATCGCTCTTTGTTCCGGGCTCATTACTGTAAAAAAAGGTTATGAGCATTGGAATGTCGAGAAGGAAATACCCAGAGGAAGACGCACCACGCTGAGACTCGTTACGCTTCTGCTCCGCCTCCTTTACGTGCTTCGTCTGCTTCCCCTTGTACCAATTCAGGTCCGAAAACTCCTTCTCAAACACTCCCTGCTCCCAATCAGCCATCTCGTTGAGGATGACCTGCAGCCTCTTCGTGTCGATCACACCGCTGTCTTGTAAATAACCTCCTGCAATGCGAACATCGTTCAGTACGGATGCTAATACGAATATAGGTGTTGTACGCACCCAGGGACGGTAACACCTTCATATAGACGTCGAATAGTCTCTCCAGCCCGTTCTCGTGGATATGCAAGTCGGGCAAATGGGGCAGGAAATCGTTGCCAATAAATACGGCCAAGAGAATGAAATCGTCGATGACGCGTTCGAGATTGTAGTCGAACGGTAAGATATGCGCGATGTCTTGGAACTCCAGATCGAGGTACTCTCGCATCAACGAGAGATGAAGCAAATAAAACGTGATAGACTCCAACCTACGTGTCTCCGTTAAGTGAAGTCCATGCGAAGAGGAAATGATGAATATCACGCACCCTCCGGAGCTCTTTTTCCTCGCCGGCCCAAACTTGACCTCCTCTCTCAACAAACAAAAGTGCGGATCGTGACTCAACAGCCCCAGCATGATCAAGTCCGCATCCAAACCATACATACAATGCCGCACGTTGGGGTCGTAGCCGGGCTGCGCCTTCGACAACCTGATATACTCCATAATCTTGTGCTCCCCTTCTCCGGGTACCTCGTGCCCGGAAAGCACGACCTGAATGTCCCTCCAGTTCGAGTCCTCGCTGATCTTCTTGTTAACCCAGTACCGCAGCTGCTCCGATAGCTTCACCATGAACGGTGTGCCTGTCTTCGAGTTTATGATAGCTCCACCGTATATACAGGGAAATAGACATACCTGGAGTAATACAATTACTGTCGAATGCCTTCTCCTTTGGCAGCTCCTCTCCCTTGGCTATGGCCTTGTCCCTGACGTCCTTCGCTTCCTTCGCCGTCCTAAACCTTCGACTCCGCTGCTGGTTCATCTTGGCGCGGGGCGCCACACCGTCGACGGCCATGAAGAAGAGTTTCTTAGGCTTGATTTTGCCGAATAGGTGGTCCACGTATGTAAATATGGAGGTGAATATCTGCTCCTCGGATAGCCGAAAGTGAGCGTCTTCATCGTTGGGATGCGAGCCTGTCATAACTCTCGTCAGTCATGCAGGCACTTGTGAATATCATGGAATAGTGTATACAAGAATGAATAATCCCGTTGAAGTCGAGGTAGAGATTGTCTGAGGCAAGATGTTAGCTTTGGAGAACCCTAGGACCACTACTACACGAGTCAAGCGTACGCACCGAACTCGGGAATCTTGTTCTCCTCGATGATTTGCGAGGTCAGCGGATACCTCTCCCTATAAGCCGCAACATGAGTAATCCATTGTTTGGAGGCCGAGAAGTAATGAAACGTACGATATGTATCTAAAAAACTGGATATATGCGTGTTAGCTAGTGCCATGCATGCTATACAGGTCCTCCTTACCTTCGGAATGCCTGAAATTGCCCCGTCATTAGCCGTCAGCAATACATAAATCAAGACAAATCACGTACCCATCTTCTTTGCTGTCTTTCTGCTCCGTTCTCCTGACTTCTTTCCTAGCTAGCGGTGGGCAAAGGGCCAGGTCGTAGTGGTTCTGCTCAGAGAGCCTTGGGCTGCTCGCGGAAGCCGCGCGTCGCCTAACTAGGAATGATGCCGTCATGCTTCTTGCACGCGACTTGGCCTCCTCGACATCGTCCTCTCCGACGTCGAGCATTGTTTTGACGACGACGTTCTTCGCACTGTCCTGTATACGGCTTCTCTGGCTCAGTCTCGCACTAGATACTCATTTGCTCATTTTTTTGAACACACATCACAGAGCTCTGTCATCATCTGGTCTAGCACGTCGTAACGTATTATGAACATTGTTCGGACTCGTTGGGCATCTCATACATCCTTAACCGCCGACTATATCGTATCGGAAGACTTCAGTGGGTCTACATCCTTGACGACCTTTAGAGCAAGAAATATCAACGGCGAATATACAGTCCAGAGTTTCTTGGATAATGGAGTGGTCTTGTTCTCTATGTGCACGACTAATTGCTCAATTGTCGCGAAGGCGTCCTATACGACCGAAGAATCTCACTTTCATGTTGGTCCGATGGTCTTTATCACCGTCTCCATTGAATCGCTCCGAGTCTGGCTATAATTTTCAAAAACGCCTAGGTCCCCATAAACCGTCAAGTTGATGGTCCTCCTCTGGCATGCTTTAACAAGGGCTCAGACAGATTCGGCTAAGTGCATGACACGCTCTGACAGACCACCACGCTACTGATAATTGACAGGACCCTCGAAAGTCTAAGTCGACATTCGTACAAATGCGAAACCTTTCGTGGCTTCTTGCGCCTTACACTTCGGCAGCTGTTATCTCTCCACTGACTGCATTACTTCTCGACATATGTCGACTTCACGTGATGTTTTGTCGTCATCTCTCCTCGCCATCTTGTCTTCCACTGGCGAATCTGGTCCGCTGACGAGCTTGAGACAATTCATTCACAACACTCTATCCTCGGCGTAATGTTTTCTCATCCCCGATTCGAGTATAAATGACGAGGAGATTGCGACTTTGCGTCTGCAAAGACCTGTCTGCTATCCCTCCTCTCACATCGCCTGCCAGATACCATTAAATCACCATGGCCCCTGTAGCTGTCGAACCCCAGCAATCCCAAGTTGAACGACCTCTCAAGTTCGTGAACCCTGTCAACCCTTTCTATTCTCCTTCCACTGGGAACGACGAGGACGACGCGTCATATGAGTTCGCCAGATACAAGGTACGCATCTTCGCTCTTGTAGTCTCACGATCCTTATACTTACTGAGACGTAACCCACTCTTCCTGTCCGCTCAGCCTAACTTCCCCGATATTCACTGGGAGCCTCTTGGTCCCGTTGCCGTGACGGAGCGCGGACTCTACGCCAACCCCGAGAAGAAGAGTCTCTTGTCCGCTGCATCGAAAGTCATCACTTTGAACCCGACCATTGGGACAGAGATTCACGGTATCGACTTGCGTCAATTGTCGGACACGCAGAAGGACGAACTGTGAGTTTTTTCGTCGTTGCTCGTGGTGCACGAACTAAAGATAGGTCTTGCAGGGCTCTTCTGGTGGCTGAGCGAGGCGTCGTTTGTGAGTATATTTATTTCAATGTGCAACAATATTATGTCGACTAAAGTGACCGTGCAGTCTTCCGGAACCAGGACATCAGCATACACGAGCAACTAGACCTCGCTCGCCACTGGGGCCCACTTCACAAGCACGCCACCACTCCTGTTCCGAAAGAGCCTGGCCTCGAAGAAGTGCATGGTACGAACTACTCTACCTCATTTTCTTCACGATTCTTATTGTTTCCATATTCAGTGGTTTACAATGACAAATCCCGCCGTCCCGACACGGCCGCCTTCTCCAAGATCGAGCTGTGGCACACAGATGTCTCCTACGAACAACAACCCCCAAGCACCACATCTCTGAAAGTCATCTCCGGGCCAGAATACGGAGGCGACACCCTCTGGAGCTCCGGCTACGCACTCTACTCTTCGCTCAGCCGTGGACTCCAGATCTACCTCGAGGGATTGACGGCAGTGCATAGCGCGAAGGCTCAGGCTGATGGGGCGAGGGCGGCGGGATTGCCTGTGCGAAGGGAACCAGTCGAGACTCTGCATCCGATTGTGAGGGTTCACCCTGCTACCGGGTGGAAGAGTGTCTATGTCAACCCTGGTATGTGGCTGCTGTACTCCAAGTCTGCTTGAAGCCTCGAAGATTCGGACCTGACTTGAGTGTTTGACGGATAAAGGGTTCACTCGTCGTATCGTTGGTGTTCCCAAGGCCGAATCGGACTCCATCCTCAAGTTCCTCTTTGAGCAAATCGCCCACAACGTCGACTTCCAGGTTCGATTCAAGTGGAATCCTAATGATATCGCCTTCTGGGACAACCGGGTTCGTTTTAGTTTCCCTTCTTCTTTCATTTCCCCCCACTCCTCCATCGCTTCCCTTTCATGTATCAGTCTCAACTTTTCTTCTTCACTTCCACTTCTCTCATACCTTCGTTCCTGGCTGACGTCTGTGTAACTTCTGTGCCATACAGGTCGTTACCCACAGCGCCACTTTCGACTTCTGGCCCGCCAGACGGCACGCCCTTCGTGCCACACCGCACGGCGAACGTCCGACTTCGGTCGCCGACTATGAGAAGGACGGAAAGGTCGCGAAGGATAGGCAGCTCGAGATCTGGAAGGCGCAGGGCATCGAGGTTCCTGAATTGGGTGTGGGGAAGGTCAGGGGATACAACGACTGAGCGCTGAGCTGGCTTTCGACGATTGGCTGTAGAACCGCTTCCAAAAATCCTCGTGCGGTAGATTGTGTTGTGGATGATGTGTAGGTTTGTGTATTCCTATGTGCTTGTACCTTTTTGGATTTTGTGTGGATGTGGAACGTTCTTCTTCGACGTGTATGGAGAATCGAGGCCGTTGGCCCACAGTGCATCTGTGCCCCATTAAGCCCAACCGCGTCGTGTGCTTCTTTCAACAATCATCTGCGGCCGTATTCCAGCATTCCGCTTCCTCGCCGTCGACCAGCATACGTGCATAAATTGTTCCTTCCGTCCACAGAAGTCAGACGACCTGACAAGTCGAGGCAAGGTACTAAGGGATCGGCTCGAACTGCATTCAGCCCCTGAGGCCTGAGGCCTGATCGCCCAAAGTACAGCATAAGCTTGCGCAGCATGCGTACGCCAATAAGGTCGGGGATGTTGTGCGCATTGAACACCGTTTGGCCGAGGACACAATTAATTGACTCATGCCCTCCGTGATCATCGTCGTCGCCGGCATCTTTGCAGGATCTTGCATTGACACGGTACCGGTGAACATATTAATTGAATCTGATCGAATGGCCCGCAGACGACGACGATCTCTCCATCTCCGAGTCCATCTGATTCTTCATGATCTCCCCAGCAAACGCAGGTCGGAGCGGAACCCAAAGGAGATGGAACTCAATGCTTCCTTCCTGCTGGCAACAAGTCTGGAAACTGCCGGTCAGTTCACCGCGAGGTGACCTTACATAGGGTTGTCCTCACGACACGACACAATGGACAGACTCAAGATTGAGTTAGGATGCAGGGTCGTACATAAACCTGCGAGTGCCTCGGAACAACGACTCAATATATCTAAGATCCAACGTACCCTCGGTGAGGACAAAATCACCGGTAGCATGCACCTACCGAGTCTCACAAGACCAAAGACAGAGACGACACGCACGACAGCCAACAGAAGATCTGAATCTCAACAGCATTGTGCATCACTTCTCATTACCACAATCAACGCCAAAATATTTACGCCTCTTCAAAGTCGAAAAGGGGCAGAGTGGAAGAAAATATACAGTATACTCGATACTCAATACGGTAACGAAAGCCAGACTATGTATAATGCAATTGCGAATGGGGAAAAGATCCAATGCTGCAACAGAGCTTGAGGTTCAAGAGGCAACCGGCAAAAAGAGCAGAGCATGAGAGAAAGAAATTGCAATTGTGGGGATGGGAAGAACGGGATCGAACAAAGCGGGGAGAACGGAAGTGCAGGGTATTGTACAGATTAAAACGAGCATAGAGCGAGCTTGGAGTCTTTTGGATGGGGATGCGAGATCATGGGGATCGACAGGAGAGACAAAAAATGGGATTGACGAGAAGGCTGATGAACTGGTGAATGATGAATGACGAATGGATGATTAAGATTCGTTGATTGAACGAAGAGAAAAAAGAATAATGACCAAGGAGAAAGAGAAGCAGCATATGATAGACGAAGGCGAGAGAACATGCTAGATACGACAGAATTAAGAGTTGGATCTGACGTCGATGACATAGAATTATGCGTATGCATGCAATGTTAGGACATAGAACTTAGAGCTCGAAGACCTCGAACGTCACTTCACCACTACACCTCAGGGCCTCAACCTCAATGCGGCGAAGCCCTCGCATGCGAAGCCTGATGCGCAGGCCTCATAAACGACGAATGGTCCTGCGAATACGTCCTGCCATGCTGCATATGCCCTTGGCCTTGACCCTGGCCATGTTGACCAGGCCCATGCATCTGCCCATGGCCCCACAAGTGACTACCCAATGGGCCCTCAGGTATATGCGGTGGCGGTGGCATCAACTGCGCCTGTTGTGCCTGATGTTGCTGATGCTGCTGGTGCGGCGAAGGATGCGTCATCGAGCTCGGTCCAGGAAGCATCGGTGCACCTCCTGGCCCACCACCCTGAGGAGGAATAATCATACTATGATATGAAGGTAAGACCATCTGCGACGGTTTCGAGGTCTGACCAGAAGGTCCGGGAGGTGGAGGGAGCTGAGACTGGGATTGCTGCGGCTGCTGGGGGTGGAGGTGGATGGGACTCGGGCCAGCGGTCGTGGGCGATGGTACCGCTTGTTCCGGAGGTGCAGTGGAGGAGCTGGGAGGCGGTACGGAGGGAGAAGGGTTACCGTTGACAGTGCTACCGTTAGAGGAACCAGCGTCAGCCATGCGAGTAGATGCGCGGAGCGTCTCCAGGTCGATCTGGGCAGGCTTGCCGTCGGGCCCGACCTTGTCGCGCTTGCGCATCAATTTGGCGTAATCTGCAGTGGAGAACAGAACAAAGCGAACAGAGGAGGAAGAGCGGATATCGTCGTCAGTTCCGTGCGGTTTCCTGACAACGGCATAGAGATGGTGCACGTACGCAGACCACAGGCATTGCACAACGTCCTCGCTCCGTCGGGTCCACGCCTCCACTCCGGAGTCTCTCGAATATTGCAAGAGTGGCACTTCCCAGGAGGTGTGGCGCGCTGCTCGAAGCCCACCACCAATGTAAGTCCAAGAACAGAAAGAAGACGTGGAAGTCATAAAAAAGCAGACTCACGCTTCTCTTCCGATACTTCGTCTTCTGTTGTCCGGGGCCATTTGTAGCGGACGTCGAGGCCCGTTTCGTGCGGATCAGAGCCATATCTGCCTCGGCTGCTGTTTGCTATAGAATGACCATATCAGAGTCAACGTAATGCTTGGAACAAGTTACGGAACTGATGGAGTGCACGAAAGTTTACGAACCTCTGCGGAAGTGCTCACTTCCAATGTAGCGGTCTTGTCGTTCGACATATCTTCCCACGGGCGCTTAGGAGGCCGGTTCTCCTCATTCCCGGTAGAGGCCGGAGGAGGCAAAGTGACTGCGCTGTTGTTGGCGCCAGGATCGGGGAAGGGCTTGGTCTCGATTTGGGAAAGACGAGCGAGATCCTGCAAAAGGTCGAGGATATGACTCGCGTGGCGAGACATCTCGACCAGCTCCGTCGTCGTCGGTTGGACATGAGGCAGAGTGACTTGCAATTGCGCTAATATCAGTGCGTCCGTCAGGATGAGTGTTCATACACGGGCGCCAAAATGTAGGGCAGCACGTACCACATCTTGCCGCAAAGTTGTACAACGTGCTACAACGTGTATGCAACTACGGAAGCACAACAAAAGGATGAGCACAAATGGTGGAGTGCGACACCTCTTAGAGCTGTGCGTACCTCCGAAAGCGTGTTATGACGTGGACCCAGACCTTGATCCGGGGGAGGTATACGAGGGGACGGAGCACTATGACGCGGCTCGACAGTGGTAGGAACCAAGGGCTTAGCCTTCGTGAACGAGATAGGTTCCGCGGGGGGCGTCGATTGATGACTCTGAGGCTTTGCGATCTGAGGTGGTGGTTGTTGATGCTGGTGCTGGTGCGAAGGATGAGGATGTTGTTGCCACTGTTGTTGGCTCTGGGATGGACCCGATGGATACGGACTGGCAGATGGCACCGGTTGCTGGTGCTGGTGCTGGTGCTGTTGATGATGCTGGTGCTGTTGTTGTTGCTGATAGCTTGAGTGCGTTGGAGAGGGCGCAGAAGCAGACGAATGTCTGTGAGACATGAACTGGTCGGGAGCGTAGCCCTGTTGTGAAACGCCGAAGGGGTGAGGATGATGCTGCGTTTGTTCATGGGGAGACGGCGCCTGCTGGACAGGGTAAGGCGCAGAGCCCTGGGAGGCATACTGGTAGGCGTGCTGATCAACGTCAACATGACGTGTGGGCGAAGTGCGTGGTCAGCGCATTTCAACGAGCAAAATTGAAGATAGGGATTTTGACGGCACTCGAAGAGCGAGCGAATAAGTAGAGCAGAGAAGCACTCATTGACTCACGTGGGATGTCCGAGGCAAAGCGCCTAGGGTCAATTCCCTGCTCTTCATCGGAGGTCCCGAGCGGGGAAGCGGTCCTAAACGCTGGGTGCCCTCGTCCCTCACGGGCGTCAAAGGATTGGCAGAGCTCGCGGGTGGCGGCATACCTCCGTAGTTCTGAGACTCTTGTCGAGGCGGCAAGGGGTGGTCGTGGACGCTGCCGGTCGGGGGTGCATGATGCTGAGGTATGCTGTGTGACGGCGCAGGTGCGGGTGTACCACGACTCCATTCATGACGCGAGATGTGGTTTTGAAGGGGAGTAGAATGCTCTACTTGAGCGGGCCCAATGGAAGATGGGGGCTGTTCTTGCGAGTGAGTGGGAGGGGGACGGTACGCGAAGTTCAAGTCTTTGAGAGAAGGTAGACGGAACTCGCTCTGTTGCATGGGTGGAAGTGGATATGGCGGCGGAGGCTGGTGGTGGGCAGAGGCCATCGTCACTACCGCAGATTTTAGTGGATCTGAGCCCGGGAAATGGGGTCAAGATCAGTTGTCAAGTTGGTATCTCGTGGAAGATATTAACCGCCCGATTTGCTCAGAGCAGGTATGGGGCGAACGATGACGACGGTCGGAGCTGAGACCGGGAGCGACTAAGGTGAATATTTGTTGGCTATGCGAAACGTCGAGATAAAGTCGCGAAAAGAAGGGGGAAAGAGCGAAGGGAGAGAAGAAGAGACGGGGAAGGTGAGCGTACGGAGGAAGAGGATGGATCTGAAGGGGAGGCGTCTGCACGACGTCTTGTGGATCTTGGCGCCGCTTGAATCTCTGGGAAGCTTCTTGCGAGCGATCGCTTCCCCACGTTCCTTCGCTTTCAACCACCGACGCGGCTTTTCCCTCTTTTCCTTTTCTTATCCCAACGCCGGTACAGCAAAGCCTCTCGTACACAATAAATATAAAAAGCCCACCCGTCTCACCCATGTTGTTTTACCTGCGCTTATATAATCGCAAGCAATCCCGCACATACTTTTTTCGTCCGATCAGGTGTGACGCAAATGCGAGGATTTGATCCAAATCGGGGAGGTAATCGATTTTGAATTCGAAACTCAGAATCTCGCCCGATTCCGTAGCATCTCCAGATCAGATCTGCCTGTCCCAAACACGTAAAATATCGTTCCCCCTGAGCCCCCCGAGGCGACGGCGCACCTTCATTGACTCTGAACTCTGCGTCCACGACTCTTCCATGTCCTGTCGTCTTCTCTCCCTTCCTCGTCCTCCTCGTATAGCGTCTACTTTGGACATGCAGAGCGGCCGAACTGAGCTGGCATCACGCCAGGCACGCCGCTTCCTCGAAAATACTAATTGTGAGCTTCTATTTTGGCCTATCTCGGCTAACGGGCACGACAACCAGGTTCGCAATTGTTCGGCGACCTGCAATCTGAATCTAGCCCCGGACTTTTGAATTCCATCAGCGCTTCCTCCCAATAACTCGCGGAACAGCGACGGAAATCCCGCGAGACGATGCTCGACGGTTCCCACCCAGCATCTCGAAGAGTCCTGCTGGGAGAGGAGCTGGCAGCGAACACTGTTTCAACACGCTATCGACAGGAGGGTGATCGTCATCGTCGCCATTCGTTGTCCGTCTTCGAAGTCTCCATGTGGTGCGGGGAAGGTCGAGAAAGCTCAGAAAGCCGACAGATTTGCATCCCGATGCCTCCCGACAATCCTCGAAGACATGCTTTCAAAATGAGGTAAATACGATGGTCAGATGTTGTTGATTGGATGCGTTCGGTCACATATGGAACCGCGCAGAGATCCTTGGAGAGTCGAAAGGAGCTGCAAAGTGAAGTCGATGTCCGCTTCTGGACTCTGGCTTTCCTGTTTCTCTTCACTTCTTCCACTTGTCTCCATCACGAGGACATCGCCGCTTGGGAAGATAATTCTCATGGAGGACTACTGCTCAATTGAAGTCGTGTTCGCTCAAAGGTCTTGCATCCTCGAGCCAGGCCATTCGATTCTCAGCAGAGTCGCCTGGACCACTCGCTTCCACACTGTGATCTTCGAACGCTACGCTAACCTCGTATCGAAAAGCAGGCAAATTGACTGGACTCCTTTTTCTTGACGGTGGCCCACGATGCTTGGCCCAACTTTGTTTATTCCGAACAGGCGACAAAGTGGCCATCAATATATCACGCTTGCGGGATCCTGTCATCGCATCAACTTGGCTATATTACTTTGCGCGGAAAGGACGGGTTCGCACCAAGACATCAAACCATACCACCGCGTGAGTGCATTGTTTGTTGAGCACTGTCGGTCCCGGTTAGATTGAACGCTGTCAATAATGTTTACCGTTTCAATATTCAAGTCATCGTCCGGACTTGTCGCATGTGGCGTACGTATACTATTCCTCTTGTACCATCTGTACAGAGTGATCTGCACTCTAGCTTTTCGCTAGTATCGGTACGAACGCGTGTCTCCTGAACTTCATACATATATTGAGGACGTATCTAACTTTGGGACTGGGAGCAGATATACTTCCAGCGTTCGAAGCCATCCGTATCCTCAAGGTACGCCATCAACGCGTTCTCTTCCTCATCTCACTACGATAACCCCAATGTTACAAACCCAGACAATTGCGTCGAGCCTGTGCTTGAGCTTGAGGCAGAGCATAGCTTACTAACTTATAACCGCGTTCAGGTGAACCTACTGCACACGAGGTAACCAGCCCCTTTGGAGACGACACTCTTTAACTCGCGTCCAAATCTTCGAGAGCTTCACTGGCCTTCTTTCCGCCGCGTCGTAGCACCGAGTCCTGTTCCGTCATCTCGACTCAGATGATCATATCTTCGCAGCCATCCAAGTTATTCGTTCTCAAGATCAAACTACCCACCGAGACTCATTGGTTTCTAAGTTTGGCTAGGATCTCTCTCGATCTAACTCACGCACTCCACTTTTCTCGCACACGAGGCGTCGTGCGCATCCAGATGCGGCGTCAAGGACTGCGCCTCACAGACTCTTAAATGATCCGTCACGATTGGCCGACTTCGTTCCCTATGCAAGTAATTCCCTTCTGGAGGTAGCGGAGGTGATCGTTCGCAGCCGCGGTGGTCGCAGAATGCATCTCTCAACCCGGTATGTACTAACGGTACTAAGCATCGGGGCGACACGGGACTTCGACTTCCTCCTCGGAACCCGCACTTCGAATCCCATAAAGCACATATACCTCCCATCGTATCTGCCAATGTCTCGATCTTAAGAACCACTTGACCTGTTGTAAAGTACTTCGGAGCATCTGACATCGACTCGATATTTTGATCTTTGAGAAGGTATGTAAGTTACCGATGAGTCGTGGCTCAACTCTCAGATCTCATGCATCGTCCCAGAGTTCCAACCTGCTTCCCTTCTTGCGTTTAAATAACCTCCAAGCTGACCAAAACTCGCCCTTACAGGCTACTGTAGAACCCATTTGGAAGGTCCACCTCACCTTACCTCCGCGCCGCATCTCTCATCTCTTCTCATGTCTGCTTCCTGCTATGTATAGCCAGATCCAGAGCACCACTTACTGCACATGCATGAACATACTGTTCTCGTGGCGCACGATCTAACCCAAACTTTATAACAAGCTCCCGTTCTCCCATGGCACGGACAAGCGCTTCGGAGGTATACCTGACACTGTTGCAGCAGCAGTGCCGTTGCGCAAATCTCGACTTCGCCGGGCTTACGCCGCACGAAACGCTCATCGACGATTCTCCGGCCCCTCAGAGTCACACTTCATTTCTGGTAACCTTCCTGCCGTTCAATTTACGCCCTCTGGAGGGAGCTAGAGCGCGATCCGTGAATCTGAGTCTCGGGCGAGGTAATCTCGCAATCGTCTCGGGCTGCTGTATACCTTCTTCCCATCGGGGCATGAGCAAGATTAGACACCTTGGGCCGTCGCCGTCACAGACTATGCGCCCATAAAAGTACACACACACACCGTCATACCCTTCGGCCTTATTAGTTGACGCTAAATACAGCAGTAACAAGTGCACAACCGTTCATCCCGCACCCGCAAGCGTTTCGTGGATTCCCATGGGGCGCCACACTCCTGCATATGCTTCGCCGAATCATAATGCATGATAACCGGCGTCACTCTTGGGTGTCTTTCTCACTCGGAGTCCCACCGGAGCACTCGCACTTGTACTCGCACCGGCAGCGAAGCCTAGCGTATGTAGCTGTACATATGACTGCGCGTATCTCTCTCTCTAACACCTGCTATACCGCATACCGTTCCCATCCCCTCCCTTTTCCCGACTTCTTTGAATCTCCATATTTATACTTGTGTTCCGCCATACAGTTCTTTATGAGCTGTGCAGGAGCGCTCAAGCACATGGTATTGATGGGTGAGGGCGCATGATGGGAATGAAGACCAACCGCAGTGGGATGTGATGAGATGCATGCGATGGATACTTGAGCTCTTGCGAGCTTGTGTCTTTATCTGAATACGCTGTGATTGTGATGGGATGGTGGGAGCTCGGACAGAGAATACCTATCGTTGTCTTGGAATGGTCCTTCAGCGTTAAAACGTTGATTATTGGAGTGTTGAGCATCAGAACTGTAGTGACTCGGTCTGAGTAACTGGACATGATCAGGTGGACGCCTGGAGCATTGGAGGGAGATGAACGCCCTCCACATATGGAGGCTAGCGCTAATGCTTTGCTTTCTGTTGGAAGCCCAAGTATGGGCGTCCATAGACAAGTCGATTTGATGCTATATCATCTCAGCGTTCAAAGGATATAGCCATGGTTTGTCACGTCTTGAGACTTAGACGCAGTTTGACGACTTGCCCTGCAATTATGATTGCATTCTAGATCTTGATTGAGGCACATGCTCGAGATATTCTCGAAGACTCATTATCATTTCAATCTGGTTGTAGGCCTATATAGGTCAGACTCAACCCCCTATGCGTAAATGAAAGATATCGATGTACTATTTTGCACCTTGGAGATCGTCCTTGCGCCTGAAGGCGTGATTGAGAGCGCTGATGATACGTTGCGGGCCTGACCCTCCTCTGATACGTGCCTGTGTGGCGTCGTAGCACATGTTGGAGAAAGCTTGGACCTACTACTGGGTCTCATGCACTGACCTCCTAGTCCGATAAGCAATGCAACAGACGAAAGTGCTGTTGCGTAGCTCGAGGCTTGCGATTGATGGAATACAGCATCACGATTTACTTCCGGTGGGCGATCGCAGTACGATCGATGGCTTCTCTGATTGGCCGTTGACCAAAGCGGGAAGAGGGTTGGGAGAGATAAGATCTGGGAACGGCGAAACAAGGAACGATCACACGCGTTGCCCCGCTTCGCACGGCCAACTGCCCGGGGCCGACACGAGGACAATGGCGCTTGGTGCGATAAACAATAGAGGATCCGACAAATAATGCTCCTTTCTCGCCCTTTTCGCTTTTGCCATCGACGCTCTCATCCAACGACATCCCTGTCACACAGGCGCCCGCCAGATCCCTTTTCTGGTCCGTATACCCTGGCGTCAGCTCGCGAGTAGAGTCTTGTAAAGTCTTGGAGTGTTAATAGGTGCGTGGATGGACAGCAGCATACCAGGAATATCCACGCTGATATGACAACGCTTGGGCCATCGTGTGCTGGCTTTTTGCTCAGACTAGTTGAGCTGGACGAGAGCGAGACCTTTCGTAACTCTTGTGCTACCCTTTTGTTCCTTCCGGGGCTGTAGCGTCCGTACAAGGCAGATCTTGGACATATCTTGACGGTATGTTTCGCTCTTGAAACTCAAGCATCTCCCACATGTGATTAGCGACGTATACTCACCAACACTCCATTGACGCTGCCCTCCATGGCACCATCCTCCCTGCTCTCGGGTATCACTCTTCAGCCTACCTCCGCGCCACCGAACCCTAGCCCATCATGTATGGGATGAGTAATGGCGATTTCCCGGTCAGTCTGGGTTCAGGTCTTGTTTCGTTGATTCTTCGTACTCATAGTGTCGCAGGTCATGCTACCGGGAGACACTCCTGGACCACCACCGCCTGATGTGAGTGTCTTTCTGATCCTTGTACCCTCACCACATCTTAATATGCATGAAAGTACTACAAAAGAGCGGTGTACCGCGCTGCTCCAGCCCACTTCAGTGTCGAAGTACTGCCACCCCAGAAATTAGGTGCGTGAGATCGTATTCTCTCCACACGTCACACCCTTAACATCCCTATCTTTGTACCGTCTCATCAAAACACGTACAGGCGGAGCCTACAGCTATGGTCTTCGCATATCACCCATATACCGAGAAAACACCTCCACACGATCCCGCACCTCCATCGCCACAACCTCGGAATACACCGTCTGGCGCCGCTGGGAAGACTGTCTCTGGTTCCAGGACATGCTCGAGTTGCAATACGAGATTCGCTCACGCGAAAAGCGACAAAGACTGTCCGCAGGGAAGGGTGTCAAGAAGAACGGGATGTACATCCACGACCGTGCGGCCTCTTTCGAATCTTTGCCGCCCGGGCCCGACCCAAAATCAGTAGCGAAGAACGTGCACGATTACCTGCCGAAGTTGTCGAAGAAGGGGACGCTGTTCAGGCCTAGTCAGAGTACTATTGACCAACGCCACAAAGAGTTCTCGGCTCTCATCCATGCTTTCTTCCAGGACGATGTGCCTGCTTTGATACGAGAGCTGAGGGATGATCGTGTTCTGAGGGATTTTTTCGGGTATTGGAGGAGGGACAACGACTTGTTGACGAAGAAATCGAGTGGTTCGAGAGCGTCGATCGGAGGAAGCAATGCATTCTCGTTATACTTCTCTCCGTCAAATGTCTCGCTTTCCCTTCCGGACACTCTTCCCGACATCGCCTCGACACATTCATCATCCGGTTCTTCGCACTCTTCAGGAATCCATCCGTCGCCACTGGCCACACGGTCACCGAGGAGAAACTCTGCGGGTTCAGCGTCGAGCATGTCGCTTTCGGACTCGGACGGAGGTTCAAGACGTCGGGTCAGGAACCCCAACTCAGCGCACTCACGTATCGAGCAGACGAATGGCGATGTTGGGCCACTTTCCGATGACGAGATTCAGGTCGTTCCCCGCAAGAGCACTACCTCATCCGGCTCGACTCTAGCGCCGAACAGCACTGCTAGTCTTCCGAGGTCCGCGAGACCTTCACATCATACAAGTACACGCTCATCGAAGACCTTCAATCATTCTTCGAGGAACAACCACAGCGCGTACAATATGGAAGAAGACTTTCCTCTGTTTCTCTCGAGTTCTACGCGCGAACCAAACAAGTCTCAGCAAACCCCGAGGTCACCTCCCCAGCCGCAGTCTCATCTTCGCGGAGGTCTCGAGTCTCTTCCCGAGGATTCTGAATTGGAATCATCGCCTTTATCACAACCTGCAGCAGGAGCAGATGCTCCTTCTTCACCACCGCATAGCCCTCGTCCTCGCGCCCACTCTTCCGCTTCTGTCGTTGGTCACCGTAAAGGCATCGTTTTCCAAGACACGAACCCCAATGGAGACAGCGAACCTCCAAACCAAGATCACGATCCTTCCACGGCTCCAGAACTAGGCCATCACCGTCGGAAGTCATCTGCGGCCACAGCTGATCCAAATTCATCCCGTCCCTCCTCCATCGCTCTCTCGAATCTCTCCATGCAAGACGGTCAATCATCTTATTCGTACATGACCTCGCCTGGTCTCAGCCCCCGTTCATCTCGCCCACTTTCCGCCGGCTCATTCGCCGAATCCTGCGATATGGATATTCCGTACATGGAGCTCCCACTCGCTCAACCACCGACGCCGTTCAGCGCGGGCCAGCAACAAGTCCCTCTTTCGGCCGTCAATTCGAGATTCAACAGGAGTAGTGTCGATTCTGATATCCTCGATAGTATGAGCCTCAGTCGGGATCGACGGTCAATCTCTCCTCAGCCTTTCCATCGGCCTTCGCATAGCACGCCCGGTGCTGGTGCGAATCTTCGCCGTCCGTTGTCTGGTGGGTCTACGAAACGGAGGCCGAGGAGTCATAGCCAGCCTATGCCCATGAGTATGACTATGAGCTTTGCTGTGCCGGAGGAGGAAACGTATGCGGGAGACGAGGATTTGATGGATACATACTTTCAACCTTCTTCGGGCGCGGAGTCTGAGGATTCACATCTCGTGGCTTCGGCGTCGACGCCCCACGCAGATACGCATCTTCGGGAGGGCCAGGAACGAGCTCAACAACCCCGGCGTGAATCTATTTCCGGTGCAGACGACCCACGGCTAGTCTCACAAGACGTTCCGGAGGATGAGTTCGGCGGTGACGGTTTGGACGAGTTCGAGTTTGACGATGGCATGGGGCTCGAACTAGGTGCAGGTGACATCGACCAGTTCCCCAGTCCTCCCGACAGGTCCTCTGCCGCCTTCAGGTTCTCCACGCTCTCGCTTGCTCCATCACTTGCCCCTATGCCACATTCCCCCGGTGCTCAAACATTATTTGCCCCTGACAACGGGAACGGTGGACTCGATCCGGCCTCTCCAACGTTTACCAACCTATCTCAATGGCCTGAAGACGGTGGCCTCTTGATCGTCAAAGCGGCCCTCGACGATGCGATCGTCTCATTCCGTACCTCGCGCTCCACACCGTTCACAGAAATCCATCAACGTCTCTACGAAAAGTTCGCGAAGCAGGAAGGGTTGCCGCTCCCAGAGACATTCAAGGTGGCGTTCTTACCTCCTGTCGTTCCTGGCGCTCCTTCGGCGCTCGGCGATGCGGACAATAATGCGAAGGGGAGGAAGAGGAGGGGGAGCACGATGTCGACTGTGAGCAGTGTGGCGTCGGCGGATAATTCGAGGTTGGTGCCGCTTGAGACGCAGGAAGAGTGGGAGAGCGCGGTGGCGGTGTGTGGGCAGAAGGTTGTGTTGAGGGTGCTTTAGAAGGGAGCCCGTGTGGGTAATGGGAGGTGTGATGTGGTATCAGGTGTTTATTTTTATGGCCTCGTAGGGGGGAGGCGGCGGGGTGTATGGCATACTACGGTATTTGTGGCGGCTTCATGACTCACTCACGACTCTTTGACGACTCTATATCCCTCAGGCTCAGACTGGAAACAACTCTCTTCGAATTCACATCTACACTAATATCTTACTTCTTCGTCTTCGCCACTCTCAGGCATTCCTGCCTTTTGCTCCTCTTTCGACCTTCATCGCGATCCCTCTAACTTTTCGACTTTCGACTTTTGTAAATCTCTCCACCTCTTTGTATCCTTTTCCCTCTTTTCTGCAACTTTCGACCTTCGTTCTCCTTGTCTTATTTTGTTTTTAACCATGTCTTCGACGCGTTATTCGTTGCTTTGTGTTGCGCCTTCCCTCATTTGAGTCGGTGGTTGCGCCCCCAGTTACCCCTTCTTCTCCTCCTTCTCCTTCTTCTTTTCTTTGTTGATCTCCCAAATTTCCCCCGAACTCCCTTGGATTCGGAAGGACTTCGTCTCTGTTCTCCTCCCTCTGTTCCCGCTATCAATCTGTTCTCTGTTATATCTATATTTACAAGTACAAAAGTTGGTGCGCAAATGTGTTTCAGTACTACATCGCTAGGACTCCGTGTTCGAATTTCGTTCGTGTATAATAGAATGCGTGTTTTTTTAGCGAACAACTTGAACGCGAAAGTGTGGTTATTCCCTGGCGGGTGCAAGCCGCTCCCCGAGGTCAAGTGTTTGGAGTTATGAGCATCCAGGAAGAAATGCTGCATGATACATATTATAGATACCATATTGGAGGACAAAGACAGGCATTAATGGGGTAGTGGTAACCTGGGTCGTTGCCATCGACCCGCCGGGGGTTCGATTCCCTCTTAATGCAGGTGGTTTTCTTAAATTTCCCCTTTTTGTACGTGCATACGCGTATGGGCAAAGTTTTTCGGTCCAGTAAAAATCACAGAGTACACGCACTCGTCACAAAGTACTGTTCAAGCTGTGTTTAGTTGCGGTCGCGCTCGGACAGTAAAGAGAATGTTGGATGCTGGTGTAAAAAGAGCAGTTCATATTGATCTTGAACCACACGTGGGCTTTGCCAGTGCGATGCTGCGATGCTGCGAACGGCTGTACGAGATGGCCGCAACCAGGGATTGCAGACGGCGGTCACCCTATGGCATCGATCATTGAGGGACAACTGTTTCCCTTTTGACAACACGGTATAGCTAGAACAGATGCAGTAAAAGTTCCTACCCTTCGTCTATCCCGAGGAACTCTAAGGTCCAGATAGGATCGATGCGAGTATCAAAGGTAGCCGATAAATTAGCAATTATGGATATTCAAGTAGATACGAGTCCATCCAAGAACGGAGGAGACAGCTCCAGAGTTGTACGAGTAGCAGTATCTTGAAGCGTTCACAAGAAACCCCAAGTAAGACCAAGGAGACGAAGCCGGGGTGGAGTCAGATCAT
This sequence comes from Stereum hirsutum FP-91666 SS1, assembly GCF_000264905.1. NCBI lineage: Eukaryota > Fungi > Basidiomycota > Agaricomycetes > Russulales > Stereaceae > Stereum > Stereum hirsutum. The sequence continues at coordinate 2,746,984 of NW_006763132.1, forward strand.
GACTGCTTCACGTAGAAGTCGTACTGGGTTATCATCCATGTCATGGACACGGCTGTAGGAGGCACGGAAACGAGGATGAGCATCTAGCGATGAAACCGTAGGTATGGCAGGAAGAGGAAGGGCGAGACTGACTGGACACGAGGATGGTGCTCATGACGGGTCCGGTAAGTTTTGCAGTCCGGAAGATGAAGATTTCCGAGCTAAAGTGGGCGAAGGCGACGAGGTAGGTGATCATGGCCATGTCATAGATGCTAAAACACGAGCGCAAATATGTCAATCACCGATATGTCAACGGCCATATAACGATGACAGGATCAATGTTCGGCACGTTGTTGCGATGCGAGAAAGACGTACGGTTTTTCGTCGATATGGTACGCTGAGTATCCACGTACGATGGTCGAGAGCAGTGTCCATACCGCAAACGTACGTGCTTGAAGCGCAGTTACTGGGGGAGACGACGGTTGTGCATCAGCAACGCCGATTTAGCGAAAACAACTGATGGAACTTGCCTGGAGCATTAGGAGGAACGGTGTTGTAGATTTTAGATGTCAGTTTAATGGTCATGAAGTTCTGCACTGTGTTGAAAAGGGCAGTGGCAGCGACAAAGAGCTGCCATTTGGGCAGGTACCCTGGGCCTGAGGGGATGTCTGGCACCAGGAGGATCAGACACTGGAGATGACATGTGCAGCAGCGACGTACAGTCCAACAGCGAAGCCATGGTGAAATTATGCGATGAGAAGATGGAGATGTCGAACTGAGCCGTGTGTGCAACCAGGAACGAAGGAACGTCGAGCCAGGGGGGGCCTTTTATGGGAAGGAGTGCGAGGCGGGCCGGGCGCTGTTTGGGTAGAATTCGGTGGAAAAGAAGGCTAAGCGGGAGGAAGTTACGAATATTTGATAGCGGACTGTCGGACGAGTTGAATGTCGACCGCGACCGTCGACGACGACGGCAACACTGGCAGCCATGGCCTTCGAGCCGACCTTGGTTCTCCATCCCGCCGCCTCTCCCGTCGCTGTCTCTGACGGTGAGCTCGCGATGCAAGCGCCTGTGGCCCGTTCCGACTCGCGCGCAAGCGGCCGAAGCACCGTTTCGCTCACTCGCCGACCCGCGACAAGGACTCGCTCAAGGACACTCACCTCTGCCCCTCGCGTCCAGCAACCCACCAGCTCAAGACCGGCCACAGCGGATGCGTATGCGCCGCCAATGCCCTCCTCGCCCCAGCCAATGTATCAGCCGAATCGGCCACCGCGGTCTCCAATGAGAGTGGCCACAATGCCTTCCCATGCCGAATTTCCACAGACGCAGAGTCAGGCTCAGCAGATAGCGGCGCAGGAGACGCAGAAGCAGAGGGCATCGGAGGAGCTGGACGACCCGCGCATTGGAAGAGCTGGGCGTGACGATAGAGAGGTATGGCCTACCATGTTCTGTGTGCGGTGGCCGCCGTCTGATAGCCGTTACCGCTTAGTCCAAGGCTCGAAAGCGTTGCTCGAGTGTGCCGCGCGAGTACAGGTTCTCCATACAGTCCTCTAATTTATCAGATCCAACCAGTCCGCTCTTTCCAAACCACAGTGGCATGCATCCTATGCCTCCCTACAACTCCATCTTTCTTCCCCGCGACCGTGCCCGCGACTCCATATTGACCGAGCAGTCTGGCAATTCTTCTTCGATTTACCCTCCTTCCTCGTCCACCGCCTCCGCGGCCTCCGGAACCGATTGGCCACCTTCGCCACCTTCCGATTTCGACCACCACTTCCAGTCAAATCACGTGATGTCGATGGACTCGGCAGAGCAGGAGGACCTCCTTGCGTTCAAAACGGACGATGTGGCTTATCGCCTCCGACTCATGGTCAACAATAACTACTTCCTTCCACCCGCCCATTCCAAACCCTCCCCTCTCGATCTCGCCTCGCCCCGCCCGCAATTGCAGAAGAAACCATCAAAACAGACGGGCTTCTTCGATCTCTTCCGTGGCAAGTCGAAATCGAAAGCTACAACTCCTGAACCTTCGCCACCTATAGAACACCGACCTGTGCTCAGGACCACCTCTGACTCGACCACTGCTTCTGGGTGGATAGCGCCACAAAGCGGCCAGCCCGTCCGTTCCCAACCTATACCTCGGTCACCGTTGTCAACTCCGCAAGATCGCGCGGGTCGCGTTGCGGTCGTGCGTGAGAAGGTAGACAATCTCGAACTTGCCGTTCAGCAGGCGGAGGAGGATATGAAGAGGGCTACCCAAGACGCTCAGATGGATACGGTCGCTACTTTCGACGAAGTCATAGATCCTACGGATGCCGTCGACGTTCCTGTACTCTCACCCGATTCTCTGTTTGCGGTTCAGACCTCGGCAATGCATGGGCTCGGAATCGAGGAGTCTGTTGGAGCTGCGGTCCTCGCTGACCGTCTACCTCCGAAACATTCCGATTCTTCAGGTGGCTTGTGGTCTCTTGATTCTGCCGAGGAGTCGTGGCGGAAGAAACTGCTACAGGATGCTGTTGGACACTCGCTTACACCCTCAGAGGCCACGGAATCACTTATGTCTCCGCCCCTCAAGTCCCCCACACCATCAAGCCCGTTGGCAAGAACTCCCGTCGATCCGTCTCCGCCCCGTAGCTCGACGGTCTCTGCTCCCGAGGCGAGGAACGTCGTTGGTCAACCCATTCTCACTCCCGAGAACTATGCAAGAGAGAGTACTCGGTCTCCACAACAACGTAGGACGTCTAAGAGCCCTCGTCGATGGACCCCGCCACGAAAGTTCCTCGCAGAACGTCAAGCAGTTTCTCCCGCTCTTCCCCAGCGCGCTGAATCACCCGTCATACCTGCTATTCCTCTCGCACCCGCTCCTCGAAGTAAGGCGCTTGGCAGTCCATCCTCCCAGGTCGAACTGCGGCCATCATCAGATGACGACATAGGGGTTGCCTCGCCACACGCACTCCGCAAAGCGATGTCTTCTCCTGTCCTGCATGGGTCCTATAGCGACTCTCCACGGGGACGTAAAGGATTCTCGCCACCACCTCTTCCCATGGGTCGCCTAACGCCATTAGGCCGTCCCGACAACACTCTCAACCACGATAGACTACCATCCTCGGGCCGCACTAGCAGCTCAAGTCTATCTCGCGCGTCCTCGGAAGACCGACCCTTCCCTCGACCGTCAGAATACAATCCTCGTCCTTCCTTTGCAGCTTCCTTGCCCAGCCATACAGAGTCCGATTCTTCTCAGCCGTCGCCCACCGCGTCCGCCTTCCAGGACGCGCTTTTCGACCCTGAACAGGTCTCTGTTTCTGTACATATCACGCGGAGCGCGAACGCGAGCTCCGACAGTATGCATGAGCCAACATCGAGGCTTTCGTTTGCCAATGCGAACTTGAACGCCAGTGTCTCTTCCGTTTCGAGGTCCTTTAGAACAGCGCTGGACGAGGCTCCGCCTCGTTCGTCTTCTTCCTTCGGGCTCAATAATACGCTCAGACCACCCCCTCCTCGTCATTCCGCTCTTCGCTCGGTATCCACGGCCTCGAGCTCCCAGCCTTCTCTGACCTCCAGAGCTTCATCCGAGCAGGGACACTCGAATTACCAGTCCGCTATGGATGTCACGGAGAGCGCCACCGTGGATATGCATATCGATATTCTTGCTCCGGATCCTACTACACCTCCCTTCCCTGATGTCGACGACTTTGCGTCGTTGGCGCCAGTCATGCCGAGAGGAATGTCTGGCCGTCGGACCCGCGCTTCTCCGTTATCTTCGTTGCAGATCACCTCTCCTTCACTCAATCACCCCGCTATTCGGAGCGCGCCGCCACCTATGAACTCGCCGCTCGAGTTCTTCGATTATATACAGACGCATCCGGATGTTATGGACGATCTGGAGAGTCTAGATGAGAGTAGCGAGTCGGAGGAGGAGAGCACTTCGTGGATGGGTAGTGATGTGGATGAGAGAAGGGATGATTATACGAGGACGAGAGCCACGACGATCACAGGGCCTCAACCTCCATCTGCTTATGCATATTCTACATACCCTCCTCCGCCCAGTCCTGGGCCTATCGCAGGTCCCTCTTCGACCACCGCCATGCGTCCCCCTCTATCCATGTCCTCCCTCCTCCAACTCCAAACCCGAAACCACTCCTCGCCGAACGTCTCCTCTCCGTCTCTCAGCGGTGGGTTTGGAGGAGGCGGTGCACCAAGAGCGAGCGAATCGTCGTCGTCCCGTGCGCCAAATATCGCGAGCTTGGTGGCGGCGGAGAAGAGGAAGCCGGTGGGGAATGTGCCGCAGAAGGCTCAGTATTTTAATAAAAGGAAGGGAGAGGGGGTTTCGAATTTGGACTTTTTGCAGAGGCCGGCGACGCCGGAGGACGAGTTGTTGGGGGAGCGCGGGATGGAGGTGTCGACGTCGATGGGGACGGTGGGGGCTAGTTCGTCTATTGGGACTATTGGGGGAAGTGGGGGGTGGTTGCCGGGAAGTGTGATGAGGACGGGGGCGGGGACGGGTGTGGGTGTGGGGACGAGGTTGGGGCCGCCGAGGAGGTCGTCGATGGAGAGTGCGAGGAGTGGGACGTCGAAGAGGGAGTCGTTGATTAGGTTGGATGGGATGTTGTTGAGGCATATGGAGGCGGAGAGGACTAGGATGAAGGGCATCACGGAGGGTGTTAAGGCGGCGGAGAACCAGACGCCGAGGAGGGGTGGGGCGGGTGGGGATTAGAAAGGCGGTGGGGCAGGTATGGCATTTTTTGGACGTTCGGTTTTGTTGGCGTGGGTTTTATTCATTTCGTTTTTCTTCTGATTTCTCCTTCTGTGTTTTGTCTGTGAATCTAGTTTATTGTCTAAGCAGATATCTTGTCTCATTTATACCCTGCCGTGGCGTCCCTTCTTCCCTTCTTCCTCTCTCCATCGACTCATTGATCATCACTCGTCCCTTGTCCTTCTCTCCCTCTGACCTGACTGTTGTTTACATCTGACATCCGCTCACACGCCTACATCTCATCTTTCATTTCCTCAGCATCATTCTGCATTTTTCTGTCAAGGCCACGGCAAATTTCCGCGCCTCCCATCGTTTTCTCTTTCTCTTTCACTTCCGGTCGCCTTGACCCCGTATTCCGTATTCGTTCTCGTCGACCATCAGCCGTCAAGCGTTGAGCATTGCCCTTTTCTTTTCTTTTCTTTTTTTGGTTTTGTTTTCGATTCGACTGTGTATATTGATTGTCCACTGTCGCCATCCACCAGATGTCCCGTACAAAGCATGCGTGAGAGCTTCTTTCAGTGATCCTGCCTTCTGCGACCGCAGGTGAGTTGTGCATTGATGTTCACGCAGAGGTTTGTCTGTGGGATTTGTGGTCGCTGCTACTTCATCTTGGCTTACTGTGTTCTCGACGGCCTCTGGTTGTGATTTGCGCCCATTTCTGGCATGGTTTTTGCCGGATGACAGTGGTCGGCGTCCTTCCAACGTTTGTTGCAGCGTCCAGCAGCTCTCAGTGTTCGATGCTCACATGCGGGATTGTATACCTCTCGTTGCCTTGTTGAGAAGTCCTATTCTGTTCGGAGATTCACGTACGTCTCTGTGCTTTTTTGTCCTTCCTTCTATCTTTCTGACGCATCTTGGGCTGCCTTACAACTTCGACCAGATCGGCGCTAGGGCGTGGCCCATCTTCGTTACTCAAATATCCATACTTCGAGGGGTTACTGGTGATCCGTCGAACTTTGTCCTAATTCGGTGTCGCAAAGTCAAGTTATGAGCTTAGTCCTGAGGCTTGATGAGTACGAGATGAACTTTTCAGACTTCCGTTATTCTCGTAGACATGGGATGGAGGAAGATCTACTCAAAAGTTGGGCTAAGCGGTCGTTGCGAGGACTGGCGACGTCCGCCCACGACTACAAGTTGCTGCTAGCATTGACTCGAAGTGACTCTTGCGACGACGGGCAAATTGAGTCTGCTGATGTGTATGAATGTCACAAAGGGTCGCAAAACACGTAAAGAAATTGGGCTCACAAAACTAGGTCCACTCGACGCTGAAGTTTGCTACTGGTGAATATGACACGGCAGTGGTGGTGCTACCACATACATATTTCACGTTTGAACGAGTTCCGACAGGTTCAGACAGTTCAGACACAGGCGGGATGCATATTGGTACGGAGGTTCGATCCTAAATGTAGCATTTGGGCGAAATTTGTCACAAAAGTTGGCGCCTCATATGTACGCGTTCGGATCGGGTCTCCCTGCTTTTCAAAGACTTTCGTACGCACAACGGATCGAACCATCGTTTGCGAAGAGGGCCCTGCATGCAATGTAGGCATCGCTATTATTCGCGGTGTAAAAGTGTACTTGGGACCCGATAGCGAGTAAAAACACTGTTTTTCAGTGCAACTTCATTGACGAGGACAGCGCGCTCGAGATTGCCTTTGCGCAAATGTGTGTCGCGGACAAAAAATGTCGAGATTCGCCCACTGTGAAGCTGGGGAAGAATGACTTTCACTCGCTTTTGTGCGTACGTGGATCGAACCTAAGATACAAAGATTAGCTTGTGTCAGCATTTGGGATCGGACCACTGCTGAAAAAAGGCCCAGTCTTTGTACTTTTGCGATCGGACATGGAGGGCTTTTCGCCCAAAATTTGTACGCATTGGGATCGAACCTCCTAACCAGTATGCATCCCGCCTTCAGACACTAGTCAACAGGGCCGCGTGGCCTTTGATGTGGCGATGTGGCGTCAACAAGGGAAATTCGCATCTTTAGATACCAGTGAACAACTCTGGACGAGCCCTTCAGGACTCAGCGTACATTGCTCTAAAGCGAAACCTGGGTCGTAAACGGTAAACCACCTCACCTGGGCCCTTCCTTCCTTCCTGTAACCTTATGGCTCCCACAGGCCACGCTGCACTGGCGAAGTCGTCTCACGATAATCATCGCCCGTGTCGCCTTGGTGGACCGCCGCTAGCTTTCTCGCAAAACGCTGTCTTACTCGACCGCTACTTGCTCTTTCATCGACTCGCTGCACTGACTGCTTACTCTCGTATTTCAAACGTCCCACCCCTTTCTCATTCTTGCGATGGCTTTACTACTAAGGAAGAGACTCCGCCGTTTATGGGACGCCGTCAAGTCCATCTCTCGAGAGCGCACGCCCGAACCTAGCACGTATCAGGCTCTGGGTAGTCCTGCTCCGACAGCCGCTCCATCGACGATTTCTAACCCGGCCATCGTCACACCTGTCCCTGCCTCCCTGATGCCCGCCAATCCGTATCAGAATCTTGTACCAACGGACGATGATGACTCGCCGGTCGACATGGGCATCAATATGCTGATAGATGTCATTGAGAGGGTGAAGGAGTGTTCCGATGTATTTCCTCCACTCAAGTCTGCTTCAGCGGGTTTACTCGAGGTTTTGAAGCGAATCCGTGTACGCCCCACTCACTTCTCATGTTCGAGATTGACTGCTCATAACATTTGATACACGTTAGACGGTCCGGGGTGCTCATCAGGACCTGGAGGGCGCTATTCAGACCTTTAACTTGATCGTCTCGATCCTTCAATCTCACAAGACCGGGTCAACGGAGTCGACTTGGCTAGATGAACGGATTGGACACGTCTGCGAGTGAGTGAACGTGGGTGACTTATACTGAAAGAAGACTTATCGAAGTCGCTTCCTTCAGAGTTATAGATGCCCAAACCAATGCACTCCGTTCACTCCTTGGTAACGGTATGTTGAAACGGGCACTTACAGCACCTGCCGACGAGAAAGCTGTAATGGAGGCGTTTCGGAACATCAAGAATCTTGCAGACCTTTACACCGTACGTCAGCTTCATTCTCCAAGTCAGCAATGTCTTATTTCTCTGTCCCAGCTCGACGTCACAACACGCACGAGCGTTCTCTCAGAAGAGACGCAGAAGGTATGTTCACATACACACACACACACATTCAACTCGTATCTTGCCTTGCAGATTTCTGACCGTCTGATAGGATGTCAAATCCATTCAAGAGGTGAGCACGTTCTCCAATGCCGCAATTCACCTGTCTCTTGCGCTCTATTAAATCAACTCTATCTCTGCTATCAGACCGTGGACAAGATCGTCGAGACTGGTAAGAACACTCATCACATGATAATTTGGTGAATTGACAATCACGGCAACCTCAGAGATCCTGGAAAAGCTTCGCAGAATACCCAAGAAGAATGAGTGCCTTCCTGGGACCCGCGTCACTATTCTTGAGGATCTCCAAGCGTGGGCAATGGATCCTGACGCTTCTCATATCTTCTGGCTCAACGGCATGGCTGGTACGGGAAAAGGTACCATTGCGCTCTCCCTTGTGCGCAGACTTCTCGAGCTGAGGCTCTTGGGTGGCTATTTCCTATGCTCGCGAGATGGATCTCCCGAAGAACGGGATGTCAGGAGCATAATACCATCTCTGAGCGACTTTCTCGCCAGTCTCTATCCTGACTTCAGAGCTGCACGCACACAGCACCTTGCATTGTCACAGCCCGTGAATTTGACTCTCGATGATCAATTTGAATCACTGCTCGGCACATCGATCTCGTCTGCGTTTGGTGCTCCTACTGCACCTATGATGGTCTTTATTATAGATGCACTCGATGAATGTGAGGACCACGAGGATACGCAAAGATTGGTGCAGATTCTAATGACCAATGTTCCAAGTCTACCAATCAAATTCCTCATCACGAGCAGACCAGAGTCTCACATCAGCCAGATATTATCTTCACCATACCCACTTGTGCTTCGTCTTCATGATGTTGATGAAGCGGTAGTTCAAGGTGACATACTGCTTTATCTGAAAAAGAAATTATCAGACATAGGGCACTTGCACAATATCCTCTCGAGCTCTGAAACGTCAACTTGGCCGACCGAATCACAGATTTCCATGCTCTCCCAGAATGCGGAGAGATTCTTTGTCTATGCATCCACAGCTGTCAAGTATATCGCAGGAGGCCCGGACCCGGAAACTCGTCTGGATCGGTTGCTCACTCGACCTATGCTATCTACGAAGGCTATGCAGCCAATTTACTCAGTCTATGCTCTTGTCCTGAACGATGCATTCCAAAACCTTGAGACAGATGAGGCTCAAGCTACTCGACGATGCCTTGCTGCCATTGTATCTGAAAGAAATAATATGACGGTGCTGGAACTAGGATGTCTTCTTCGGCTTTCTTCTCGCCAGATCCGCACAGCTCTTTGTGCTCTGCATTCCCTCATTGATATTCCAGATGATGAGTCAAATTTCATCTCAACCTTCCATGCATCTTTTTCAGATTACCTGCGTGATGATGGGTGTCATGACCAAGTGTGGTTCACTGATGCAAGAAGTGCACATCTTGACCTGGCAGAAGGGTGCCTCACAGTAATGTCTTCGAGACTATGTTTCAATATTGCTGGGGCTTTGTCTTCATCAGTGCGTAACCAAGATCAGCAGCTAGCTGATATACCCATGGAGGTTGCATATGCATGCTTCTATTGGCAGGATCATATCACTGCCTCCACTCAATGCTCCAGGATATTCCTCACACTTAGAAAGTGTCTACAAGCCACGTTCCTGTACTGGGTTGAAGTTCTCAGTGTATTTTCCATGGTCGATTTTGCAGCCAGAAAGCTCAGGAAGGTCATTGCTTACTCTGATGTATGTAGCATGTTCTTTTTTTTCTAACTTGTATAACAAACTGACACATCCTACTTATTTTAGCTTATGAAACACAGCCCAGATCTTGCAGCATTGCTTCAAGATATACATACCTTCTTGACTGCTTTCAGAGAGCCAATCAGTGAAAGTGTTGCACATGTCTACATCTCTGCCCTTGCATTCACACCTATGACATCTCAGTGCTCAAAGCATTCCAGGCTCCAGTTTCAAAATCTTCTGACATGTGATCCTCCAATCTCTTCAACCCCAGATCCTTGTTCTATGATTATACCATGTCATGGTGTAGCAGAAATGATGCAAATTTCTCCTGATGGAAAGTTCCTTGCCGCCACTTTTAGCAATGGCAATATACACTTATGGGATATTCAGAGTGGTGAGATCAAGTGGACATCTACCGGCCACAGTATGACTGTCAAATCTTTGAGATTCTCACCTAATGGAACTATGCTTGTCTCAAGCTCCAGGGATTGTACTGTGCGGGTGTGGAGTGTCTTGGATGGGACTGAGACTATACAGCCATGCAAGCACCACAGGCGTTATGTTAGCTCAGCTACTTTCCTGTCCAATGAAAGTGTGATCTATATATCCTGGGGCCATGACAAAGGCAGTGATATTTGCATATGGGATCTTTATTCTGATGAAGTGACAAAAAAAGTCAAGTTCAAGAGCGATGTCTATATCAATGAACAATTTTTGAAGTTGTCACCTGATGGAAGAAGTCTTGCAACTTGCCATGAGAGGACTTTACGCCCAGGTGGTTCTGTATGGACAGTATGGGATATAGAGCTAGAGAGAGAGATTGAGACTTCGACCTACTCCTCATTCTTCGCATACTCCCCTGATGGACAGAAAGTCATCAGTGATGTTTTCAAAGCAGACTGCTATAAAATCTGTGATTTGAAAAGTGGAGTGACAGTAACTACTTCTAGTATATATTCCATACGTGCTCGTGCCGAGCAAAAATGCATAAGTAATCATACCGAGCTACAGCATAATGACTTAGCCATCACATCTGACGGGTGCCAGTTCATCTATACAACATTAGCCTTTGGTGACTCTCACATCATGCGGCGGATATGGACAGATCAGAAGGGTAGGAATGTACTAGATTTGTACATAGGGCATACAAAACCAATTTATTCCATCTCTTTTGCACCTGATGAAACAAGAGTTGTATCTGCTTCTTATGATGACACAATTCGCATTTGGGATGTAGGAAGTGATAAGGACTCATTGTCATTGACATCAGGATATAGTGGCAGTATCACCTCACTTGCTTTCTCTCCTGATGGATTAAATATTGCTTTTAGCAGTATCAATGATAGTTCTATCCATATTTTGAACTGTGAAAGCAGAAGTGAAGTGCTCCTACCCTTTTTAGGGAATGTGGGCACTATTAATGCTGTCACCTATATGTCGGATGGAAGGGTGGCCATGGTTGGAGACACTGATCGATGTGTCACTGCTGGCATCTGGAACCTCCAACATCAAGTCAATTTCATACAGCCTCCTGAGTCCAAACCACTTTTAACCCCTGGATATCCCATTGTTTTCTCTTCAGATGGATCAAAGGTTTTATATTGCACTTATGTGCGATTTGGCTTCAGAAATCAACAGGTTGATATACATATCTGGGATATTGAAACTGGAGATTTCCATGATATCCTTTCCTCACGCCACTCGCCCACTGCTTTAGCACTTTCACCCAATGGGCGGACTGTTCTCACCAGCTTTTTGGAAGATCCCATTCGCTGTACATTGGATGTATATGATGATGGAACATCTTACATATCTTTAGCAGAGGATTCAAGGGGGGCTTCTTGCCTAGAATTTTCTCCTGATGGGAAAACAGCCATTTCCAGTGCTGGATTTGGAGAGCATGTTATCCGGCGATGGGACATTGATGGGGGTGGTGAGGAGATAATGCCATCTCTAGCGGGTCACACAGATATAATCACACTTTTTAAGTTCTCTCCAGATGGAAGGACGATTGTGTCCTGCTCTCGAGACAAGACAGTACGTGTCTGGGATGCTACTAGTGGCACGATCCGTAATGTATTCCCTTGGCACAGAGGATATGTCCATGCTGTTGCCTTTTCTCCTGATAGTCAGAGGGTTGCATCAGGCTCAGAAGATGGCACTATCAGAATCTGGGATGTTAAATGTGACAATGATGTGGTGACAGGTCCATCATCAGGGACCAGCACTCCTGCTTTGAAGGATACTACAGATATGCCTCCTGCCTCTCCCTTTTTATCATGGCTCCACAGTGATATCTCTAAGCCACTTACTACGGCATCAGCATGGGTTGTGGATCAAGATGGGAAGCTTCTGTTCTGGCTTCCTCATTATCTGCGCGACAGCATATGCTGGCCAGGGTGTCAAGCTATTCTCAACCGACCAAACAACTATACAATCGATTTCAGTCGTTTCAAATATGGTACAGCCTGGACTGAGTGTTATACTCCCAAATCTACTTAGAATTATAGCCGTGACATCACCTGGTTGATTTCTATAGCTTGTCTGATTTTGTTTTTGATTTCATGTCTGTATGAGAGAATCTTTCTGTCTGTGTCTTTGATTTGTGAAAATATACTTACTAGTCTGAAGTTACTTGCACATGGAATCTGAGCTTATTGCTGCAAGTCGGTGTGAATGGTACATGAATATTATCGACACACCTTCTTCCTGCGACGTGATGGCGGCTCGAAGCAAACACAACGTCTCGCCGGCTTATCGGCAGCGCGCTCACGCGGAGTCCACGTGGCAGGGCGCAGCACTTCCAGCGCATTGATCTCTGCACAAGAACGTTGAACTTGTTCATGATCACTGACAACTAGCTTTTGGCTGGTGTTTCTTCATCAGGCTGGAGGCTCCTATATTTCTCTTCGGGTTATCGAGCTTCTCTCTGCACTTCGCGAAAACTGTAAAGTCCTCGGTTCCCCTCGTCCAAAGTCCTGAAGAAATGTTTGAATGCGGTGAGCGTGTCTTCCCCGACATCACGGAAATCTGCCGAGTCCTGCAAGGTCATATATTTCGCTCGCAAGGTCATATATGTGATCCAATCGCTGAAATACTCCTACAACAAGTGAATTGGGTTATCGTGCTCATTCACATATTGCAAGGTCTATAGCAAAGGTGCCCAAGTTACTATAGGCCCCCAAAATCTGTCGAGGGTCACATCTCTTCAGCCCAGGTTGTACTTTCGAGTGTCCATTTTGACAGCGTAATCGAGCAATGAACCGTTCGCGGACAATCGCGTTGTGGATTGGGTAGCGCTACAGTACACAGTGGTACATAAGCATAGAGGGCCGCGGTAGCAATTACAGGCGGGGCGTTATACAGATCGGGCAACAGCAGCAAGAGACGAGACGAGACCAAAGAAAGTAAGAAACATATAGTAGTTCCTGGCATCGGACATGAGATGCGAGTGTGCGTAAAGGTGCTCAAGATGAGGTACGAATGTAGGTAGTTGCCCGCATACGACAGCGCGTCGCGTACGACGTTCACGCTGTAAATTGATGATGTCATCCCCTGGTCCAAAGACGAAGCACAGTGTCTGCTTCGTCTTGTGCGGAGGGGATGTGGAAAGGGACGAAAGCGAGCGCGAACAGGGAAACAAACAGGGACGGAACGAAACGAACGCAACAACGCTAACGGACTCCACCTGCCACCGTCGCGTCAACACGCGCTCGCCTCGCGAACCTAGTCCAAGGGCATCCGAGCCGTATAGCGCCATGTGAAAGAAAAGGCTTTGGCCATCGTAGAGTAAAGGCTGGAGCTGAAGATAGAGTGACCAGCGAAGGCTTCAGACGTGGGGGAAGAGAGGATGATGGTGGTACAACTCGAAAGGGATTCAGCCCGCACAAGAAAATAATGAGTGCGCTGGCAAGTCCCACGCTGAGTCCCAAACTGCACCTTCTTTGGTGACGCATCGATTCCGGCCGAGCTCGGCCGGTCTAGATATGGGGCTGATCCCAAGCCAATCCAACATTTCACAGCTTTCTAAGCTTTAACAACCTGTTTCAGCGTAAATAAGTGTTTTCAAGTGCAATATAACTGCAGTTAACCCACGGCCACCTTGCGCCACCATTTATTCGGTACAATCAATTGCAAACGTCGGCGGGAATCCGTGATGGAGTTGCATAGCTTTTGGCAGACAGGCTTTCCTCGAGTCCTCCGTGGGCGTAGCCGCAGTCGTTTTTGCCACGCTTTCTGTGAACTATCGCACAGAACATCGTCAGACGTGGTGCCTAAAGGGTTGGTCGGGGTTGCAGCAAGGTCTGCCTCAAACGGAGTATTCTCCATCTTCGGTGTCCAGAAAGGCACGCTGGTGGCATGTAGTATTCCGAGTCAGATCATGGCTTAGTAGTAACAAACACACCGTGTCTTTCAATGCCTGCATATCCTGTTCGCGGAGAGAGAGTGCTCGCCGTCATCCGGACTCACTGAAGATGATTCATGTTTGGATCGCAATAGCCACCTTGACGCAGGAGGCCTCCTCAAGTCTTCTCTCGTCTTTCGTCCTCTCCACTAGGCAACACTCGCCGATAATTGCGGGGTTTCTTGCTCGCTTGTGGAGTGGATTGAACTCCGAAAGTCATCTGCTGCGTAACTTCCAGGCCAGACACTTCTACCTCTCGAGCACCGGCTATGTGCCCATTTTTTTCTCGCGCGCACAGCATTAAATGACAGACACTTGACCTTCTCCAATCGCACGCTCGCGATCTAGAAACCCGGTCAGGACAGTCGCGGGAACATGGTCAGTCTTACTGATAAACAAGTTTAGGGCTATGCTCGCTGCGTTGGCAATCGTATCGCTTGATTGCTCTGGGAGTTCGCATTTCGTTACGGAGAGTGAGTGCATGCCGATCGCCGACCGATTAGCAACTTACGCGTCGTTTCGGCGGATCTGTTTGGTTTATAGGTGATGTGTATGCGCTGGCATGAGCGGCGTGGCCTAAGCCTAGCTACAGTTTGGCTGTGATGTATGCGCTGTAGCAGCGCGTCTCTACCCCCAGTACAATCTCTCCTCGGCAAAAAGGCAGGGGCTCTTCCTTAATCTCAGGAAGAACCACCGACGCGCGCAAAGCTATGTTGACATTCGGTTTTCTTCGGCCAGTGGTATGTGGTAGCCATGTTCTCATTGCGCAGAAGGGGCAACAAGTATGCTCTTCTGACAGAACATTGACTTGCGCCTTCAATTTAGGAACCTGGGACTCGTTCTCGTTCATGCACAGTAGACACTGCCTTCGTCACTTCGCAGAAGTGTAGAACCAAAGGGTCCCAGTCATCCAAGTCATCTACCGCGATTTGCGTGTGGACACTTTACAAATACTTTCGTATCGAGATCGACATCATCGATATCGTGAAGCTTATAGCACTGCCTACGACCTCGCTCGTGTTGCGTAGTCGATTGAGCTAGCATCGCTCGAGCGCCCGTATCGTCCTTGTCCTTGCTATTGGTCGACTATCGCCGCTACTTTGTCAGAAGGTAGGGATGTCCTAGGATTTGCGAGGAGGGAATCCTGTGGCCGATGCCGACATTTCGACGAGGTCTGAGTCATTACGGTAGCGCTCTGGAGGCGTACTCATCAGCTTGTTATATCTCGCACAGATCCTATTTTGGGCCTAACACCGTCAACTAGAATACATCCCCAGAGCTGGTAGATGCAACTGTATCGATGTACGGCTGTACGGCGCTGTAATCGCCTCATCTGCACTACACTACCACCTACAATCCGCGATCAGGTCCAACTGTGCCTCCGATCCATCCGGAACACCGACACGAGTATGTTGCGTCTGTCTTACACCGTGGGCAGCGTATTTAGACCCGAGTCCGAGTGGTGATGTTGGTGGGCATCTGTCGGTCTCGACGCCGGCATCGAGGCATGCTGTGCAGATGGCCTTGATCTTTGACGTCGATGATCAGACTCAGACTAGCTTGCTGGACTCGGACGAAACCCGAGTATCCTCGAACTGATGCACACATAAGTCTCCCACTTCATCTACAAATTATCGCTGTCTGGACCGTCAGCGTCTGTTCTGACCTACTACATCGGGATTGACGCGGTCTCAAGAGGCGGTGTATACTTAGTGTATGTAGTGATTTATCGGCGCGGGACCCATTCCACGTCAATGCCGTTCGTTCTCTGAGACCACTTGCCAGACTCTGTGTTGAACAAGTTATAACAAGAAAGAACGTCCGAGTGCGAGTCGTGATTCATCGAACACGGACCAGCGCCGCTGTTGAACCTGATCAGCGAGGTACCTAGATTCTGAAGTGCTGAAGTATTGTGGGTTCCATGCATGCGGGACGGAGATTGGCAGTGAGCCGTGTTGGCGGGATGGAATTTCTTACACGGGCAGTCGGAGAGCTTCATGACAGGATCATTCACCTGAATTCTGTGCCATCAGGCTCGTGCATGAGTAACGAGCGTCCGTTTTCCGTTGACGGTTGAGTCTCTCGGGTCACCGAACGAAAAGGAAATCACAAAGGAGTTCTTCGCACCAGCTTATAACCTCTTCGCTGACGCCACCACAGTTCACGTCGAACGTTCACAGGCAGTCAAACGAAGCTACCTAAGTTAAGTTTAAAAGCTTGTTGCACGAGTCCGAGTCCCCTGTTACGGAGACATGCGTGTACCATGTGTTTACTGTTCGTTATTTGGCTGACTGACTGGCAGACCGCACAAACCTTGTACTTAATGCGACGAAAATGAGGTATATATTGTATCTCCATTCTACGATCCGTTTACGTCTCCTGACGAGCCGTTTTTGTCAGGATGCGGGGCGTGGGGTGCGTGTTTTTGGGTCGGCACTGACGATACGATACGGAACGATGGTGGGTGCGGATGCGAGGATCCTCAATCGTTGTTTTGATGTCTAGCCATTGTGTCTGCAAAGAATCAGTATGGCAATACTATTCCATGCACTCTCGAGAAAGAACTGCGCTCACCCTCGCTCACCTCATCCGTTTTCGCACCACATCCCACCAAGGCAGTGTCCAGTAAGTATACTTACACGCAACCATCAAACATCAACACGACGTGGTCAAGGGAGGGGTCCTTCCTGTCCTATGCCGTGGTCGAGCGAGGGGTTCTTCCGGCTCGGGCTTCGAGGTGAACCTTGCGTCTTTGAGGATACTCGAAAAGAGGCCCTGATGCTCTGTCGTCACGGTGGCGTATTATTCACTTCTCGAGGGCGGTGACTCGGATAAGGAGCCTGAGGGTGGCGTGTGGACGGAGAGGATCGAAGCATTGACAAGGAAGGCCTACTTGTTCTACCGTCGTTGTTTGACGAGGAATGCAAAGGATCGGGTACTCAGGAGGGTGGCGCTACAAGTTTATTGTACATTCGTGGCGTAGGACTCTACTATCGTTTGTATACAGGCAGTGAAATGAATCGGACGATCAGCGAGTGAACGTTCAAAATGATATGGGCGCCTCCAGTTCTGGTAAGTTCGTAGAGTACGGGATTCGGTTTCATGTCGAGAGAAGGGTGGAGGATACCGAACGAGCTAATTATTTAATTGACTGAATCTCGACTCGTTTGAGGCTCACCAGCTGCAGAGCATGTGGAGCGTGTAGAGGCGGTGGTGGTGGTGGTGGTGGTGGTGGCGGCGAGGGTTTAGGAAGTGCGTGTGGACGGGGAGGATCAAAGCGAAGTAGGCTAGGTTGTTGTTTGATGGGGAATGAAAGGATCGGTAAGTCATGAGTACCAGAGCTGGAGGGTGGCGCGGTGAAGGATCGTTGTCTGTTCTGGCCTGTTCGGTACAGTTAAGCATGAATCGGGAGATCAACGAACGAATATCGGGGATGATGTGCGTGCTTCGAGTTCTAGTGGATTCATCACGGGAGAAGGGTGGCGGGCATGCTGAGCCACATGCAAAATGAGGGAGCGGTCCTTAGTATAATATTATACTATGGAAGGTAAGTATGTGTAGGGGGACGAAGAGGGACTCTGTGCGCAGAGTGACTATGGACCATCAGACAGACAGCGGAGGTTTTCGAGTATGGTGACACTAACTATGTTGACGTCTGTGTCAGCCTAAGACAGTCCACGGTCCAGGACCAATCGTACTTCTGCGGTTGTGTGAGAGGGAATCATCTGGATGTGACGTGCTGTTCACTTCTTGGAGGCGGTGACTTGGATGAGGCGAGCCTGAGGGTGGGTGGTGTGTGGACTGGGAGGATCAAAGCGTTGACAAGGGAGGGAGGGTTACTTATTGTCGTTGTTTGACGAGGAATGGAGGGGTCGAGTATACAAGAGGGTGGCGTGGAAGAGGACCGTTATCTGTATACTTGACGATATATAGGATGATCAACGACTGAAGGTCCGAGATAACGTATAGGATTAGGTTTCATGAAGAGAGAAGGGTGGAGGGTGACAAAATCTCGACTCATTGGGGACTCGTCACTTGCAAAGCATGTTGACTGTGTGGAAGGAAGGCGGTGGGTGTTTAGGAAGGGCGTGTGGACGGGGAGGATCAAAGCGTTGACGAGGGAGGCCAGGTTGTCGTATCGTCGTTGTTCAATGGGGAATGGAAGGATCGACATTGTGTAGTACGAGATGTTCAGAAGGGTGGCGTGGTGAAGGATCATTGTCTGTTCTGGTCCGTCCTGTATAGATGAGCAGTGTGAATCGGGAGATCAACGAACGAATGTCCGGGATGATGTGCGTGCTTGGAGTTCTAGTGGATTCGTGACGGGAAAAGGATGGCGGGCATGCTGATCATTAATGTTGACGAATGCTCGACTCCCTCGGGGCCGCCACATGCATGCAAACTGTCGGTGACGGAACAGTATTTGATAGCACGCAGCAGATATTACCAGGGGAGAGAGGGAGTTGGAGGGGAGTGACTCTGGGCGCAGAGTGACCGTAAACCGCTGAACAGACACTGGAGTTTTTCGAGCACTATTCTAGGGCTGGATGTCTGTATCAGACAGCCCAGGATCCAGGATCAACGTACTTCTGTGCCAGTGGTTGTGTAAACGGATCTGATGGATTACGCATAGCATAATCATGATCAGATACTCGCCCTCTGGCGTCAACACACATCAGTCCCCCGCCATCACCTCGCCTCGCTTTGAAACCCGTCCTATTCCTCACCCCAGTCATCAGGCTAGACCCCCATCCCAGTCAATCGAGGTGCCCACTTCAGTTTCACAGCCTGAGCCCAACATCGACTCAGAGTCAACTCCCGGTTTCGGTCACGTACTAAGTAACGCGGCACTCGGGGCTCAGCACATTATACGTGGATGGCTGTATATAGTGTTTATAGTGTCTACATACAGTCGGGATGAAGTGTTTGTTGGCGCGCGTCTGGACTCAGAATAGGCGGCACAGTAGAGTGTACGGGTGGCGAAGTAATGCTGTGTCCAAGAACGGCATAAGAGCCTGAGAGCCAGAAGACCAGGTGCCCCCTTCGGACACGAAAACAAAAGCAGACGGGTGGCGAAGTAGTGCTGTGTCCATCCAAGAAGAATCCGAAAGACCAGGGGCTTGTTGTAGCTTCTTCGGACACGAAAACAAAAACAGAAATGCGAAAGGCGAAGCATCGGAGGGGTGGCGTGTTATTCCTTGTGCGCCAAAACACAGCAACTCGAACTATACGAAGGAAGCTGAAAGACCATGGGATACCGTGTAGTGTGAGTGGGATAGCAGTGGCTGTGCGTGTTCCATATCGACTATAAGGGCCTTATTCTGGGCACAGGCGCTGTATGGGTTGGCTAGCAACGGGCGTTGTTGAGAGAAAGCCTATACAAAGCTGAGATAAGGACGCATTGTTCTTTATTAGAGTCGAATACAGAGAACAAGAAGACTGTGGCCCAAGAGCGCGATACCCGGGATTCGCGCGAAGCGTGAGTTGCCAACAGGGCGTTAGAGGGGCTATGTATAGCTATGTCTGAACAGGGGGATCTACATGGCCCGATTTTCTTGCAGCTGTGTTGAGGAAGAAGAGATTGGGAAAACAGGTGCCGCGCAATGCCGCCACCCGCAGTGCGGACACAGGAAGACACGAGGCTATTATGTCAAGATTCAAATCAAGGTAGACAAGCGACTTGTGAGACAGGCGCCGGTCTACAAAAAGCTCTTCAGTTCGTTCATCCTATTTTCCCCATTCCGCTCGTTTCCCCTTCCGCTCTTCCCTCACAGATCTTCCGTATCCAACAACTGTGTGGGACGTCCATTATGG
The DNA here is from genome assembly GCF_000264905.1 of Stereum hirsutum FP-91666 SS1. NCBI lineage: Eukaryota > Fungi > Basidiomycota > Agaricomycetes > Russulales > Stereaceae > Stereum > Stereum hirsutum. The sequence continues at coordinate 2,766,811 of NW_006763132.1, forward strand.
GTGAGTCTCCGTGCCTACCCACGCCAAGAGATCGAGAACTGACATCCACAAAACGCTACCGACTGCTTGGAACCGCAGCTTCACTTCCTGCCCCAACCCTCAACGTCTCTCCTCCATCCCCCGTTCACCAGTCCTTTTCGCCCCCGTCGCCCGTCGACGGCTATCCCGCGACGTCAGACACACATAAACCCCTTGTTGAAGACCAGTCCAAACGCGGCATGAAGAGTATGTTCCGGAGATCAGGTATGTTCGAACGACAGCACACTCCCTACCAACCGACCATGCCTCCCTTCAACCTCGCTCACTTTCCCTTCCTTCCTTTCATTTTCCTTTCACGACTTGAAGCACGAGACGGAGAGAAGTCAGAACAAGACCTCCGTCCGTCAACACCAAAGTCAGAGAAGAAGAGGGGCTGTGGGTCGTGGTGCGGTGACCTCATGAGACGACATAGACGAGAGAAACCGATAGGTGCAGCGCCGGGTATACGAGATAGTCTGTTAGCAATCCTGAAAACATCATGTACGTCCTCGTCGCCCTCACCCTCCTCCTGTCCCGTCTCTCGCAGAGTCGACTAGCACCCTCGACTGACCGAGAATCCGTCCATTAACGTTTCTGTAGGGCTAAACCTTCTCCTCGTGTTCATTCCGCTATCCGTGCGTGTATTCCGTGCCTTTCCCTCGTTCCTTTCACTCCTCCCATCTCCGCTCCCGTGACGCGGAACTGACGTCGTGTCGATGGAATACTATAGTGGGCGTTCAACTTCGCCATGCCCGATTCGTACACTCTTGTTTTCGTCTGTGAGTCTCCCGATCGGGCTCCACTTCCACTATGACGCGTTCTGTTTTCTGAGACTCTGACCGCTTTTGCCCCTTTCAGTCTCGTTCCTTGCGATAATTCCGCTTGCCAAGGTGAGCATCCGTCATCACCTGTCCTTTCATCTCCATCCGCATCTTGCATCTCCATATCCATCTTTGCTGCCCCTCGAATTGATATGTCTGACTTTTCTTTTCTTTTGTTGTGATTGTGTCATGGTTGTGATTGTGTCATGGTTGTGTTTGTGATTGATTGTGTCATGGAATGGATAGCTCCTGGCATTCGCGACAGATGAGCTTTCGATGCGGGTAGGTCAGACGTTGGCTGGGTTGTTGAATGCTACGCTCGGGAATGCGTGAGTTTCTCCTCTGTTCTTTGTTTTCTGTTTCATGCCGTGGTTCCATTCATCCATCCCTTTCATCTCTCCTCTGATCCCGTCGAATTCCATTCCGCCCCGATATACAACTCCCCCTTCTCTCTTCCCGCTGTTTCTGCGTCTCATATCCCATCTCTCACTTCTCTCGACCTGTCTATCCGTCTCTGTGCTAACAATATTGGATGTTCGTGCGTCTAGCGTCGAATTGATCGTAGCTGTACGTCTCTCCATCCATCCCATCCACCCATCCCGCCTATCATCCCACAACTCCTCCCGCGGGATTTTTGTGTTTGTGATATCTGACCCCAGTGCTTGATATATATGTATACAGATCCTGGCACTCATCAAATGCGAGCTTACGATCGTACAGTCTTCACGTGAGTCGTTCTTTTCAGCTTTCTTTCTCTTGTTCTTCTCTTGGTGTTTGAGCGGTTCCACTGGGGCTTGCGTCGTACACTCGGTTTCACACTCGTATCGTGTGACAATCGGTCGGGTGATTTATAACCTCAGCTGTGAGACGAGACGATCAAGCATAGCGGCTGAGACGGTCGGTCGGTGTTCGTGTCGCCCTCGTGGCTATACCATGGACGACCGGACACAGAGAACGGCACCATTGCGTGACCCATCATATCATATCATATCATACGACGTCGGGTCTCGTTGGCAGGACACTTGTTCTGAGTCTCAGTTCGTCCCGAACGCCGCTGGGCTGTGCTCCAACTTCAAGCTCGGTGACTACAACTGGGTTGAGTGTCAAATGCTAAATCTTAAACACTGCACCTTTCTGCCCGTCGTTCCCGATGTGGATATCCGGTTTTTGAGTTCGAACGAGGTTGTATGCCAAGTTATGTCTCGATTCGGGTATTAGGCTTGGCGCCGTCATCTGTTGTGGTTATCGGTTGGGCGTGATGTGGCGTCGTTCGCTTTGGGGTCTGGTTCGACCTGGTTTGCTTGCCTCACTTGCCCTCGCTCCTCACATCCAAGTACAGCTTTCCAGCAACTCCAATGCCACTCAGTGTCGAAGGTTGAGGGAGGGTTGGGTTGGGCACCGGGCACCGTGAGGTGTCGCTGCGTTCATGGGACATGGGGACCCTCGAAATAAATTACGAGGGTGGTGGTCCGATGTGCCCACTCTGCACAGCCTTATTGACAGCCTGCGTGCGTGCAGTTCGCCGTGCACGGCGCACCTCCAGGGAAAATGGGTTCTCGTGCTGGGCCGCAGTAAGTACGATAGTGCATGCACGAGGCTGGGAATTTGCGGGATTTTTGGTTGTTGTTGTTGTTGTGATACGATTTTTACTAGGCTACTGCTGTTCGTGAGGATTTTTTACTGAAATTTTCGTCTTTTTTTCGTCCATTATGCAGTCGTCGGCTCCATCCTCAGTAACTTGCGTAAGTCCCACCCTCTTATTCCTTCCCACCTCACCGCTCATTCATTCCTTCGTTCATTCATACGTCACGTCACACAACAGTCCTCGTGCTCGGCATGTGTTTCTTCGCCGGCGGGACGCGGTTCTCCGAGCAAGGTTTCGGTCTGAGCGCGACGCAGCTCAATTCGTCGTTGCTCACGCTCAGCGTGATCGCGGTGCTGTTGCCCGCTGCGTTCCATTCTGCGGTGACGCCGCTTAATAGGTACGTTTTCTCTCTCTCCCTTGTGTCTTGTCACAGAAAGAGGATTGGCAAGGAAAGGGACTGATAGTTTGTGGTTTTTGGTAGCTCGGAGACGGACCCGCTTACGGATGCTCAGGAGGGCAAGGATATTCTTTCGATCAGTCATGGAGTTGCGATTATCTTGCTTTTCAGTGTGTATTCCACAACTGCCCTCAGCAGCTGGGGATTAGTCCTAATCTATTGTTTCCAGTCTACGGCTGCTACATCTACTTCCAACTCTTCTCGCACAGGGCCCTCTACGAAGACGATCACCCCAATGTCCTCGCCACGATCCCCTACCCGAACCACGTAGACCGCATGAAGAAACACAAGAAATCGGCTTCATCGCGCGCCGCGACGCCCGTCCCCGGAGATCGCGAAGGCGCTCCTTCTCCCTCTCCTACCCACCCCACTCACGGCTCCGTCCCAAGCACGCCCAACGGAACGACCACGGCTCTCGCGGGCCCGTCTGCTGACATGAAGGAAACGGACAGACAGTCTTTGGGGAGACAGAGTCTCGGAGTCCCGGGGAGCGTGAACGGACATGCGAATGGAATCGGAGGGTCGGTGCCGGTGGGCGATGTGGAGAGCGCGATGATGGTTGGTGAGGAGGAGGACGAGGAGGAGGAGAAGCCGATGATGAGTGTGCCGATGACGATTGCGCTGCTTGCTGTTGTGACTGTGCTCGTCGCGGTCACGGCGGAGTGGCTGGTGGATTCGATTAATGGGCTTGTGGATCAGGGTGGGATTAGCAGGGAGTTTGTGGGATTGATTTTGTTGCCGATTGTGGGGAATGCGGCGGAGCATGTTACGGCTGTTACGGTCTCGGTGAAGGATAAGCTGACGCTTTCGCTTGGGGTTGCTGTTGGGTCGAGTATCGTGAGTCTCCTCTCGCATAATCTCTCCTTTGGTGTCGGCTAACGATTTTTGGTGATGACAGCAAATTGCACTCTTCGTGATCCCGTTCATCGTCACCCTCGGATGGATGATGGGCAAGCCGCTCACGCTCCTCTTCGACCCGTTCGAGTCGATCGTGCTCTTCCTTGCAGTTCTTACCGTGAACTACGTCGTACAGGACGGAAAGTCAAATTGGCTAGAGGGAATGATTCTTATGTGTAAGCCTCACCTCCTTGTTCCTTGAAATCAGGACATCAGTGCTAATTACTGTTGTGCTACAGGTCTCTATGTGATCATCGCCGTCGTGTTCTGGTTCTACCCAGGATCGGATCCGGCCGGTGTTCTTGCGTCGTGCACCACATGAGCTCTTCTCTAGTTTTCTTCTCCGTTCCTACGCTTTTTCTTCGTCTGCAGCAGTCTCCAGTTCCGTCTCCAGTCTTTTCATTCCCGCGCCGTACTCGCAACATACTCCATCAGAGACGTCTCGCTCAATTTCGTCTCAAGAGGAGTATACACGGCCAACCTCTTTTCGGTTCACTCTCTCCCTTCGGTGCGCTTCCCGGTCGGTCGACGAGCCTAATCAGACAAATCGATCGGTCGGTGTTGTTGATTTATATGCTTCTCCTCGGTTCTCCAGACAGAATCCCACCATTTTTTCTTGCCTCTTAACGTATCAGGAGGGTGTCGCGGTATTTGGTATTCACAATCGGAAGAGAAAGAAGTACTGTAGCCCGTCTCCCATGATATCTGTTTTTCTGCCCTCCTCCCCTCGCCTCCCCTCGCCTCCCCTCATCTACACACACACACACACACACAGATCTCTACCTCACCTCTCTTTTTTTGCGACCTTTTTACTTGTCGGCCCTCCTTCTCTCGACATTGCGGACGCGGACGAACAATCTTTACAAACTTATACCCCCCTCTCCTGAGGCTCCTGCCCATCTCCATTCATGTTCGCCCGTGCCATGGCTGGTGACGGGGAGGGGAATAACTAGTAGTAGTACTGCGCCGTGTTATTTTAATCACGTACTTCTTTTTCTTGTTTATTACTCGCATACACATACGTCCGTTCAGTCCGTGATCACTTACTTACGCAGCGGATTGAGTACAGACAGACAGATATATAAGTATGTATCCCACCCGAGTCGTTCTTTAGTATCACAATCAATATTCAAGGAGGAACATTACACTGCATGGTATGGACATGGCGCAAGTCGGAGTCGGTCGACATCGAAAAGACAAAAGAAACCCACAACCTATCTTTCCATACACAATCCGGCTATTGACCTTGCTGGTCCCAGTCGTTGTAAGTCGTTGTACTGTAAGCTGTCTGTCCCAGCTGCGGGCCTGATCCCCACGATCGCTACGTCCAGTTCATACACACAATATAATACAGTTCTTATCATTCCACAGTTGTACTCCTGGACTATAGCATGTGACCCTGCCTGAGAGCTACTCCTAGACGATTTTCACAACGATCTTCCCCGAATGCTGCCCCTTCCCGAGAAATTTGATCGCTTCCGGCGTCTCCTCGAACGGAAACACTCTATCCACGTGAGGTCTCAAGCCCTTCGTCTCTACGAATCGAACGAATTCTTCTAGGATCTGTTTCGAGCCCGGGTAAATCCCTCTGTGATATAAATGAGAGCAGTCAGACGCAGAAAGACGCAGAGTTGATTGATTATATGTAGATGACAAGCCGAGGAAGAGGACTGACCGTAAAGTAGCACCCTTGATGAGCGTGAGCATCGGCACGTCTGGACGGACTTTGGGCTCGCCGCCGAGGAAACCGATGCAGTGGATGGTGCCGCCGTACGATACGCTATTGAAGCATTTCTCGATCTCGTTGATGCCGACATTGTCGAATATGTGGTGAGCTCCGCGCCCGCCGGTTAACTGATGTTCATCAGTTGGTTGGTGGCATGGTCAGAAAGGATGGAGACAGATGAGAGTGCCAAACGCACCTCGAGGACGACTTTGTCCCAGTCCGGATGCGTCTTGTAATTGATAGTATGCGTGGCACCGAGCCTTTTCGCTAGCTGAGTGTGAGGCCGGGCATGAGGCGTCTAGTCAGATATAGGACGTGAAAAGGGGATGCTCACCTCAAGCTTCTCGTCGGAGCTCGACGTGATGATTGTCTACGATAGAATGAGACTTTCGTCAACGACAGCGTATGAAGGTAGTTCGACAACATTGGGATAACCTACCTTAGCACCCGCAGCACTAGCAATCATCAAGCCCGTCATCGAGACACCACCTGTTCCTTGCAGGAGCACAGTTTCGCCCGGCATCAGTGGCTTGCCACCGAATAGAGCATTCCACGCCGTGCATCCTGTGGCAGGTAAGGTTGCACCTTCTTCATAGCTCAGATGTGCCGGAATTGGAATGAGTGTCGTAGTCTTGAAAACTCGATATTCCTGGAGAACGCCGTCGACATGACCACCCAAAACCTCGTCTAAGAGTCGTATTAGCCAAAATATGCACTGCAGAGCGTACTGGGGTATGGACTTGGGATTGGACGTACTAGACTCTGGTACCCCGTAGAGATGCCTCTGATCAACGGCAGCGATCACCTTGTCACCAACCTTCCACTCGTGCACTTCCTCTCCAAGAGCCACAACTTCACCAGCTAAGTCACTCCCGAGGACGACGTCATCTTTGATCGACAAAGGATAGAGGCCATTGACGATGGCGAAATCTCGGTAATTGAGAGATACGGCATGGATGCGGACGAGGACCTCATGGGCTCGAGGAGCTGGTACCGGGCCAGTACGTCTCGAGATACCATTCTGGAGGTTTCCAGAAGAGGATTTGGAGAAGATGAAAGCGGTGTTTTGAGATGCGGAGGACATAGCAAGTGTATGAGATGGTGAGTGAATACTCCTTGGGACGTTCACTTCGAAAGTGGCCGCTGCAGTCGATACAGGATGGCCGGCCGTCTTTTATACCCAGCCAAAAAGCATTCTTCTGAGAAGAGATGTTTATCCATGAGTGGTTTGAGAGTGAGTTGTCCGAGCCAGTTTCTCAAGCCTTCCTTCCTTCCGGCGACTTTGTCAGCAAGTTGGATGAGCAAGCGATCCAAGTCCGAGTCGGAGAAGCTTTAGTTATACCGCTAGGCGTCGAATGGCGCTACACAGGTAGCTGGCAAACGGTGTCCTGGAATGCAAGTGATCCTGGAAGTCGAATCCTGACCACTGAGGGCACAATAGCGACAAACATTTTTTAGTCCAGGCGCTGGTCCCGATATATTTTATTACGTGTTGAACGAAGAGGGGACCAGAGATGCGAGCGAGTGTACTGAAACCTTAAGTCTTCTACTAAGCACAGACAAATGTGACAGAACTATCAGAAGGCAACGGTGGACACATGCTGACAGCGTCGGAGTGAAAGACAAAAAAGGAACAGCTAAATTCGACACCAAAATCAAGCCTCCGGCAGATTCCGAAGAAGTGTGGCACTGGTTCATCTACAACAAATTTCCCGATACTTTTTCTCTGGGACCTGTCTTCTCAAGGGTTTTCTGGATATGGATTGTTTTTGCTCTAGAGAAACCACAGAGTGAACTCTACGATACTCGTGCAATAGGAGGCAGGACGAATTCGTAGTCTGGCTCAGAAGCCCTGTGATGGCAACTTAGTGATTTGGAGAGAAGGGACGAAACAAGAGTTCATACTATGAAGTCAAGTATGGATAAAAGTACATGTACAGCGTGATAGACTCCAGAGTTACAAGGTATACAGAAAATAAATTCAGGAGTGTGAGCACTGGAAACCATTGAGGACCCCGAGTAAATAGCCTGTGGACCGTCCACAGGCTGTCGATCAATAGCTATATGTAGGGCAGTGTCCTGATTCAGAGTCCTTACAACTTAGCCTTCACCGCCGACTCTGCCAGCGTAGCCGCCGCCGCCGCCAACACCGTGGTCCCGCGCTCCTTGACCTTCGTTTCTATATAAATCCATACCAATCGTTGTACTCAGCACAGCTCTCGGACGGACAAGTGAAGGGGATGCGGAAGATGTAGGATACTGGGTATAAGACATAAAAAAAGGACGTACGGAAAATGACCTTATCGCCCTCCTTCCACATCTCAGTAACGAGCGTCTCGCCGGGATACACGACGCCCGCAAATCTGCGGCCAGCCAAAAATAGATCAGTCCAAGTTCAGGATCGGAACCTCAAGGGCGACATTTCCACCGAGATGAATCGTGCTTACCGGACTTTGATATCCTTGAAGGCGCCGAACGTCTTGACTACATGCTTACCAGAAATACCCATCGAGCAGAGCCCTAGATAGTGCCAAACCCAACACGACAATGACGTTAGCAGAGTCGCTCAATGGTTCGGTTTTGGTAGGTTAGTTGACATCACAAGAAGGCTCGAAAGGTTAAATAGCGAGGAGACCATATGTGATGTGATGATGCATGCATGGAAGATAGAAGACGGCCCACGGGGGATAAACCGGCAATAGACGCTCACCGTGCAGGATTGGTTTGTCGAATCCGCCTACTGCCGCGAACTCGGGAAGTATCTGTGTACGGGTAAAAAAAAAAATAGGTCATGAACGAAGATGAGTACAGCATATTGACAAAACGAAGGAGGTTGACGAACGTGTAACGGGTTGTAATCGCCACTCAATCTGCGCATGGCGATGATAAGAGCAACAAAAGGGCATAAAGTACATCAGTTGGTGTACTTGGGTCGCGAAAATGGACTGGCGAGAAGGATGAAAGAAACGTACCGGTATAGGGCAGCTTGCGACGTCGTAGTCTTCTCTTCAATAACCGCATCAGGCTGACGCTTAGGTGGTGTATTCGCAGCGGAAGCCGGTCCGCGGTCTGTTAGTTACATTGCAACCAAACCACACCAAGACAATCAGCGACTCGTTCACCGCGCGTACTCAGGAAGAGATAGGCCGACAGAAAAAGTGAGGTGCGTACCTTTACCAGTGCGCTTGCCTCCAAACCCGCCGGAACCACGGATGAAGACCGTCGACTGGTTCTCGAAGATAACCTGACCGCTATGCTTATCCTTGGTCTGGACTATGGAAGTGACAGCCGCGGCCTTGCCCTTGTCCAGCACCTCCATCAACCTGGACGACGTACGCGAACCTCAGTCAACCACTGACACAGACTAAAGAGAAGGAAAGAGGGCAGGAGCGCAAGCAAAGGGTGGACAAGGCCAATCACCTAGAGTCATTCACCAAATCTCCACTCGTCGGTATCGGTGCCTTAATCGCGAGGTACTGCTCCCCGTGCAACAACTTCGCTGGGTTGAAATCCGGCAGCCAATCCAACGACAACCCTGCGCTCGCCAAAAACTGTGGGATCACACCGAACGTAGGCAGCGCTCCAAAACTGTCATGGCCCTCGTACGTCCACTGGAGCTCTTTCTCTGTCGCGCCGATCCCGAGGTTGTAGAGGATGACGTCACGCTCTGTGTAGTTGTATTCGGTCGGTTCCGCGACAGATGCTTTGGCTTCTTTGACGAGGTCTGAGTCTTCGGGGTCGGCGTAGGAATCATCAGAGTAGCCTTCGTTGCCGAAGTTGGCCATCATCTGAGAGTAACAAGGTAGTGCATGAGTACGAGATCGACTATGTCACTGAGAGAGATGTGGTGGCGTACCATTTCCATTCCCTCCTGAGTAGATGAAGGGTTGGTCGCTCGCCCATCATCTGTTGCACCACCAGTCAGCTCTTTTTCCTAGTAATAATAGCCGGAACGACAAACCGAAGTTGGTGATAACATCCCACTTCGATAAAATAGCCTCTGGCGTCAACGGTTTCTTTACCGGGAAACCGTGTCCGCCAGCTTGCTGCCAACGAGTCTGAGCGGCCCAGCCTCCAGAGACTTCAAATAAAGAGCCCGTTGTGTCCTCGTTGTCTGTATAATGAGAGAAAAGACGGGTAAATTGACCAGATTCTGCATCATCTCGCTGGAGAGATGGGTTTTACCTGCGCTGGTGAGGTAACCGACGATAGGAGCCACGTAGTCAGGCTGTTACATGGAAAGTGATTAGATCTCCTGCTCCATAGCATCATATAGGGAAACGACGGACCTTGAACGCATCCACCATCTCTTGCGGCCTATCCAGGTTGAGCATCACTACGATGATCATCGACGCTACTGCACACAACAAAAAGCGCACCAGATAGTCATAGTCATCGCAGTCCCTGCCGACGGCGCAAGAGTGTTGGCAAGGATATTATACTTCTTGCCCTCGATCGCCAACGTCCTTGTGAACCCGAGAATAGCAGCCTTAGCCGTCGAGTAATTCGCCTGACCGAAATTGCCATCTGCGAACACGAAGGGAAAGATACATGGATTAAGCATGGAGCGGTAGTCAATAGGTCATTATGATGCTTACAGATACCGACACCCGACGCCGTAGTCATGATCCTTCCATACTTCTGCTTCTGGAAGATGGGCCACACCGCTTTCGCACACTGCACAACGTCCAAGTTTAAGAAAGGAAAACTCAAAGGAACAAAGACCGCGAGACACGAACCTTGAACGTCCCCCTCAAATGTACAGCAATAACCGCATCCCATTCTGCTTCCGACATAGCCGTGAAAGACTTATCACGCAAGATCCCAGCATTAGCAACGAGGATATGTACGCCTCCAAAGGCGTCAAGCGCGGCTTTGACGATAGCGTCGCCGTCTTCGGCGGAACAAACTGCTGCCATGGCTTTCCCGCCCGCTATTGTATAACCACACACGCAGAGTCAGTACAGTAACACAGTACGCCGATGAATTTCGAATACTAGGACACAGTAGAGGAAAACAAAAGACTTACCCTTCCGAATTTCGTCAACGACAGCCCCCGCGCCCTTCTCGCTGACGTCGTTCACGACGACATTTGCACCCAACCTAGCGTACATGAGCGCATAGGCCCTTCCGAGCCCGGCACCAGCACCAGTGATGATGGCGGTTTTGCCGTCGAAGCGAACTTCGGGACTTGACTGTTTGTTCGAAGGTTGGTTGCGTGCTGCTTTGAGCTTCTCCTATAGATCAGAGGGTCGAATTAGGTGGATGAAATGACAAGAGTCTTGAAGAGGGTGGGTACAGCGAAATAGATTGTGGTAGAGGATGACAGGAAGGCAAGGGAACGTAGCGGAAAGGAAACGTACGGTGATATTTCCGTCGGCCATACTTTGTGGGCTGTGATCATCCGACGTTAGTTTCCGCTCTACTGTAGAAATCTAGAAGTGACCAATCCTACTGATCAGGGTTGGTGAAGTCCGTGATTTGCTCCCATCTTTCCTTGACCTATTGTACCAAAACGCAGACCGCAGCTAATGAGTACTCGCTAGAGCAAGTTCTATCAGCTTTTGCAATATATAAGGACGTACCGCAGAAGGCGTGAACGAAGCATCCGTCTTGAAGATGGCGCCCTTCGTTCGTTCCCAGCGAATCTCAGACACATAGCCTGCGCCAACGACGAAGACTTTTCCGCTTGCGTCGGGGCTGTCAGGATGTGTGACTGCAGCGACGAAAGGGGCTACGAAATCGGGCTTTTGTGACAGCATTCGAGAGTGGGCATGTGAAGATCAGAGCCAAGTCAGTAAAATGATTTATGAGTGTTCTGCACGAAGTGGATGGAAAGGAAGAATTGGACTCACCTTCAGGTTAGCGAGCATTTCTGGTGGCATTACGGTTTCAGTCATTGCTGAGGCAGCTATCTAGTGTGTACAAACAACGATAAGTGAGTTCAGTTCTCTCAAGCAATGGTAGGGAAGAGTGTTTACAGGTGCAATAGCGGTGGCTTTGATGTTATATTTCTCTCCTTCCCTTGCCAGAGTCTTTGTGAACGCGACCAAACCCATCTTAGCAGCACTGTAATTCGCCTGTCCAAAGTTACCTGCAAGTAAAGATGTATCAAGATTCCCCTCTTTCCCCACTGTCTGCGATTGATAGAGCAAAAAAATAGGAACATACCAAAGAGACCTGCAGCACTTGCGGTGTTGATGATGCGTCCGAACTTTTGCTTCCGGAAGATGGGCCACGCAGCCTTCGTACACGCGAAGGCTCCCTTGAGGTGAACTTCTTGAACCTGGTCCCATTCTTGGTCCGTCATGTTCTTGAAGCTGAGTTATCATCACACAAGCATGGACATAAGTTTCATATATTTTATGAAGAAATTGGAAGGATGCTGTGGAGAATGGGATTAATGTAACGAGCGCACGTACCCCTTGTCTCGCAGAATACCGGCGTTGTTAATCAATATGGTGACGGTCCCAAATGCATCGAGTGCTGTCTTGATAACGGCTACACCATCCGTAGCAGAACCGATATTCGTAACTGCCTTCCCACCAGCTGTTCCGAAAACATGAGGTCATAGCGTTAGAACTAGGCAAGTCGTATAAGGCTTGGACAGCATGACGCACCAGCCTTAATCTCATCAACGACTTTCTGGGCTGCTTGCTGGTTGAAGTCGTTCACTACAATGTTGGCCCCTCTCGATGCAAATAAAAGGGAGTACCTACACCAGTACTTGTAAGCAAATTATCGCAGCTCGAGTTGGCAATGGAACTCACGCTTTACCCAATCCACCGCCGGCACCGGTAACGACTACGGTGTGTCCTTGAAATGATAGTGACATGCTCGACGATGATACAAGTGAAGATGTGGAGGGAGAGGACAAGTTGGGGGGATCGTTGCAGCGCCGTGACCGCTGTAAGTAGTTTGAGGTGGCCGGAGCATGTGAATTCGAATTTACCCCGCGAAGACGCGTCGCGCGCCACACGTGAAACTCTTTGTACGCGTTCGGTGGCTCCGCATCTCCTGCTCGCCACATGCATATTATTATCAGCCCTTGTTTTCTGCCGTCACTGAGCTCATGTTTTGTCCACCGTCCACTACTTCTCCCTGGTCTTTTTGGCGACAAGGTTTATGATCATGAATTCGCGTTCAAACCGTTGGTGAGTGGGTAGTTAGTATGCAGCCACGTGAGAAGTTGCCAGTACGGCCCCTGGGGGCTACTGATCGTTGAGCAGAATCATACGCTCTTAATCTCAGCGATCCATCTGCATACGACTCCCTCACGACGCTAGTGAAACGCCAGGATGTGTTGTGATGCGAAATTTTGACCTCAGGAACTGAGGGACATTGAAGGCAACCGTGCCGCTGCAAAAAGTTCAATACGTAAACGGCAAATTTCGAGTGGCATTCATGTTACCTCCGAGATGTCGTTCCCTCCCTCCTCCCCTCTCCTCTGTAAATCAGCGTTGGTTCACACTGAGCTACGTCACGAAAATTCCCTCATTTTCGTCCGCTGAGCTGCGCTGGAGTATCGTCTCAGCGTGATATTGACAGTTGTGGGTGTCAATTACTCACTTGCGCGCCATGGCATCATTCAATTGAGTTGATTTTTTTTACTAGCGTCTGAAAGATCTCCGTTGTTGATGGCACTACGTGATGCCATTTCTTCTGCATCATCCCACGGTCTCTTAACCAGAATCGTGACGTCGACGAGGACCTTTTGGAGAGACCGCCGCCGCTTCGAACTTTCCTTCCCCTTTCCTCCCTTCCATTGGCATCCCCACCGCTGTCATCGTGTTAGAGTTTGTGCAGCTCAAAACATACGCGGATGGAGGCTTCTATACCACACCTGTCTTTCAGTAAGTCTGACGTTTATATCATGTATGAGTGCAGACCATTGACGAGAGTTCTCTATGCAGTCGCGGCCGTAGACCTCTCAGAGGAGGTATGAAATTTGCATACTTGTCCTACACATCTCGTTGACCGCGATGTTAGGCACGATTCCTCTATATATCAGAGTCAATATGCGATATTCTAGGTAAATGTCTTCTGTTTGACAAGCCGTCACTTCGAGATCACTAGTTTCGTCATCCAGGTTATGAACCACATGAGTTGCTTGGCACACCCTCAGTGAATCTCAACCATCCAGAGGAGAACCTTCAGGTAGTAGCACTTCACTGGTATGTCTTTGTATTCGTGAGTTCCCGTATTACCACTTATGATGCTCGGTCCGATTTGGTGTTTGAACAGTGATACAGTACGAAAAGACAAGGCTGCCGCTATTGCATACATAAGGCTTCGCCATAAAGACGCGTCGAAAGGATACGTCATGTGTGTTACTGTGAGTTGCCCGTATGAACATATCGAAGAGGCCTTTGATCATAGTTTCAGACTCGGACAGTGGCACATGATGTGCTGGTTGGTAGCGTGTCGATCGCGATGATGGGACCGAAAGCCATGCATTATGCGTCGACGGCACAAGAAGTGAAGATCGTCACCCCTGCTGCCTGGCGCTTCAATATTCATGTAAGTCAATGCTGAGTGGTTGTATCGCTTTGCCGTAAATCTCTTATTCATAATTGTATCCATTCCAGAGATGGATCACACACAGCAGCCTCATCCTACAAGCGGCTTCACATATCTCAGCGAATGATTTCCTGCCACGCCAGCAATATGGAAGCGAAGGAGATGCCCCGTCATTTAGACCTTCGAACGTCATTGAAGATTCGCATCCAACCCCATCGTCTCCTCAAATATCGCTCGGTACTCTCGTTGCCCCTATTTTACCCTCACCTGCCCAATCCACCCGAATGGCCTTGATCCTAGACCGCTTCTCCCTCGACTGTCACATCCTCTACTGCTTCAATAATCCCTTCTTACGAATCGGTACTCTCGCCGGGCTCAGCTTCTTCGACTTTGTCGCAGCCAGGGATGAAGAGTTCGTTCGCAGTCTGATAATGACGGTCAAAGGATGGGGTGTCAATGAGCTTGGGCAGCCTAGTGATGGAGGGTTCGGGTTTGGGAGATTTCATTTGTGCCTCACGAGACGGGGCTTGAGGTATGTATCGTTCCAACTTCCACGTCAATCCGATCGAGCCACGAAATCTCACAACTCGAATACTCTTGTCTGCTGAAATACAGCACGGGTTTACCGGGTCTTCGACCACCACGACGGCTGCGACCACGTAGAGGCATCAACACATCGACCCGATTCATTTACGATGGCCGGTCTCAGATCAATACGGACCAAGACAATGAGGAACTACTTGTGGACGCTATTTTTTCGCCGCACTCGGATGGACTGGTGGTTGTTTTGCGTCCAGCTGCCTAGAGGATAGATTTTGAAGGTTGTCGCTTTTGGCCCTTGTGATCTATTCGTCACGTATATGAGTCACTGAAATGACATGGTTTTCCATCCCATTGCACGAGGGGCCGGTGCCCGATCGAATACTGTAGCGGTATACTGACCTTTCGCATGTATCTGTCCTCATACCGGACCCAAACAAACGATATTCTGGATTGGGCTTCTTCAGCGACTAAATTTATCAAGTATGGATCGGCGACAACATAAACTACAAGAGCACCGCTACAAGAGTCCCGTGTGCACTGCGGTAAGTTTGAATTTCGCGCTATTGTATCAGCCAAGACGTGGCTGCAGCACATTGACGATTTTTTCGCAGGCCTGATAGCGCGAGTCTGATCTGAGCCACTCTTTCACTTCACCTTCTGGAAAGATCGCCTCGTCCCTATCCACCTCTAGCGCAGACTCCATAACGGACATCCGCTTCCTGACGTGCTCTAACGACAACTCCAGAATCTCCTTGCTGAACCTAAACCCACCGCAAGCTTCGAGTAGCTCCTGAACGACACCATATTGCCCTCGAGCCGCTGCTGCTGGGAAGGCGCCTCCAAGGCAGCCTCCCGGAAGGTTGATAGATGCGCCACGATCAAGCAGCATACGGACCACAATGACATGCCCCATTGCCGCAGCTGCTTGAAGAGCGCTTCCGTAATAACCTCCAACGGTATTAGGGCTCGCACCAGAGTCCAACAATGCCAGGACGACGTCTTCATGACCTGATGCTGCAGCTGCCTGCAACGCGTTAGCGTGTCGTTCGCGTATAGATTTGTTGGCACGTTGGATATTCCTCGAATCCGCATCTGCAATGACACTGTATTCGGGGGCTAGGACTGCATCCTCGTCAAGTTGCATGGAGTGTGTTCGTGCCGGGAGGGGTTCACCGCTGGAGTTCGGATCTGCACCATAGTTCAGCAATGCGTGCACGATGTCGATGCGTCCATTCTGCGAGGCTGCTTGAAGTGCTGTTCGATCCGGCCCTGCGATAACTTCTAAATCTGCTCCTCCAGCCACCAGTTTCCACACAGTTTCTAAATGCCATCCAGCTCCAGAAGCCGCTTGAAGAGCTGTTCCAAACAGCCCACCGCGGAAATTGATGTTCGCACCACTGGATAAAAGAGCTTCCACGGAGTAGCCGAATGACGCTGCGGCTTGCAAGGGGGTTCCGTACAGACCTCCCTCGCAATTGGGGTCCGCACCATGTTGCAGAAGGATTCCAACAATGATTCCTTCACCCGATGTCGATGCGGCATATAGAGCGCCCACAAGGCGCCCTCCTGCTTCGTTGACATTTGCACCTTGGGCGAGGAAGAGGCGTACGATTGATGGGTAGCCCCAAAATGCTGCACGGATCAAGTGAAGGCGGTCTTTTTGTCTGGAAAGAAGAGACGGGTCATGCTCCAGTATGGTCTGGACCACACCGTATTGTCCATGGGCCACTGCTGCCTCGAAGGCCGAACTGCGCCCTCCGCTGGTGGCATCCAAGTCCGCACCGTGGTCGAGAAGAAGTTTGACGATGGGTGCAAGGTTGTAGGCTGCTGCAGCGTGTAAAGCGGCACCACGATTTGGACCCTCTATATTGACATTGGCACCGCTGCTAAGTAACAGAGCGACAATGTCTTTATAACCACTAGCGACTGCAGCAATGAGTGGGCCACCTCCGTTCCCGTGGCCATGCGCATTGGCATCTGCTCCTCTGTCGATGAGTAAACGAGCGACCTCGATGGAGTTATGCGCGCAAGCGGCCTCCAAGGGACTCCCCCAGCCATTCCCAGAATGGTCGGGGGACATCCCGTGGTCGAGTAATATCTGTGTAATTTCAATGTGGTTCATCTCTGCTGCGACGACTAAGGCATCTTCATTCGGGTCATGCACATCGACACCATGGTCAAGAAGCAATTGAATCATATCCTCGTCTGCCCTGGCCGTCGCAAGATGCAGCAAACTAGGTTCTTCCTCAAGGTAAGTGGCGGCAAAACTGGCTCCACGCTCCAACAACAGTCGGACCATCGAGGTGTGGCCCAAAGTGCACGCCCACCGTAACGGCGTTCCTTGTCTTGGTCTGAGTCCTTGAACGTCGATGCTCGCCCCGTGGTCTAGTAACAGGTTTACCATCTCTCGGTCACCTCCTTGAATCGCAACATGCAGAGCTGTCCCGTATCGTTCATTCTGGGCATCTGGGTCCACTCCCTCGTCGAGTAGAATAAGCACGATGGCTTCGTCCCTTCCTGCGGCTGCTGCGACAAGGACACTTCCGAAATGGCCCTTCTCGTGGATCGTGGTGTGGTCGGTTTGTATGCACTTCAGCACAGCGAGGACGTCGCCTGCGATGCATGCTCGCTCCATAGCGGTCTTCTTTACCCATGGTTTTCTCTCGGGTGATGGGGTAGACCTATGTGACAAGCGGGTCGATTCGAACATGGGAGAACCGCGATTGGATGGGGACATTGGCCGCCGACTTATGAATCTTGGATCCCAGTCAGACGACATCGTTGGCGGCGTAATGCCCCTTACAGAAGGGCTATTTTCGTATTCTTCGGTTTCTATATGTGCTGTATATTGATCGAAGTTAATAATGCTACTAGGAGAGGCATTGACAGGAGCTTACGAGGAGCAGACACATCAACAGAAGGAGGAAAGGCATTGATGTATGATCCTTCTCTTATAGGACTGGATGGTGTTCGTACTCCTCGATCACTCGCACGGTACGGTAGGGGGGAAGTCGACTCTTGCCCGTGAGTTACTCTAGTGTAATCAGGAGACTGTGGCCGAGAACGCTCACTCGCGGCACGACTACCGGCCGATCTGTACGGGTGTGGTAAAGGTACATGCTTCGGAGAAATCGCTCGTTCGTGTTCGTATTCCAAAGAGAATGGTTCAGAAGGTCTAGGAGATGGGCTTCGTATTGGGAGTCTCGATGAGTATGTCGGCGAACGATCTTCCCTGTCGCGATACCGACGATAGTATAACGGCGATGGAGACCTGTCTCGATCCCGCTGGCGGTCATACCCTGCAGACGGTAACCGCTCACCGCCGTGATAACGGGTACGGTACCATCCGGGAGAACGAGACCACTCCCTGTAACGCTGACTTTGAGAATTGGGAGAATCGACGAGAGCACTATGAGACGTCTCGTGTTCCAGCGCTGTAGGCGAGCTTGGTCTCGAAGCTGTCCGGGAAGGAATTGCCGGAGAGACAACAGGAGAGCGAGGCAAAGAAAGATTCGTTGTTTGTCCTCCCGGTATATCACGAGGACCGAGGGGGCGAGAATGCGCAGAAGGGATGTCTTGTTTATCGTTCTGGTGACGATATCTTGAGCGTCGCCTAAATGGTTGATTTGGGTCTTGGCGCAAACGGGAGAGCAAATCGTCTAGAACATCGTCATCGGTGGATTTTCTGCGACCAGGAAAGTCTTGTGCAGGCGACCGAGAACGACCTTCGTCGCCATTGATCTCTTCCGTGGGGGATGCACCTGGCCGATAGTAAAGATCACGGTAACGAGTGAGGTCATCCGTGGATGAAGGTAGAGGATGCGGTATAGGACTCTCGGGTGAAGGAGGTTTCGAAACGAAAGCTGTCGGCTCCTCAGGTCGCACTGAATACCCGATCCTAGCTTCCCAAATGTCGGGTGGGATACTACTGAACACACCCCGACCGTCTGGCACGGGGGGCGGGATGATGTCGTGAGGGGGCTCTACAGGACTACGAGATCTGGAGGCTGCTGTGCGCTGCTCCTCTCTGTCCTTACCGGCATGGTACGAATGCGGTGGTATCACTTCATCCCACATATCTTCCGAGTCAGAATCAAGTTGAGAAGGGTTCGTTGCCCTGTGCGAAAGGCTGGATTGAGGAACGCATGATGGAAGGCGGGCCGGATATGAGGCTCTGACTGATTTCACAGGACTTGGACTATGTTCGTTAGCGGTGTGGTAGGAAGCGACGGAGGGGCTGTAAGAATGAGGGGAGGGAGCACGTGAGAGTGTGAATGGTTGCGGGAGTGGAGATGGAGGTGTGGGTGGCGTCCGATCGCTCCTGTTACGATTGGTGTATTGATGAGGGGATGTGGACCTTCGAGAACGCTCCAACGACAACGTATGGCGACTTGTCCGGCGTAGGCTTCTGGAGCGATACCAATCCGGCGAGTGCGAACGCCCCGTATGCCATTCGGCATAAGAGGTATACGAGGTTGAGTACTTTGCATCTACCGCCCTTCGGGGTGAACGTGAGCGTTCCCGGTGCATTGGACGACCTCTTTCTTCTCTTTCTTCTCGGTCATCTCGAAGGAACGATTGGCGTCTGGGTGCAGGACCCTGTGATGGTCTTCGGTCGACGAAAGGTCTTTCGCCCAATATGGAGGGTCGAATGTCGGTGGTCTCCCGGTCATCTGGAAAGGGTGATCGGGATCGGTGTTGAGAACTTTGCGATGGTCTTCCGGAGATATGTGGAGGCCTTTTGCTCTGCAATAGGGAGTTTCGAAAAGTATCGATTACCTCCTCATTTGACACCTCGTCGTGTTTGAGTGTCACTACGGGCGATGTATCCTGTTGAGAACACGAGAGTTGATGTCAATGGCCGAAACCGAACAAGTATCGACGAGGCTAACCACATGTGACGGAGGCGATGTTAATGGTGGGCGCGGCCCTGTGTATCTTGTGACACCAGGAAGGTAAGGTGCGGGTACTCTCTGGGGCTGAGCGCAGACGTAGAACCGTCAATGCCACGAGTACGAAAATAAAGAGACAGGTTTTACGCTTACCCGTGTAGGTATGATCGATAGTCTTGCTTTACGCAAAGGCGGGAGGTAGTCGGCTATGCGTATGATGGGCAAGACCTTTAGTCGCCTGGATGCCATCCATCCCTGCACAAAGACACTTTGGTCATTCGATAGCGGGGCACCTTTCTCCGGTAGAGGAGGACCCGTGCGACAAAGAGGGGCTTCCCGACGAAGTTTCCTACCAAAAGAGGTGGAAACTCCCGCGCTCGCGGCACCGAGTATGCCACCAGAAAGAGAAAGTTCGAACCCTCTGGATACAGTCGAGGGAAGGACGGCCGACGACCACGAGGAGGTCTTATAGCAGTGGGTGACCAATAGAAGCTGCTCAAACTTAACGGCGCGACGCAGCCTCCGATTCGCGAAGATGTACCACGATTTGCTGTGCTTGCGAACGTAATCTGTTATCAGGTCGCTGCGATGATGGTCAATCATCTCCTTGGCCAAGGGAGTGTTGAGGACAAGGATTGCGCCACCCGAACAGTTGCGCGTAAACTGGAAAGACCCGCCTGCCGGTAAAGTTGTACTGTGGCCAAGACGTCAATCGTGGCATATCAGTATATTATCCCTCCTCACAGTTGATTCGCAACACACTCACCCTGATAGAGATGCACCTGCACTTGCATACTGAACAGATGTGCTGTGAAGTGACCCTGCGTCGAGGAACTTCGCATCACTCCATAGCTCGAGTGAATTTAACGGCTCAAACCCATCAGGAACACCAAGACGTTTGTGGGATGGGTCATCTGCTGGAAGGGAGGCATTGAAGAGACGATTGAACTTTCCGTCTTGTATGTAGCCGACATCAGCGAGTCTGATGGGACCCCACTCTGGCGACGGTTCTGGTAGCCAAAGGGCGGTGCCAAAGCGGTAGTGAAGAAGCTCCTGAGCATAAATAGCATGTATGTCCATGGACGTGTGCTTAGACTGCTGATCAAGATAAAGGTGAAAGACAAGATGTGTGGGATTAGCGCTCAAGACATCGACGACGGTGGTTCTTGCACACGGGTTTAGCCGCTCATGATTCCTGGGAATCGAGAGCACACAGCAATATGGGGAGTTGGGAAATCGTGGAAGGCTACAGCCCTCTGAGTTTCTGAACAACATGAGCGGGTTTGATCGACCGAAAAAGCCAAGGTCCGAGAGCATCAACCCAGTATCAAGCGTCCTGTCAAGGGGATCAGAGACCTGAAGACTGCCAATTCAGTGGGCCGTAAATTGAGGAGGAAAAACGCAATAAAAATAAACCATTCCAGATGCCAGATAAAGTACCACATTCAAAATGAATGTATATCGCTGAATCAACCGTCTTGAACCCGCACACGCCTAGTGCTGGCAAGTCCTCAATCCGGTCCAACCCGTCAGACGAACACCCTCTACTCGGCTTCTCTGCATGCCTTCTGGACGGTCCACCCACCAGCAGCATTCGTCTAGCTATCACGCTTGAAATAACTGCTGTTCACAGCCGTCCCCTGCACCATGTCGAACACCGACTCTCCAAAACCGAGGTACTTCTCCACGGCTGACCGAATGCTAGGTTCTGTGATGTTGTCGGTCCGTGGCCTGTCCTCCCAATATCGCAGTTTACAAAAAGGTCAGTTCAAGACACGATTCAATACAAGCGATCGACGCACGTAAAGCCGCTGGACCGTCTGACACCTGCCAGAAGAGTGGAGAGTAGAGCAGCATCGATAGTGTAATGGACGAGTCTCCCGAGTGCCATAATGAGGTCGAAATGAAGTAGACGTGCGGCTGGTAGATATTGGTTCTAGTTGGGTTGTGTTGGTAGAGAACGACGACAGCAGGCCTTATATAGGACGTGATAGTATTGGTGAAAGCGTAGCCGAAGCAGGTCGCGTCTCACAATCAACAGCGGCTCGCGTGCCGCCCTTCCACGCAAAGGTGCCGGTGGCGTGTGGCCCATCAAGCACGGCAATTGCTCTGAACAAGATACATTGCCGTAAAATTCACTTTACCTCGGTCCCTATCGATTAGTGGTTAAATCATCACGTTGTGGCCGTCTTGCGCCTTACACTTCTCCGTGAAGCCGCCGGCTCGACTCCGGCTAGGGACACTGTGACACTGTCGGACAGTGAAACGTCCTTTTTCGATACTGAAAGTCCATGAGAAATGGGCACATTTGAGTTTTGAGTAACTTGATGAATCGCTATCTACATGTTCGGACGACGTATATCTTGTACACTGGCAGGTAGCTGAGCGGGCTCACTGCTCAGGTTCTGATTTCGAACTCCGCTTGAACCTCCGCATCCATCTGTATTTTCCCGTCAAAGTTGAACGTTGAACGTTCAAGAACCTTTTCCAGCCTCTTGAGCGAGCTAAGTCGCTAGTGTGTTTAACATATTTTCGTCGAATAAGTGGACGCACGTGCTGCTACGAGTCACTTCGGACACCATCGCTTCTTAAGAGCAGTTGCTATACCTTGACTCTATCCTTTGACACTGAGGTGTGTTCTGGATAACACACACTTTCTCCTCTTGGTCAATACACTCAGGCTGTAGGCAGAGAAGTTCCAGAGACATCACTGCTTTTGTTACGTTTCTTCTGCGATATTCGACGACCCTGCGAGGACTAGCCTTTATCACACATGACTCTCCGTCTCTCCACGCTCTCCCCGCATCTTCTGTCTGTTCCACTTGTGCAAAACTTGCGGAACATAAATGTCAGGACCGCAACGGACCTAATCTTCTCGTCTCCTGCAGAAATCATCAGTCGTCTCCCACCTGGAACCATATCACTTCTGGACCTTCGGCTATGCATTGAGCGTGTCACGGAGCAGTTTGCGGTGGGAAGTGTCAATGCTCAGGATATCCACGAGGCTATCATGTTGGAGGATGGCCATCGAGATGACATGGAGGTGAGGAGTGGAGTGGAAGCTCTTGATGCGTTACTTGGGGGAGGGTTTGGAGGGTACGGAAGTGCGGAGGGAGACTCAAGTTCGCTCGCAGGCGTAGCAGGTGGAGGGAGAGTCATTGAGATATCGGGTGACGGCGGGGCTGGAAAGACAGTGCGTTTATGATCCCATCAGCTAGATTTGTGTCTGACGTGGACTGATTGTGTTTGCCTTCGCCTTCGCCCTGCATCGACTTTTACCAGACACTTGCGTTACATCTTGTCTTCCGTCACTTGACTCAGCATGAGCGGACATCAGCACTCTTCATCGACACAGTTGGAGATCTCTCTCCTGAACGAGTCGTATCTCTTGCTGGTCAAGCAGATTGCATGGAACCCGTAAGTAGTTCTACCCCTTTTGTTTTGATGTATTCATAACTATCTGAAACGTCGTTTTCACAGGGCACTAAAACGGTACTTGAAAGATTGCAGATCACTATCGCATTTGACCTCGATGCCGCGTACAATGTACTTGAGAATCTGCGTGCAGTGACAACTGTACGCTATTTCTACTATGATTGTGCATCTACCACTCTAAACCCTTTCCCTATGACAGGCTGACCCAAGTGCGACGCCACGATGTCGAATAGTAATCATTGACACTATCACCTCCTTGCTCGGTCCTCAACTTAGTGCTGTTTCTTCCCAAGGTGAATTCTCTTTATTTTCGCCAGCAGCGTCCATCCGCTCATTCACTCGGATTTTCTTTGACAAGGTCACGCGGCCATGACGGATTTCATGCGGTTCCTACGCTCACTTGCACAGTCGTACGGACTGTGTATCTTGGTAGGTTCATCGTTGTTTCACTCTTTGGTTTATTATCAATGAACGATGCTGTCTGGGTTCTCGGATGCCGATGTCAGGTTCTCAACTCAGCAACTTCCGCCCACGGTCCCAACCCATCGTCCTCCTTTTCCTCAACTACCAAAAAGCCCGCACTCGGGCCTTCTTTCGTCTTCATGACAGACGCCACACTTTGGCTCTCGAACCTTCCCCCGGAACTCGCCTCCGACGAGAAAGGCACTCAAAATACGACCTCTCAGACACCACTAGACACAAATGTAAATGAGGGGGACAACAGAGATCTTGGAGAGCTTAGGGTGGCGGAGGTGTTCAGGTCGCACGTATCGGTTTGTGCTTTCATTTGATTGTAGTCTGATGTTGGTGCGACTACTGACGCTATACTTCACGATCTCCAACAGCCGTCTAAGACCTGGTGCACTTTTAGGATAAAAGATGGTGTCATTCTTGCTGCCTAAGGCGCCAAATATTATCTCTTGGTGAAATAATTTCCGTTGAAGTTTATCGGTGACGTAAGAAAATAACTCCTACATTGACTTCGTGGGTTGGGGATTGCATGTGTGCAAAACTGATGTAGTGCTTATGGGTCAGAAGTAAAATTTGTGAAGGCAAAGAGGACAGAATCTACGATGTCGAAGAACGATTGGATGAGGCAGGGCTGCGGGACTACACTGGTTTTGATAGCTCTAAGGCATCGGATGTGCGAAGTGCTAGCACATGGGACGATGGAAGCCGAGCACCTCGGAGTTCGAGGCATGCGAGAGATCCTTTCCAAGTCGACTATCGGACTCGACGTCGTCCTTGTCCATGGTTCCACTCAAAGCGGCATGGTACTTGATCCAATCCTGGCCGGAGATGGATGGGCTTCTGGAAAGGTGTTGCTGCAGGGGTTTGACTATGATCAGCAAATGTCAAGGGGAAGAAGGGGCGTATGGGAAATTTTGAGACAGGTTAATCTGGCAACTGACTGGACGTACTTATACTTCAAAGACTTCGCCGAATGCCGGAGTGTTGAATATGTGAACTTTCACGCCCACTCTCACTACGGGCCTTCCGAGCCGGATGCTCTGTCCTGTCGAGGCTGAAGCAGTTCCGTGAGCAAACTGGCAACTTTTTGCTTCGTAGCCTCCTTCTCCTCCTGAGTGACCTTGAACTCTGCATCTCTTCGAGTAACGATCTGCGATTCGTCGGAGATGAGCAGAAGGAGTTTCATGGAGTGAATGATGGACAAGAGGGAGTTTGCCGCTCGGACCTGTATACAGAAATTCGAGATTGGATTGTCAACGGGAAGCTCGGGGGGACAACGTCAACATGACGCCAAGCTCCTTTGCTCACCATGGATTCGGCACGAAATTGGGCTTGAAATGCTTCCTGGGCGATCTTAAACTTGTCTTTATCCCCAATCTAGCACGACCCCATGCACTACTCAGAAGGAATCCTACTCGGCCCCAGAGTACGCATGACACTCACCGACGCAAGGTTGACAAGATCAGTCATTCCATCCGCCAGCGTCTCGATCTCAATATCCACCTTTCTGTTCCAGTCCTCCTCGATAGCATCGAGATATTCGTCCGAAGGTTGTTCGAGAAGTGCTTGGACTTGACTAGAATTGACACCGATGTTGGCGGTGGGCATTGCAGAACGCCTAGGGACGTCGGTTTGGGGTGGCTCAGCCATGATGATACTTCAATTAGATGACCGTCGAGAGCAGAACCAAAGGAGACCAGTAACGATGCGCCTGATCGTTGTGGTGGTGGTGGTGTTGGTTGTACAGGAAATTCCTGGAGCCACACTCGGACGATCGGAGATGGGACACGAGTCCCGCACGTGGCTGGCCTCCGACGGATGCAACTGTGGGGAACAAATCACATGCGGACGCGTTCACACTCTCCTGATTCCGGTTCCAGTCCATAAATTCGCTCCCTGGCGATATCTGAAGCTTCCCCACACTTCTGTTCTCCTTTGTACCTCTCACTTGAACCACCAACACCAACCTTGCCTATTTTGTTGTCATTATGTCTGATATTAAGGTTGATGGGTTCAAGGTAAGTCACGAAGGGGGAGGTAGATACTAGATAGGACGAGGACTAATATCATGGTTCAACGCCGCTCGTATGACTGGTCATTTCTTCCTGAATAGTCGTCTGAGATCCTGGCCACACTAGCCCAGGTCTTCGACTCCTACGGCGAGGCAGAGAAAAAGGCACAGATCAAGAAGGTACGTATTTCCAACCATGGTCCTGTGTCGCAATCGTCTTACTTTCCATCTACGTTCACGAATTCCAGTCCAACGGCATCTTCGAGCTCAAGGTCAAGAATTCTGCGGGAACTGAGGAGACTTGGACAATAGACATGAAGAAGACTGGTACAGTCTACAAAGGTGCCGCGAAGCCTAAAGCCGACGTCACCATCATCCTCTCCGACGATACCTTCACACAGCTGGCAGAAGGAAAGCTTGACGGGCAGAAGGCATTCATGACGGGAAAGCTGAAGACGAAGGGAAACATGATGTTGGCTACGAAGCTTGACGGGGTTCTTAAGGTATGTGCATTGTTAACATGATTCCCGTGTTTCGTGCGTCTTGAGTTGCTGACGAGTATGACCGCTACTGCAGGCGGCTAAGTCCAAGGCGAAGCTTTGACCTGTACCCATGATCAACGTCGTTGTTCCTTTAATTTTTTGTATATTATTTAATTCTCTCTCTTATTCTTAACCTTGCCTTTGGGGTATCCTTTCCGGAAAGATCGGTGTCGAAACAATACTCCATAAATTTGAGCGGTGGTATAAGACAGTAAGCAGTCACTCTGCCTCGAAATTATAACCATAAACAAGAGAGCCATCCAAGTTAAGAGAAGAACGAGATTGCAGGATATCGAACGTACGGTGCCATATAGCGTAGTGACGAAATCTAACCGTATACAGTGATAGGAGCAGCAGAGAAGAATACCAGAAGAGAGCGAAGTAGAGAAAGAAAAGCAAGAGAGATAAAGAAGTAAAGGACCATTGAGATCAGAAGATCCCACCGAAGAGGCCTCGAGGCCGACGGGGTGCGGGCTGTACATCAGCCCGAAGCGTCGACAAGCTATTCAGCTGCTTCATAACCTACGAAAATCATCGAAATCAGTATCACAAATCTCCTGCCCCGACACGACGAAAGAACTCACCTCCTCAAGCTTATCTTTCCTCTCCTGCAGGTCCAGGTGCTTCTTCACCTCAGGATTCTGCTTCGCAAACTCTACGATATCGTTCCTGTCCAGGTCATAAAGCAGTCTCGAATCGATCTCCCTCGGGAATTGGTAGAAGAACTGGTCGAGGAGCTCGATGCTGATGAACATGGCGGAGGTGTAGGCGAGCTTGTCGGCCACGACGTTGAGGAAGGCTTCGGGGCAGAGGAGGTCGTTCTCTGGGCCAGCTTTGCATCGTTTGGACTTGAGTGCTGTAAGCCGAAGCTTGAGAATCCCAAGGCGATCGGTGTATAGAGCTGCGTGGCGAGCTACACGGCGAAAATTAGTTGTTTTGTACAACGTGACAGGAGCAGAAAGACGAACCGTCAAGAATCTGGCCCGGAGGATACTTGTACGATTCCTCCGCGGTCGGCCCCAAGGGCAGCTCTTCAATACCCTTCCCCAGGCTCTCAAACCTCTTCTTCTTCCTTTCCCTCTCCCTCTCCTCCAACTCCCTCACGTACCCCATCAGATTGTTCAACCTCCTACTCCCTCCCACTCTCTTCCTAATATCCTTCAACTTCCCCTCACACATCTCCATCTCCCTCTGGAATAACTCCATCGCGTTCTTCCTCCCATTCTCCCACTCCCTTTCCTCAACCTCGACCTCGTACTTATACGGCTTAATGCAATTCTCGACCTGGTCCGCGGTAAGTGGAATCCGATCCCTAAGAATCATATGCGCAAATTCGACCAATCGTTCCGACGCCTTCGGATGATGCGTGAAGGGTTCGCCAGCCGCAATGTTATCGATCAGCGCCCTCAATCCATCTGCGACCAACAGCGTCGAATCCCTCCCGACTCCCGACTTCGTTAACAACGAACTCGCCGCCTCGAGCTTATACCTCCAATACGGCTCCACCTCCTCCGGCTTGACCTTACTATCCGTCCCCATCGTCGAAAACTCCGTCACCCGCTTATCGTTCCAATATATCTGCTCCAGGACACCCATCACCTTCTCGTCCAGCATCATCTTCAGTTTCTCCCTGACCGCCGGTTTCTTGAACTGCGCCGTGAATTCTTTGAAGCGCGCCTTGAGCAAGTCTATGGTCTCGGCGACGTACGACTCAGGCGAGATGCGTCTGTCGTTGTATTGGACCTTGAACTGGTACTGCGCCTCTTCGAGTTCGAGTTGAACCGCGTTCGTGATCCCATGCAACGATGATGCCATGCTGCTCTCCAGAACCTCCATTAACCGCTTCCGCAACGTATCCGTCCCGACCATCAACGGTGAGCTCGAATGCGAAGTCGGGCCAGCGAAGAAGACCTCCCGGTTCGCCCTGAAATAGTCGTCCCCCCTCTTCGCAACCAGCTCCATCGACTCCTTCTTTCCCTTCTTCCCTGACGGCTTGCACACGACGCCCACGTATCCCAAGTGAAGCGGGTACCGGTTACCAGAGAGGATCATCGCTCCATCCCTAGGCGGAACGAGATCCATCTTCGTGATCACTCCGATCGTCCTCAATCCTAGCGGGTCGACCTTCCTACTCGCCCTCAGCGCCGGCGAATTCGCCAAATCCACATCCGCTGCACACACCGCCAAAATGATATTCGGCTCCCGGATATACCTGTCGCACAGCGCCGCGATCTTCTCCTTGAGGGATTCGGGCTGGTCCAAGGATGAGATCTGGACGTAGCCAGGGAGGTCGATGAGAGTGAGGTCGGGGACGTAGGGGGAGTAGATTCGGAGGTCGATGGGCTCGTTGGAGACGGCTTCGGAGGAGGGGACGGCAAGGTTGAGGTCGGTGAGGGTTTTTTGGATCTGCGTGAAGTCGGTTATACGGCCGAGGCCTAGAGCGGGGAATTCACCGTATTCGACGAAGCCGGGAGTGGAGGGTGTGTGGATGAGAGTGAGTTCGATGGGCCGGCGGGTGACCATGTTGTTGCCTCTGGAGCCTGGAGTCAGTCAAAGAACTGCTTAAAAGAAGGGAGAATGCGAACGCACTTTGGCAAAAACTCATGTCCAACGATGGCTTCCAGCACTGAACTCTTACCAGAGCTCTGACTCCCGATCACAACGATACTGGGCAGCTTTAGCGCGTCGCTCTGGTCGATGCTTAACAGCATTGTCCGAATCTCGATCAGTTTCCTCGTCAGATGCATCAGTCCGCTATCTCCCCCGCTAGATCCAAACGAAGATGGATCATCGATATCTTCGATGGTAATTTGCGAGTCTGATGGAGAGGCGAGAGTGGCGGCGACAAGAGCTGCGATGGCCGAGGGATCGGGGTCGGGTTTCTTGCCATTTCCATTGTCGTGGCCGCCAGAGGATTCGCCATGGGACGAAGACCCTTCTTCCTTGCCACTTCCAGAGAAGAGATCCTTCAGAAATTGGGGAGTTTCGAATTTGGGGATCTGCACGCCGGCAACAGAGCCCTGCACGGATTTAAGGCCATCGGAAGCAGTGTCGAAGATGTCAGTCGCGGTATCCTTGACGCTATTTATCCATCCTTCAGATTGTTTTCTGAACTCTAAGCACCGTGACCATAGATTACGTATGTTTCATAAGCAAAGTATCCAAACGGCAGAGAAGAAGCTGTGGCGTAACCACGAAAGAAAAACATACCTTCGAACCTGTAGTTCGCATAAGTCAAACCTCCCGCACCGATCGTAGCTCCTGCTATGGGGACCCTGAATGCTCTCAGCACGAACCTCGGTATAGCTCCATACGATATTCCTCTGCTCGCCCCTACGGCATGACGCAGAGAAGCGGCGGAAGACGCATAACGAGACCGGAGTTGGCGTGCTGGATGTGCAGTATTGAGGATGGTGGTAAAGTGACGGTGTGCTACGCGTGCAGAGTCCAGTGATCCCAGTCTTCTGGAGGCCCCCAATCCATATGTAACCGCCTTTTGTGCTGAGAGAGAGCGCAGAAAGGTCGAAGACATCGTTGGTGTAGTTCGTGTAGGAAGAGACAGTACTGTTCGTCGAGGATGTATCAACGGGATTTCTAAGAGTTTCTAGGGTTAAATCAGAGGCCTCCCTAGCCTTATCACTGCCAGCAAATAATCAGAGCAAAGTCGGCAGGATCGCGGTCGAAACACCCATGGGTGTTGGGAGCAAAGAAGACGGGAACGCGTCAAGCCTCGGCGCCGGCGACGGCATTCGTTCCTTTGCCACGTGCTGAGTTCGCCACACCACAGCCATGGAAACTTGTGTTCCCACGCTTCCTACTTTTGCCACTTTGTAGGGGCCACACTGCAGCCTCAGAATGCGAAACATTAAGCCAGACCTGTGCTGCAAACATATTTCGGTATTCGTAGCGCTACAACTTTGCCGAGCAGCCCTCAAAAGGCATATACATCTTCTTCGGCACCGACTTCCTTTCCACTTCCCTCACCAACTTCAACACATCAAACGCGCACCCAAACGAGAGAGAAAACCCAGCTCCTCCGTGACCGTACGAGTGGACGATGCGACTGAAGTTTCCTGAGGCTTTGTTCGGACGCAGCTCGCGTTCAACGCGAACATTTGTACCTCTGAACGGACGTAGGCCTTGTACCAAGGGCATTAGTGGGTCATAGGCCGCATTTTCTAGTCCTGGAACACTGTAAAAATAAGAAGTGGCATTTGTCAGACAGGGAGCGCTCGGAAATTAGTTCGGGAAGGAGAAGGTAGTATGTAAGGGCGGTCTCACAAGTTGTTGCAACGGGCACGCATACGCTGTATCTCAGGAGATGAAAGTGTGAGGTCTGTCTCCCAGCGATTTGCTTGAGCGATTCCGCCAAGAATGAGTATCTGTACGTCATAACACGTTAGATCTACAACATTACTGACGGATAAACACTTACATTGTCATTCCTCGGAACTATGAAAACGATATCATCCACGTTACCCACGGAACCATTGTGCGTGACCGCGAGAGACTCTGTGACTCTGGTAAACTGTTGCCCATCATTAACGACACGGATGAGAGCGCCTCGGAGCGGATAGCAAGTCGTATCTTGCGCTAATTCAAAGGCATTTAAGCCCGATGCATTGACAATTGCGACGGCTCCATATTCCGAGGCAAGCCGGTCTTCGATGTCTAGGAGGTCGCCAGATATGCCCTTCGTGACAAGGGAGGCTCCTTTGGACACGACATGTTTCAGAAGCCAGACCTATGGAGGAGCGTCGACTATCGGCTATTGCAGTGATTAAATTAGGTCAATGGGATTCTTACCATATACGCATCAGTATCGATGTGAGGGGCGAGGTGGGCATACGAGTCCACCACCCCGGCCTCTTGATTTACAGAGTGGGAGGAAATTAGGTTCGTATCTCGGATGAATCCTTTGACTACCCCACTCGTCTGTATTTCCAGCATCTTTGGTAGCTCTCCAGGAATGTCTTCGACGGGTTTACCAAAGAAGAAGTTTGCAGGACGCATCTTGATGCTTGGTTCTGTCTTGCTTAGTTCATCGAAGACACGATACGAACGAAGAGCCCATTGCTTCGAGTGAGCCAGGGATATCCGGTCGGTAGGACTTCCTGTCTCAAGCGGCGTAAGTGATGTGAGCTCTGTATGAATTTGACATGAAAGCCCACCACATACGGCAGGAGGATACTCCCACCTAAAAGTATGGTTGTCAATTCTTGATACTTCGTCAAGCAAGCCGAAGATCTACACACAATGCACCAGCTTCGAAAACGATCATGAGTTTAGTAGTGTGTAGTTGTGTAAAACCAAGAGGGAACGAACCGATCTGAGATGTAATAGGCGGAGTTGCAGGTGCCCAACATTGAGATATGATAGTCACGGAGTATCCAGCGTCGAGCAGGACCCAAGCGGTGCTAAGATAAATAGTGACATGGTAAAATAGATTACAGGGTTAGGATAAGGGAGGGACCAACGTGAGACCTGTAACGCCGCCCCCTATAATTAGAACATGCTGTCCATTGGGAGACACCCCTTCGTTATCATCTGGAAAACGGAACCCTCTCGTAGACCCGTCGAGGGTGGGAAGTGCGGTTGCCTTTGGGCTGCGGGAATAATCCATAAAAATGCGATAGAGCCGTGGAAGAGTGAATAGAGGTGGGAGGAGAGTCGATGGAGAGACCAAGGCCTGTATCTTGAGACCAGTATTTAAAGAGGCGATACCAACTGTGGGAGTAGCAGACGTCTCCTAAACCCAGCAGAAAGTCATGGCAAGCATGATCCCGGCGAAAAGTAAGTACCGTTTCGCCATCTGTGTTCACTATTCGGTGTCCGCTGTACGTTACCCTTGCGGTCCCAAATCATCTTCACGGTACTGCGGTGCGCTGGTGCTCTTATGACCAGATGAAAATCGGGTTCACCTTGGGATGGTCAGTTGTGTGTTTGTAAACCACCGGCAGATCCGGAGAAAAGTGAGCATCTCTCGGAAGGGTCGCTGAAGCATGGACCTTCAACCAGGTCAATCCCACAGGCAATAGCCTTCAGGACAGGCTTGTTTCTTCCTCGCGGCCTCAAGCTTCTAAAACTCTTCAAATCCCTGCACCAAAGCTTTGCCACGAAGGTGTGTTCGTTCCCCTTGGTCAATCCGTAGCGGTGCCCAAAGTCATTGTGCAGTAACATCAGACCACGGTGGCACTGAAGACCTTCTCTATAGTAGTCCTAGAAGGTTCCCCCTGAACTTTCCCAATTTCAATATAAAAGGCGCAGAACAGCACATCGTCTGCGAAGAATCGTCATTAGCTCGACCTTGGAATGTGCCTGCACTACGCGTTATTGACCGCTGTGATCCTCGGGATACGTCGCGTATCCTCCTACCTGTTTGAACGAGTGCCGTGAGAGCTGAACATTGTAACCAGCAAGGATCATGTCGGATCACTCCGAGACTGCAAAGATTCACAGAGACGGCCTAGTACGGCGATAAGATGTGCTGCCCGTAACGTAAACCCTCCAGAGGCGACGCTGTGCCATTAGTGACCCGGGCATCCTCGGCATGCCATCGCACTGATAAGATGTAGTGCATCACAGGTGACGGCAAGAGACAACGTATAGCTCGGCTGTTTCCCAGATAGTTCTGTTCCAGAACCCCGGTCTGAGGTGCAAATCTTAGTAGAGAGTCGACTCAGCCGACAGCGTGAATGGCAACTAAAGCATCGCCTAAAATGGGGTAGCATTAGAAGAATTGACCATGCGAACAAGCGAGCACTGCGTCTCTACTTGTTCGAAATGCATTCCAATCCCGGCCAAGATCATTTCCAGGAAGTCAGAATACTTGTTCGCTCACCTTGCAGTGGCATATTCCACATCTTGAGCTGTCCAATCTGGATCAAGAAATGTTCTGGTCTCAGAAATTCGCCGCCTAGTGTGTTACGACAGTCAGCACGTGTGCTGGGAAGGATGAGGGCCGTGCCCGAGGATGTTTCCGTTCTCAACTGTCCCCGACACTGGCCCGAGGTAAAGATGTACATTATTTTGATGGTCGGGGATATGTACTGGCCGTAGGCCAGACCCCTGAGTCCAACGGTGCTGGCACACCGACAAAGTCTTGGAAAGAGTTGGGAAAGAGGCTCTTCAAAAGCCGTTACACCGGGGAAGCCGACCTCATCGGATGTTCAGTATCAGGGTGACGATGCAGAATTTGAAGCCAACTGACTGTTCCATAGTACTTCCAGCCGCTGAATGACGGACACCATGACCGTGACAAGACATTTGAAGAAGCGGCGCAATGCCTATCAAAGATGTTTCAGTAACTGTCCGGGGGACAGACTTTGCCAACTGACCACTAGGATTGCTTTGATGCGTTACCAGGTTTACTGTATTAGCAGTCAGGCCCTCGATGTACCACTGGCCATCCGGTCACCTGCCTAGCCACAATACTAACGGTGACGTCTACTCAGAAAGACACCAGCAATACGGGGCATAAGTGCTAGCTGGAGATCCAAATACTGCGCTTAAGCTCGCGCCACCGTGGTGCGGCGTTCGGAATACTGTAGGTTGTTGCGTCAAGTTAGCGCCAAGATGACCGTGCCCTTTATTGTAGATGAGTTTTACTTGTAAGTATGAAGTACTTGTTTTGAATGATGCATATGAGACTGACCTGTCCGGGAAGTAGTGTACAGAGATGATAGCATTTTAGCGCTGTGGACGACAATGAAGTGCACAAATTAGGACGAAGCCAACGTAAGCAAAACGTAAGCCGCCATCGTGTTTGGCTCTGTTTGCTTTTTACAGTGGTCGAACTCAATCGTTACTTAGCGCCATGGCCCGAACCGGACCCATTTACCGCAGACTACGTATGCAATAATTCCAGAAGACCACGCCGTAACCATAATACCTCCAAGTGTCGAGAAAGGATGCTAGGTTATAGGCATGAGTTGGGCATGCTGTATGGTTTCGCCCAGCAGTGAAACGCCTTGCGTTTGCAGTGGATTATCGTGATTTGCCTTGTCCTATTCGACGGGCCGGCCTGCACATATGTGCACAGAAGCCCTCCGGACGGCGCTGAAAATGCGTGATACCATCCTGAGAACAGTGCAGCGAAAGATAAGTTTCGGTCGCAGTAGAGTAGTCCAAACACAGAACGCAATATGGGGACTCACCAACCTGAACACACATATTTCTGTCACAGAGTATTTGGAGCGATGATGCGGTCACCTCACGCGAGCGGCGACTAACAAAGAAGTGGACAGATCGGGACCAGACTTAAACCGTCGCGTTTGGCTATATTTGTTTTCAGTGCGGTGTCCTGTTGATATGCGGGCACAATAATATGTTAAGCTTTTAATTCCATTACTTCTCCTCGTATCAATTAAGAAGCGTTCTGCATTTGGGCATAGAACCTCTCCTCTACGGCAAAGATTTCTCAAGTGCAATCAGCTCGTCCATGAGCTCCTTATCCCTCCCTTGTAGTTTATCCACGGAAGAAGCAACCAGTGGCCCTCTCACCGTCCCGTTCCCATACCCAAACTCCTTCGACACTAAGGCCTTGATGAACCCAATCCCCCCACACTTCGCCGCAATCGAATCCCCATGACTGAGCAACCTCTGCACGTCCCTAGCCTCATCGTACCTACCCACCTCCCACAGGTCCAACAGCCGCCTATGCGCCTTGGGAGCCACATTAACGAGAGCCATGATCCCGCCAGCGGATTTGAGCGCTACGGCAGGGAGGAAGGAATCGGAACGACCGATGAAGGTGGCGAATTGAGATGGGGGGAGGGAAGGCGTTGTGCAGAGACGGGTGAGTTTGCCAAGATGGCCGCAGGAAAGTTTAGTGCCGACGATGTTGGGATGTTCGCCGAGGGTAGCGATCGTGTCGGAGTCGAGGTCCAGACCGGCGGTGACAACGGCGAAGTTGTAGACCATGATTGGGATTGAACTAGCATCCGCCACCTAAACGCAGCGAAACCAACTATGGGACTGATGAAGAAAAGTGACAAGAGAAGCAGACGCACCTCCCGATAAAACTTCGTGATCGATTCCTTCGTCAATAGGGGCTTCCACGTAGACGGAGTGAGGATGAGTGCGTGACTGGCGCCTGCCTCCTTCGCGTCCACGTTCAACTTTTTCGTCTCCCTGGTCGACTGACCACCCGTTCCAGCGATGACGAGCACATTTTGGAACCCATTCTCGTCGAGAGTCTGGCGGGTGGTTTGGATAGTTATTTTGCGTTCCTCGTGAGATATATGCTGAGCTTCGCCATTGGACCCTTGAACGAGGATTCCGGTTACGTGACCCTGTTTGGATGTTACAAGACATCGCACGGTCAGGGCTAATCGTCTTTGACTTAGATGAATGATGAAGATACGTACTTGAGCCAGACGAAGGACGTGGGCTTTGATCGCGGGGATGTCTAATTCTTCATCTTCTGTGAAGAAGAGGACTGCTGGGACGTAGAAACCGGGTGGAGGCGGCGTCGAAGGAGACATTGTGAGCGTCGTCGGGAAGTTGTTTAGAGTTGGATGAAGACAATCTCTATGGGTATATTAGCGTCAGATACAATCTCCCAAAACCGCCCAGATGTATGTCGGCACGACGGGACTCCGGAAGACAAATATGCTAAGAGAATGCGGGAGCATCGATAAAGCTCATGTGGTCTCTTTCACTTGCAGAAGGCTGCAGGGCGATTGTATATTGTTGTCTTAACAGCTGGTCTGAGATCCATTTTCTGACATAGACGGGTGACGCCTCGAAGGTGGATAACGTTTCGCTGAAATACTGTTACAACAAGGGTGATTGACGAGCGTTGCCTGGATGCATCTGTTGGATGACAAGTAAATGTGGCAAAAAATGAAGAAATGCGGTGTGGCGGTGGCGCCGATGTCGGCAACGTCCGCAGCGCCCAGAGTTGGAGCCTTGGGGGAGCGTTCTCCAGTCATCTCTCTTTCAACCATCACTCTGCTATCTTCCTAGTCTATAACACCTTGACTTATAATCAAGAGTGGAAAGGCAACGATGGGTATCTTGCTTTCCTTACCCATTCTGGGCTCCTTAGGCGGAATCGCTACCTCTGCTTTGGCTGGGTTAGCCTTCTGCTTCACGTCGCATGCAGGTATGTTTACAGTTGTGTGATCCATAATATTGTCTCATGCTGACAACCTTTTAAAGCATCTATGTTCTGTAAATCATGCAATTGCAACTCGTCTATTGCAACTCGTGTCGGATTTGCTGTACGTTTGGTTGGCCTTACGACCGTTGATATTGCTAACCCTATGTTCTGTGGCGACAGATGATATTTGCGTTGAACTCGATGCTTGCATGGCTTATGAAGACGCCGTTCATGGTAGACAACATCGCGAAATGGAGCTATGATTATATCAAGATGGACTGTGCAGATGATAAGTGCTACGGTGTTTTAGCGGTGCGTATTCTCTTCTCTGGTGATTCTCGCGAAGTCTGAACATGTCGTAGGTCCATCGTATCTGTTTCGCATTGTCTCTACTGCATCTCATCCTCAGTCTCGCTTTGGTTGGAGTAAGAGACACTCGAGATAAACGGGCTGCTATCCAAAATGGGTACGTTTCCTCATAGCCTTATTCAACGTTGAACTAAAACTCATGTATCACACAGCTGGTGGGGTCCAAAGGTCCTTCTCTGGCTGGTACTAGTCGTGGTCTCATTCTTCATACCCAACGGCTTTTTCATCTTCTGGGGAAATTACATATCCCTCATCGGCGCCACAATATTCATACTCCTCGGTCTCGTCCTCCTCGTCGACTTCGCACACTCTTGGTCCGAAACGTGCCTGGAGAACTGGGAAGCCTCGAGCTCGTCAAATATGTGGCAGTGGATTCTCATCGGTTCCACCGCAGGAATGTACGCTGCCACGATCGCTTTGACGGGTGTGATGTTCGCGTTTTTCGCCGGGTCGGGATGCACGTTGAATCGGTTCTTCATCTCGTTCAACCTCGCACTCTGCATCCTCATCACCATCATATGTGTCAATCCTACCGTCCAAGAACATAATCCCCGCTCCGGCCTCGCTCAAAGCGCAATGGTGGCGGCATACTGCACCTACCTCATCATGTCCGCCATCGGCAACCACTCGCACGAGACCTGTAATCCTCTTCGGTCAGGTACGGCAAGTGGAACGAGAACGACTGCAGTCGTACTAGGAGCCGTGTTTACGTTCTTGGCCATTGCGTATTCCACCTCGAGAGCGGCGACACAGAGTAGGGCGTTGGTGGGGAAGAGGAAGTATGGGGCTGTGGCGTTAGGTGGCGATGCGGATGAGGGGCATGAGGTTAGTGTGGTGAGTACACAGCCAGGAAAGACTGAGACGCCGAGATATCAGGCGTTATTGGCCGCTGTTGAAGCTGGGTGCGTTTCTTTTCAAACTTCAGTGTTGCGTCATCCGGGCTGAAAATTGTTGGATAGCGCTATCCCTGCGTCGGCGCTGAACGAGGAGGAGGATGAAGAGGACGACGAGGCTGTCGGTGAGATGCGAGATGATGAGCGTTCTGGGACACGATACAATGTACGTTGCATCTATTTTGTCCCGTATTTTTTTTTGATACTTACCGCCTTACACCATCCTTCACAGTACTCCTGGTTCCACATTATCTTCGCCATCGGCGCCATGTATGTTGCCATGCTACTCACCGACTGGTATGTCCCCTATTATTCTTTCATCCATCTCCATCTCCAACTTCAAGAAACTGACGAACGTGTGGCGACGTCAAATAGGAACGTGATGAAGACAGGCGGTACCACCTCCGAAGGCGAAGACGTCTACATCGGTCGCTCCGAGACCGCGATGTGGATGCGCATCGTCAGTTCGTGGGTCTGCATGCTATTGTACATCTGGAGCCTTATTGCACCAGTGTTGATGCCTGATCGGTGAGTTGGTCTCCCTCTTCCTGATCCTTCGTGTCTGCGCAATCTTATCGAAATATCTATATGTGGGCTATGTTGTAGGTTCTCTGATATCTGAGTGGATGTCAAGTTTTAATTTGGATCTGAGAGGCTTTGATTTGTATTTCAGGATTGTTTGGTTTTGATCTGGACTATCGTATCGTCTTTCGCGGCTGTTCATTATAATTGGTGGTGTATGAGTATTTTCCATGCCGCTGCTGCTAAGTTTCTTGGAACTTCTCACACAACTCGCCCGCAGTACCCAGCTGGAGCAGTCGGAACCTTAGGTTTTTACTCACATAGGGCAGACACGACAAGGGCCGCCTTCTCGATCGTAATGGGTCTCAGGAACTGCATATCACACTTTCTAGCAATGGTACACCATCGCAGGTGCACTGGTATATTTTGGGCGCTTCAATCTAGGGCTCCTCTCGCTGGAGTCGACGAAAGGAATCCTTTACCCACACAAGCACAATGACCGGCGTCCCCCCTACTCAGGTGACCCATGCGATCACATTCTAGTGTGGAATTATTGCAGTGAGTACTTACCCTTCTTTGCTTCCCTCTGCCTTGTTCGCTCACGCATCTATGTACACAATCCAAGAAAACACATGCAAGGAGACTTCTGTGACGTTCATGTGCGAGACGAATTTCCTCGGTGCGTCACCTATGTAGTCTTCTACTTGTTGCAATACTCAAAGAGTCGGTGTAGATTGGCGTCTACAAGTTACTAGCGCAAACGTCACAACATAAGTGTATATCTCCGCCTCCGGTTGCGTTGTTGGGTGCTCACCTGGCTGGTCCGTGTGAATGGCCTGTCCTGCCCTTATTGAGGCATCTTCGTTATTCTTCTCCTCCCTCGCTCTTTTTAGCTTGTGGGACGGATGTGCTGGCAGTTCCAGGAGCCACGCTGTTCTTTCCTCGCGTTCTTATGACCATTGATCCGGTCATATATTATCGGGGTTTTTTCGAGAGTTGAGACGTCTCATCTTTCGTGTGGCGATCCTTGGATCATGTTACGAGAAGTCCTCATTAATCGATATCAACGCCCATTTCTCGTGTGTCTCCCTACACGGCCTATCTAGCTCCCGTTTTATCGCCTGTATACACTGGCCCTTTATACCTTTCCGCTTTAAATATCTAAGAAGCGTAGGGCTTTAAGTTCGACTTTGTGACTGATGTCATTTACTTCTACTGCTGACTGGACCATTCGCCTCTATCGCAGTCACTGTCCTTGCGGTGTCTCTTCTCGGCCTCTTCTCTTCGACGTCTTCCAGCTCATTTGGCATGGGATTACTGCAGGTGAGAACGGCGATCATTTGCAGCTCCTTTGACACAGAGTTTATCCGTAATAGACGTTCTTCGTGACTTCCTCGTGCTACTCGTACCATATGCGTCATCTTTGGGGATTATCATCGTGAGTGCAAAGAACTGGGGAGGTGAGGGTCTCGTCTACATTTGCTCTGTTTGGGCTGGTCAGTGTTGGGTGGACGTATGCTTCCGTATCGGGACCTTAAGCTTGAAGCAAGCAGCAACAGATGACAAGCGATGGTATGCGTGTTCTTCCGCGCTGTTGTCAAGTGCTCATATCGCGACCCATTCGCATCTATACGCCGTTCGAAGCCAGACGAACACATTTAAGACTCGACCGTTCACGGTAGTGAACCGCGATCTGCCTCCGCACATTCACCCCCACCTCCTTGCTCTCTCTAGCTGTTCCTATAGGCCCTGGCACTACTCGTTCTTATTTCGTCGCGTTGGACGGCTGTCTGTTCTCTCTAACTCCCGATCTCAGAATCATGCCGTTCTTCCGCACTTTATCGCTTTTCTCTATGATCTCCCAAACCATCGTTAATGTTCCTGCTCAATCCATAGGACCTATAGCGACGGACAAACCTGCTCCTGCTGGTGGCGACGTAGCAACGGATTCTCCTCTAACCTCTTTCTTCGCGGATCTGTCATCACCGTATCCTACGAACAGTTGGTGGGCGGGTTATGCTGCTTCTCCTGGGAATGCGTACGTCGTTCTATTCTTTTCCTTCTTTTCTTCTCCTTTCCGATGGAAATTCGAACACCGAAGATGCGCATTGACGTATACTGACACTTTCGATGCGTGTCACCCCACAGTGTCTGTGCGGGACCGTTCCCTTATGAGACGAGTTTGACTTCGAGTGCAATTCAGTTCGGAGTATCGACCAGTCGTGATTTTGATGGGACGTCTATCCATCAACCCACCCAGACGGATTGGTTGGCCGGCTTTGTTGAGCATTCTGGAGCAGCGAGTGATCATAAAGCGACAGGTTGGGTCAGTATGCCTACATTAATCGACTCCTCGCCTTTTTGTTGATGATTCCCACTATACCTATCCTCTGTACAATGGGGTGGCTACTGATGCGACGCACAGGACACACAATCGGTCACGGTGCAATATTTCACAGGCTCAAGCACAATGACGAGCTACCTCGTACCTGGATCTCCATATCTAACGTTCGAATATTCCAGCGCCACACCGTTGTTCACGAGTGGTCAAGAGTCCATCACCTCGTTCAACAACGAGACTCTAGCGACCGGAGCTTCGTGTACGTGCCATCGTTTGAAACACTTCCCTTCCAACTAATATTTTAATCATCTCCACTAGCTACCCAAACCGCTTCTAAGTTCAGTGTCACAAACAGCATCGGCACCTACCTGATATACTCTTTATCCGGTGATCTGACGCTCACCGCTGCATCCAATACCACATCCGGGACTGTCACCGCCTCGGCACCTTTCACTGGTATCCTTCGCTTGGTAAAACTCAACGACTCCTCTCACGAAGCATTGTTGGACCAGTATTACGAGAACTACCCTGTTGGCGTGGACACAGACTATACTTTCGATACCGATGCAAACACGGCCGTGTTGAGCTTTACATGGAATGTGACGGGAGACGAGGATAGTTTGTTGATGCTGACGTGGCCTCACCATAGGTGTGTATTTGTTGTGATTAGTGAGATGTTTTCCTAGTTAGAGCCCCTGTTACTGATCAAAGGTCTTTCATGGAGTAATCAGGATGAAGATGGTGTCACCAAACTTTCCCGCGACAACAGCGCTCAACTACCTGACCACCAAAGGCTACATGTATCCTGCCATCGGTTCGTCCCCATATCTTCTGCTGCATTCCATCTTCGTTTGTCGTTTCCGCCATGCCCATCTTCCATGACTGTATCACAGGAAATGTCTGGAACATGCAATACGATCTACCCACAATCGATTGGAATGCCCCTCGCGCACCCGATAGTTCCTGCTCGTCCACTATTATCCAAGGCCTCGAATACGAGATCGGGCAGTTGAATGCTTCAGAGCCAAGCGTCCCGGGCGACTTCTATTATTGGGGCGGGAGTATGGCTGCGCAGTCCAGATTAGCGTGAGCTTCAACTTCGTGATACGCGCTCGTATAGTCTTCCTCAATGATCACGGCTTTGCCTGTTGAAGGTTGATCGCCGATGCAATGGGAAGAAGCGACCTCATCCCACAGGTTATCGATTACATGGAGGCTAGCTTTGCCTATTGGGTGATTTTCGACCTGATATGTACTACGAGCGAAAAGGGGCACTTAAAGGCTGATACACTATCGTTTCAACCAGTTCGACTCAAGCTCAACCATCCTTCCGGCTTACGAGACGAACTGGGGAGGGATCGTGAACAACGAGGGAGCAACTGATGTAAACGTAGATTTTGGAAATGGGTAAGTTGTGGAATGTTGCGTCGACTCCATATGTGGGGCGAGAGGATTAACGTTCCTTCAGGTACTACAATGACCACCATTTCCACTACGGCTATTTCCTTGCATCTGCTGCCGTTGTTGCAAAGTAAGTGGTTATACTCCGTATTATGCGCTAAGTACTGTATTCTGAGATAGTATTCCACTCTTCAGGTACGATAGCGCTTGGCTGAGTGCACACGAGACTGAAATTAACTGGTTCCTTCGTGATATTGTATATGAGTTCATGGTCTTGACTTGCTCGAAGTTCGAACTGATCTCTGATTAGGCCAACCCTTCGACGGCGGATCCATACTTCCCCATCGCTCGCTGCCGCGACTTTTTTGCTGGCCATTCCTGGGGTCAGTCTTTCATCCAATTTCTCGATCAACTTGGGAGTCTCCTTCCATTCACTCATACCTTTCATTATGAAGCTTCCGGAATCGCCAATGGCGCGGGCTCCCGCGATCAAGAATCCACCGGAGAAGCCATCAATGGCTACTACGGAGCCATGCTCTGGGCTGAAGTCACTGGAAATACAGACATGAAGAACTATGCCGCTCTCTTACTTGCGACCGAGCAGCATGCGGCGCAGACGTACTGGCATATGTACCCGCAGACGAGTGGTACCGACAGGGATCAGCCATACCCAGAGGATGCGATCAGGGATCTGGTTACCATAGGTGCGTTCAATATCGCCGGGTCGTAACATGTCAGGTGAAGCTGATGTGCCGATGGGCAGGCAACGTTGAAGACTGGCAGTCCGGTGCTTGGCTGTAAGCTTTATTTATGCACTCTTTGATGCGTAAAAAGCTCAGTTGACATCTATACACTCGTAGGTTCTGGGGAGACCAGAAGGTCGAGATCGCTGCTATCCAGATACTTCCCGTTACGGTAAGCATCTACTCGTTTGAAGTGACCGCCGCCGTCCTTTTCGCTGATCTGGTACAAGTAGCCTGTGAACGAGTATCTGTACGACACGCAGTGGGTACAGAACATTTGGTCATATGCTTCAGACGAGATCAACAATGCAACCTTCGCTGATGAATGGAAGTGAGTGCCAACATGCGACGCTCCCTGACGGAATTGGTGGAATTCTCATCTTCGCATTTATAGATGCGTGATATACTGTGCATACAGCAACTTCGATCCAGTAAGCTTTTATGCCTATGAGCTTTTCACATATACTTGCTCATCTACCCTCACAGGTCACCGCTATGTCCATGTCAACCGAGTTAACTGACTGGGGTACTGGAAATACGTTCACTAACCAGGTGATAGCCATCGATCTTGCTCTGCACCTTCTGCGATACTGACCGGCCACATTCACGGATCCTCTTCAGGTCTATTTCATTGCCACCCGTCCAAACACGTCTGGTCAGGCTCTCTGTACCGATGGCTCTGCAAACCCCCTCGGAAATTTCACGATCCAGTCAGCCGACACCAACAATTACGTCGGCGCCTCCGCCGCCAACACCAATCTCGTCGCCAACTCCTCGTCTTCATCGGATGCTGCCGTCTTCAACTTTGCATTCACCCCTAACGCTGGTACTATCCAGCTCGAGTCAACTTCTCAATACGTGACGGCAGATTCTTCAGGAAACTTTACACTCGCAGCTATCAGGGCCACTGCCTCGACCTGGGAGACGTTCCTCATTCGCCAGAAGACGGGAGCTGCGACTGGGGTTTATACGATCAAGGCGACGTCGAATGGCCTATGGATTACGTTGGGTAGTGATGGAAGTTTGATCAACAACGGGGAGACAGAAAGTGCGGGTTCTGGGTTTT
Source organism: Stereum hirsutum FP-91666 SS1 (assembly GCF_000264905.1). Taxonomy (NCBI): domain Eukaryota; kingdom Fungi; phylum Basidiomycota; class Agaricomycetes; order Russulales; family Stereaceae; genus Stereum; species Stereum hirsutum. The sequence goes on from NW_006763132.1 coordinate 2,810,169, forward strand.
TGTTCAACGCTACCTGATAGACAGCATATTTTTACTCCTACCCTTTCTTTTGTAACTTACCACCCGGCTCCTTGTAATTTAACGATGTGATGTCTCCAATCAATATATATGCAGGGAAAAGGATCTAAAGACTGCTTAGTGGGCGATACGTTTTGGCTGGAATGCGCCAGTCTCTCGTCTTGCATTCTGTCTGATCTACGCGGTGTGTCGTCGTCACGGACAGCTGGCTTTCCGGGATCTCGAACATCACAGATGTCTTCACCTTTCCATCTCTGTATTGGGTACTGAGGGGTATACATCATGGGAAAACAGACACGACTAAGGAAGACAACAGTCCATGCGAAAGCCAGAGAGATAGAGACTGAGTAAACTGTCCTGTACGGTGGATAAAACGGGGACCACTACGTGTGCCTCATCTCCTTCAGTTTGTGGGAGAATGCCTCCCGACAATGATAATGTGTTACCTCGCCGCTATGAACAAAACCCAATAGGATTAGTTATCTAGATCGGGAGGGACGGAGGCGATACGGTGCTTACCCAGGCGTATGAACAGCGATAGAACTATGTCCGATTCTCTTGTGACACTGCGGGCATCTATGTGTTCAACAGCAAATCAGTTTCTCAACCTTCACAGCAGAAGGATCTTTGATCCCACAAAGAAGAAAATAACGCACATTCGACTATCAGTAACCTTAACCCTATTACTCTGCAACCACATCAACCTCCTCGCCACCTGTTCGCTCCGAGCCTTACTGATATCCCTCACCACCATTGTATCGAACACCGGCTCTCTCAGTGCTTCGATCAAGAATGCTCGTAGATCGTGAGCAGATACAAGAGGAGGAAGGAGTTGAAGTGCTTCTTCGGCATCGATGCGACGACTGTGGCGAGATATGAGATCCAGTGCGGGACGTAGGAGGGTGTTGTCTTTGTCTTGGGATGTGTGGGAAGGTTGATAGGGTTGATAGGACGGTGAGGGGCGGAGGTAAATCCGGAGGAGAGTCAGGAAGATGGAGGAGGTGGCGGAGGTGGGAACGTAGACTCGTTTGCAGTACCTAGAGAAGAGTATCAAATGAGTGTTATGTGCAGTATTCGCCGCAAAAATAAAGCGTGATGAAGACACGCTTACTCTTCTGCCTTGACGTAGTCGTGCAGCCGGTATACATAGATCTCGAGAGCACTGTCATGTCTGCTCAACCTCCCCAGAAGGATAGCCTTTGCTTCGAAGAAATCTATGAACAGTAGAATCAGATGGGCTCCTTGGCAATTCACAATGCTAGTGAGGGTAGTGAAGCAAACCTTCGGCCGGTAGATGTCCGAACAATCTGTCGACTTGGTAATGTTGCGACTTGTCGATAAATTCCAAGAATTTGTCGTACACTTGCTTCCTGGTCTCTATAATACGTGGGCGACACCCCGTCAGCCAAAAACAGACTTCGACCTCGATGGCGAAAGGACCCGAGACGGGCAAAGCGACACGACGCACCTTCGTCCCGCTTCCTCTTCGCATCCTTCGTCATCTTCAGGTATAGCTCCGCAAGCCTGTCGCCATTATGCGTCGACTCCTCCTTCCTCTCCTGCATCAAATACTCCAAATATCGCGCACCGAGTCTCGAGTCGATCCCTTCGAGGTAAGCAATAACTGGATCTCGAGGGAGCTCAACTTCTTCAGATGTGAATATCTGTCCACCGGTGGCATACAATAAGCCAATGTTGTGGGAGAGATGTTATGAGATAATAAGAGGGCGAACCTCGAAAGCCATATCAGCGTCCTGGTCGAACAGCCATCGCGACGACTTGAAGATCTGATCGAGGTGTTCAGGTCCTAGTCGCTGGAGGTATATGATCGAAGGCTCCAATTTATCCCGCATGTCCGTCTCCTTCTCGCTCAACCTGTTGCAGGCAGCATCACAAAGTCAGAGTTTGATGGAAATGAAAAGTAGGGGAGGACGGAACGTACGTATGCAAGAGATCTAAAGCTTTCGAATGCATCTTCTTTCCGTTATACAGCGCAATAAGCTCTGTATATTTCTACATAAAGTATGATGCATCATCACATTCGTTCTCGTCAGTACCAGAAGTAGCTGCACCGTAAAGCAGAAAACTGCGCATCCGAAAATATTGAAGCCACTCACCTCCTTCGACATCAGAATCTCTTCCACCTCTTCCACCTCACACCAATTGGGCTGCCTACAAAGACTCCCAATCAACCCAGGCCTAATGACCATGTACGCCTTGAACAGGGCCGTATCCACCACCTGTGCACATTGCACCAATTGCTGCGGTGTAAGGTTCGAGAGTGGTGCATAGGAAGGAATGGTGAAGAGTTCGACAAGCGGAGTGGAGGAGAGGAGGGTCTTGTGTTCGTGAGCTTGGAGGGAGGTGATGTGGAAGGCTTCAAGAGAGGTTGCGAGTTTGATGCGGCGGTCGGGGAGGTAACGAAGGAGGGACTCGACGGAGCGGGTGAATGTGTCTAGTCCGTCATGAATTGATAGTTAGCAAGGAATTAGGGCCTCGAATGTGAGAGCAAAGAGTGGTACCATTAGGCCTTCTCTGCTTCACGCTACTAATCGACGCCGTCTCGGAATCTCTTCCACCGCCGGGCCTGAACACATCCAAAGCCGGCTTCCATCTACTTCTACTCGCCGGTGCGGTCCCCCCTGGTGGCGGTGACCGTCCTCTTGACGGCCCACTCTCTTCCGTCGAAGCCCCATCCTCATCTTCCTGTCCCTGCCCCTCTTCAAATATCGAAGACCTCTTCGCCTCATCAGTCTGATGGTCAGAAGACGCCGACACCGATAATGATCCTGATTTACGTTTAGGTTTAGACTTTGGGCCGCCAAAAAGCGGGATCCATTCTTGCTGAGGAACGGACAGGCGTCCAGAGACGGAAGAAGGATAGAGCGCAATGACCTTTGCTGGGTTGATATTTAGAGTGACGAACGTGTCTAGTGCTTCGTCAAAGTGGGCGGACGAGAACTGGGAGACTGCGTGGAGGGCTTGACAGAGACTCTTTCGACGATCCTGGTGCCGGATTAACGCAAACGCCACATTAGTGCCACATCGCAACATATTAGAAACAAGACATTTTCGCAGCGGGAATATGACTGACCTTATCGGGTAAAACCGCCTCGTCGATCGTATCCAGCAGCTTTATGGCTTCATCGTACGACCCGTCAGCAACCAACTCATCCACCTGTTCTCCCCAACCCTTCATCTTAAACTTCCACATCGAGCTGCCCTCACTTGCCGCCATAGCCCTGTCCACCGGTGTACTAATCACAAACAACGGCGACTTGGCGTTTGGGGAAGGAGTAAGCAGTCGCAAGGTGTGTGTGGTGGCAGAAGGTGTGGTGGCCTCGGAAGAAGAAGACGTCGAAGGATCGAAAGGGAATGAAAGCGTCTGCGAGGGTTGGAGGGAAATTGAGGAGCGGATTTGAAGAACAGGGGATGGAGAGAAGGGAATTGTGGAGGCGGAGGATATGGAGTTAGTGATAGAGGCGGTGGGGACCGTGCCGGCGGGTAATAATGTGAAAATATATGGCTTGACGAAAGCTAGTTCATAGCGAGTTAGATGTCGCTCACTGGTCATGGGCGCATTGAACTCACCTAGGTCCTCTGGAGTTGCGGGCCACTCGACCTGTGGAGTACGCGATTGTTTACCGTCCGGACCGATGAACACTCCAAAGTCTACACCCAACGTCGTGTCAGCATTGTAAGCTGAATCTGAGGCTACGAGAGCAGTCACCCACTTTCTTTCGCTATAAGCGCTTCCGAGTCACCAACATTCACTGCACACGGCTTTGCCTTTGCTCCCAAACCAAGAGTCATATACCCTCCCAACCCAGATAGAGCGCCCTTCCCCATGCTGCTGATGCCTTGGGCAGACAGTGTGGGTGGGACCGGAGTCGTGACTTCAGTGATTGAATGTGTTCGTAGTGAGAAAAGGACGAATTCGGGCTGGTACGCCAGACATACGATGTCGTTGTTCAAAAACGCCATAGTCCGTGGCGAATGGGGAAGAACAGCTTCCTACTCACACCATACATTAGCACTTTTTGCCCTTCACAACGGTTCAAACACAGGATGGGCGGAAGCACATTACTCACTTTGACATCCTGCGCCTCACCATCCTTCCACGAATAAATCACTAATTTCCTCTGACATCCCACCAACAAATAAGTAATAACAGTCGGAACAGCCGTCGTCTTGTCAAACCCAACCGATGAAGTCTGGACGGGCTGTCCGTCAGGAAGAAGATGTTGTACGGAGGTATGGACTGCGAAGGAGAACGCGGCTTTGGCTTTAGAGAGGACGGTGGGTGGCGAGAGGTCAGGGAGTGGGTAGAGTGTGACCTGCTTCTCTTCGTCGGTATGTCAGAACGGATGTTCATCACGATTAGAGGAATAAACTAAGCGTGGCGCACCGGCAAGGACGACTAGAGAGTTGATGTCCTTCACGTAGCCTAGTTGTTCGATGGACCTTCTTGCAAGGCCCTTCTTGACTACGACCTCTTCTGCGGGACCTGCATAAAGCCACACTTAGCGATCAGATATCCGAATTCAATGTAACTGGTATAAGATACCTGCATCGTCCTTGAACGAATAAACATGCAGGTTCCCTATTGACGTTCCGAGGTACAGTCTGTCCCCTAAGTATTCAGCAGTAACGCGTCAATACACATCGATTCCAGGTAGTATTTGTGTTATAAGCGCACCTTGAACGGCAACAGAGTCTACCCTGTCTTTGAATCCGCTGAGCACGCTCTCTGCTCTTTCGAACGGGGCCATGAGGGTGTAGCACGTCAAGTTCTAATGCACGACTTGGGCCACCACGTTCCGAGAGCCAGGGGTTTCTGTGACGTAAGTCGGGTGCCACTCTCGTTGAGTTGTGGCCCATCCCCCTTCACGACATTCGCATCCCACACGAGCCTTACACATCGGCGAAAAGGAATTAAAACATGGTGGTCAGCTCTTTATATTTAAGATGTCTAGGAGACAAAGCTATTGTAGCTGGGGTATAGATACAAGTATAATCTACAGCGAGCAACTGCTTGGAGCACACCCTGCCAGTGTACATGGCAATGCGAGTCCGGATTAACTAGGGCGAATATGAACGTATGTATGTACGAGGAGAAATTGGGCAAGATGAAAATGTTGTGTCTGTGTATGTGCAAGAATTGGAAGATGTGTGAGGTGACGGATGGAGGAAGGAAATTGAAGTTCTATGAAGGAGGGTCCGAGCCGTATGATGTGTATCAAGAAATGCATGCTATGGATGGATGAGTGGATGGAATGTGCCAAGAAGGTTCGTGCGTGAGTGGGTAAAGGATTAGGGGGACATTAACACAACAGGTGAGCAAGAAACAGAGCAGAACAGGAAAGGGGCATTATGTACAGAATACAGCAACAACAGTTTTCAACGATATCAAGAGCAAGTTTGTACAATGAAAACAGAACAGACGAGACGAACAGAGCACTTACAAGAAAAGACCAACCATGGCAAGTCCCAAGAAAGAGTCCAAGAGGAAGCTTCCCCCAATGAGGGTTCTTTTTTTACACCTTACAACGCCAACCCCTTCGGCACCTCCAACCCAACTCTCTTCTGCACGCCTTTCACTACACCTTTCACCACTCCTAACCACACCCTCACTTTCTCCACCTCCTCCATAGCGCCGTCTATCCTCACATCCACCTTCCTCGTCAACAAAGCATACAACCCCTTCGTATCGTCCTCGTTTCCATCCGCTCTTCTCTCCACCCCCTCGCAATCGCTATCCTCACTACCCCTACCACTGACTGCACCAGCACCCAGAACGGATCCAAGCGCCAAGGACGAAACCGAAGAGTGCGCAGACAAGTCATTGCCCGAAAACGACGGAGAAGCTGGCGATGGAATTGTAGGGAAGTCGACGAACTCGTAGGGAGTGGAATCCAATAGGGAAGGGCTGTGACTCCGCGAGTCGCGATGAGAGAGGAAGGCTTCGAGGCCTGCGTCGACGGAGTTAGCAGCCTGGAATTCTTGGATGGTGCGTTCGCGCGTCTGAAGTGCGTTCTGGATGATGCGTTCGGCTTGTGCGACACGACGATACGCCGAAGCTAGGATCTTTTCGGCCTATATCATAGGAATGTAGTGTCAAGGTTAGTATACGAGCCGCACAGAACAAAACTTAAATGTACTTCTGATGAGAAGCGAAGACTCACGTTCGACATCCTCTCGTCCATCCTGGCCAGATCCTTCGACGCAGCCGCAAACGCCCTATACGGAAACCTCCCCGACAAGCTCCTCCTCTTCCCACTCGCACTCGCGTCCTCTCGCTCACAAAGCGTAGTCAAACTCGACCTCCCCTCCACCTCGCCCTCGCCTTCACTCATACACCCCTCCTGCACGGGCACGACCTCTCCGTGGTGGCGGTGGCGGTAGTGCTGTTGGTACTGCTGCCGCTGTTGTGGTTCCTGCCCACAGTACTGATGCTGTTGGTCCTCCGCAACAGGCGTCAACGTCAAAGGCTTCAAGTTCAACGTCTTGCGGAACCAAGCCTTGAACTTCCCCGTCCCCTTCTGCCCCGCCGTCTTCTCGCCCTCCTGGGGCGAATGCGAATGATGAAGATGCCTAAAAGCCTTGCTCTTCTCTCCCTCCGACTTCGACCTCGCCCTACCCTTGCCCGCCTGAGCTACACTGCTACCGTCCGTCGCTGTCGCCGCTGCAGTCTCAGACCCCTTTACCCCCGCCGCCGCCACACCACTAACAGCGCTCCCCGTCGCCACAGAGAATAAAGACCCGGCCCTCGATCTCGATTTCACAGTCGGCACCTCCAACGTCACCGGAAACTTCACGCTCCTAACACTCGCACTGGTCTCCGCCCTCGGCCTCGTCGCATTCGGCCTGCTCATCACCGGCTCCTGTGAAGGTCTTGCGCTCGCTGGGGTATGAGGAATCGGACTGCCACGGTGTGAGCTAGGAGTGGGACTGTCGCCATTCCTGGTCAGCGAAAGATGTTTCGGCCGATTACGAAGCTCGCCCATCGACTTGTAAGTCTTCAACTGCGGTTCGCTCCCTTTCGATCCGTGGTGCGAACCTGTCAAAGCCGCCGCGAGCGTTCCTGCGAAGCCATGAGGATTATGATGCGAAGAATTGGGCGTGTTCGACCTGGTAGTGCTCGGTGATTTATTGGGGGACGTCTTCGAAGGTACGAAATGTGTATTATAGCCATAAGACGCGTTCGGCCTCCTTGATTCGGACCTATCGATCCATGCGGGCCAGGGGACTTTCAACGGCGCGGTGAGGTCGTCACCATCGTCTTCGCCTGGTGATGAACGTCGAGAGCGTCCCGGCGAGTGATCACGGTCATCGCCATCGAAGTGGAAGAACGACCGCTGGTCCTCGTCGTCCGGATGACTCGGGGTATGCGGTGAAGTAGGCGTCAACGGAGGTCCGGTCGAGTACGAATCGATACTGTTCACCGCCGTCATCTGTGACTCTGCAGAAACGGTCGTTCCGCTCCTCGCTCTCCCTACCCAAGTTTGCCCAGTTCCGGGCACGGGAGGAAAATCGTCGAGCTCGATACCATGGTATTCTTCACTTTCTTCATCAGTGACTCTCTTTTCCTCCTTGACTTTATCCTCGTACGCCTGTGAAACGCCGTCCAAGAGCCCATCCACGACTCTCCACTCCTCCTGCTCCAGCCTTAGCTCATCTGACGCCTCGTCGATCCTTGTCCTCAACTGTCGCAACAGATCGCCACTCCTGACTGAAGTCGTCCTCAACAGCGCCGAGAGACGATCCAGATCGGATATGAGCGGATGTTGTGGCGAAGAGAGCTCGTTCGAGATGAGACGGAGGGAATCGATAAGATGGGTGGCGGATGCGGCTGTATCTTCCGCAGAAGAAGATGAGGACGTTTCAGACGAGGTATGTGAGTTGAACTGTGCTGGACTGGGTGTCGGTGTGGACATTCTGGGTAACGAAGCGGCAGTAGGGCATGGCGAAGGGAGGGCGAGACTGTGGGCCGTCGGTGTGGTTGGAGAAGGTGACTGGAACTGGAAGTGGGATGGGCGAACGGTGCGGAATGAGGCGGGGGAGCTGGATCGAGTGGTCTCGGCTTGGTTCCCGAAAACATATCTGAATTCGGGTTTGGCGACTTCGAGTGGCGTCAACCTATGCGACATCGAGAAAAGAGAGGGTGAGTAAAAATCTAGAAGCAAGAGCGATGATGGCAGGAAGACGGTATACATACCCTCTCTCATTTCTCATTTCCCTAACAACCCCATCCACGTCACACTCGAGCAGTGCTCTCAACACTTCCACGCTATCGCCCACTTCTGCCGCCACATGAAGGCACGTTTCTCCACCCGCAGCACAAGCCCGCATTGGCGCATTCAAATCCCTGCACAAATGCAACACAAACTCATAAAGCTCCCTCGCCACAGCCGGACCTCTCAACACATTTGTCCCCCTCTTCTTCCGTGCCAGACAATGCAACGGAGTTGAGTTACCAGACTTCGAGAAGAGGCCGACGTCCGCGCCTGCGCGGTACAGCGTGTCTAGGACTTCCGTCGAGGGAAGGGTGGACGATGCGCAGTAGTGGATCGGGGACCAGCCATTGGAGTCGGGTGCATTGACGAGGATGGGTGGAGATGTGGAGGTGATGGATGGAAAGAGAAGCGTGCGTAGTAGGTGGAGATCCGCGGAGACGATGGCGTTTATGAGGGGCGCATTGGCATCGGACTGAGCGAATATAGTTTTCGGGATGGGGCATGCCACGTCGTCGGAGAGTAGAGAGTCTATGGCGAGCCTTGCGGGCGAAGAGAGATTATGCTTATTTCCGGCCTATGTACTCACGTCAGTACCCTATTTTCGCCTCGCAGAAATGGAAGACGTACCTGGCATTCGAGTGTACGGTGCCTGCGTACAGCATTCTCGCACAGCCAGAGAACTTGCGGATGCTGGAGCGCAAACCAGATGGATGTATGACTGTTGTTATCTCTGTAATCCGGTCGTGCACCATACGCGAGCTGCATAAATACGTCAGACATGCGACAGGGTCTCAAGACGTGTGAACATACCAATTGTTTGACAACCTCGAGCCTCCCGTCCCTTGCGGCGTCTAGAAACAAGCAGAGCGAAATTGAGCGGTGATTACAGATATTAAAAGGGCATGTCAAGCAATTCGCGTCAGGTAGGCCGAACTGTAAATTTTCTGTCCACGCATGCCATAATGGAACAGAAGAAGGTAGTTCCATGTACAACTTCATGTTCGTTGATGACCATGGTGACGTCGAAAAGAGAGAAAAAGGCCACTCGCACTTATTTGTGGAATAGGGGCTTTCCGGACAGACGCAGTAAAACCGCGTCGCAAGAACCAACCAAGAAAGTAAGACTCACACATCAGAGGAGTAGCTCGGTGAGTATCCAACCCATTAACGGAGACGGCGCCAGCGCCGACCTCGAGCAGGATCCGAACAACGTCGGGCGCGTTCAGCCAAGAAGCGACTCCGAGCGGTGTAACGCCGTCCATAGCGTCTTCGGGTGCGTTCAACGCGTGCAACGATACGTGGGGGTTCTCGACGAGTATTCGAATTGTGTTCAGTCGGCTCTGCGTCATGAAAGACGCGTCAGACGCGTCCGCTGTTCTACAACTTTGGTCGAGCATCCGAGGTATGAGTTACATTGTTCCGATGTCAGCGAAGAAGAAAAAAAGAAGACGCACTTTTCACCTGCAATAGCGAGCGAGACGGCACATCGTCCAGCTGTGTTGGTCGCATTGACATCGGCCCCCAATATAAGAGCTCTGTGTACGCCTTCTGCATCTCCACGAACTGCTGCTTCGAGTAAATGATCGTCGGTTGTGGTATGAGCCTGAGGTATGAGCGGACTCGGGAGTGCGGCAGATGGCATATTAGTATACAGGTCGTGAAAGATTGTCGTCGTCGGAATTAGTGGTGGTTTTGAAGAGGTGAGGGTTGGCAAAGAAGAAAAAAAAGTGACAAGTGCGGGGGATTCCAGGAAGGGAAAAAGGTGAGTTTAACGCGGGTGTGAGAAGACTTTTATGCCGACTGCTGAATGGGGCGGCCTGCACGAGGACAAACATGCTGCAGACAATACGGCACTCTGCTCCGGCGCTCGTCAAAAACGCGTTTCTTTAGTCCGCAAAATACTAGAAGGCCTCGTGTAATATTGCCGGGAAAACGAGAAAATAGGCCAGATATACACAATGCTCTCCGCCAGGTCGGGCACAATACGTCCGCCTGCCTTTTGTGTCCTCAGCCACGTGGGAAGACGCACTGTCCTTACGCGCCCCGAATTCTCCCGCTACGCCTTTTTTTTCACCTGCCCGTTTCGCCTTTAGCTTGCTCGCTTCAGCTCTCTGATCGCTAGAATTTTGTCCGAATTCCAGCATGCGCAGGGTCATGCCCCTCCTCGGAGCTTCGCCATATCTCAACCATCTTCCTTTCCCAATTTTGTCCCGAGAGGCTTTGCCTCGGCAGCGGATATGGACTCCCCCACATCTCAGGCTTTGATACCTACTTTGTCGACCCTGTTCTCATTCGCAGGGTGTGCTGTGGTGTATATCATATATATGAGCAGAGGTGGCTGCAGAAATCCTCTGTTTTCCGCTGCATTCACATCTCTGGCTTCCGAGTCATCTACCACTCCCCGCTGCTCCGATTTTTCAGACAGAAGCCGTTTCTCCTTTGTGGCGTTCCCGGTCATTTAACCACCAGGCGTGCACAATGCTTAAACCGCGTGTACGTCGTTATACCACCCGATTTCTATCTTCATTGATTCGCGTTCCGTATCGGCACCTGCTTGCAGCGTGCTAGCAAACCTCGTGTTCCTAACTAGCTTTCGGACTTTTCTGTCGTATTTCCGAGCTGCTATCATGACCTTATAGAGAAGGTCACTGGTCAACATTACGACACGACAGAGCCTACAGGGCCACGATTCTGATGTCCCTGGTATGATCCATGTTGGCCGTGGGATCTGTTTTTGTTTTTGTGTTCGATTAGTGCGCTTTGCGAAGATACTTCTAGCTTCTATATCGCATTGAATTCTTGGAATGGTGCTTGGAATGGGATAGTCTTCTCACACGGATGCCTGAGGGGCGTTACAAAGTATGACGTTCAACCTCGTCATTGCGCTCCCCATCTATGTCCATTAACTCTTCCATGGCTCAAATCTCCCCCTCAAAGTCTTCCCTGCAATTGTAGTTTTGTGCGTTCACAATGCCTCACCTGCAGGCAATTACTCCGTCGCGGGCCAACCTGCTACGAGACCCTGGCCCTCGATGGGGTGATTTACTGTACCCAGTAGGCGTAGGCCAGATATCTGCCCGGCTGCTCCCACTGATCTCTCAGGTTGATCACTTTGAGAGCTGCATTTACATCTGCAGCTGTTGACGCAGTTCAGTGCACAAAATATACAGTTCATGATGTAGGAAGAGGCTTCGAGGGTTGTTTAATATTGTGCGATTTCCCCTCCTTCTGGCCAGTGCCGAGACGTCACATTTTGAAACCTCGGTTCCTAGTCCTGGATTTCACATAGTGTTTTGAGCAAGACACGCTGTCAGTGTGCGCAATCCCAACTCGTTCACTTCCACATAAGTAGTATATATGATGTCTGATATTTTCAAAATTTCGATCTACAGCAAAGTATATATCCAAGTAGTAACGTCTACATCCGGTCACTTCGTCGCAACTCCGTGAAACGTCATTCCCCCGTGTACAAATCGTTAGTCTATGCATCAAGTCCATGGCATGAGATAAACCACGCCAAAAAGCCAAAAAAAGCATTATCAAATGAAAAGGTCGTTAAAGAAAACCGTAAGGATATCCCCTTCACAAAGTAAGATCCCACGTATATAAGAACATGCAAGGTCATAAACTCGCATCATAGCCTCCAAAGCAAAACGGAAAGCAAAAGCGAAACAGAAAAAGGCTGCGGATACACTATCATGACTCCGCAAACCTATCGATTCCATCCTCCTCATCCCTCACCTCGCGCTCCTTCGCCGCCTTGCGCAGATCCTCCAGCGTGATACCAGACCGCTCACACATGCTACGGAAGATACCATCCTTGACGTGGTACAAGTTCTCCGGCGTGTCGAGCTCTGCGATGTGCCCTGCATCGAGGACGCATATCCGGTCGTAGGAGATGATGGTGCGCAAACGGTCTGTTCAACGCAGCATTGCGGTCAGTACATGTCAATTTCTCATTCCAGTGAAGCAGGAAGGAAGGAGGAAGGTACGTACGAGCAATACATAAGATAGTCCGATCCCTGAACTCATTGGCGATCGTATCCTGAATATTCTTATCCGTCTCATAATCCACTGATGCCGTCGCCTCGTCCAAGATCAACACCTTACTGTCCTTGACCAATGCTCGCGCAAGCGAAACCAGCGACTTCTGGCCGATGGACAAGTTCGAACCCTCGTCGTCGATCGGACTGTCCAATGTGAACCGCGGTCCGATGGGCGTACTGGCTCCCGTCGGGAGCTTCTCGTCATCAGAGGGGTCAATGGGGGTGGAGATGCGTTTGCCCTTGTCTTGTTCGACGAGGTAGGACCGTTTGAGGGCGTCCCAGAGGCGAGCGTCGTCGTGGAGGCCGAATGGATCGAGGTTACTTCGGAGTGTACCGGAGACTGGGAGCAACGTTAAGTATGGAAACTAGGATTTCAAGAGAAGGCAAACACTTACAGAGGGTAGCATCCTGGGGAATGATGGCAAGTCCACTGCGGACATCCGTGAGTCCCAATTTGGAGATATCCACGCCGTCGATGAGAATCGACCCAGACGAGATCTCTACCAGCCGGAACAGCGCCGTCATGATCGACGATTTGCCCGCACCCGTTCTAGGAGAAAACAAGACAAAAGATATCAGTCACCGTCCTCTATGAACCAACTCTCTCGCAATGTAAAACAAGGAAACTCACCGTCCGACGATACCAATCTTCTCTCCACCTTTCACCGTCATCGTTAGCCCATCCAGCACAGGCGGCAGTTCAGGCCTATACTTCAGTTGCATATCCTTTATCTCGAGTTTACCGACGGAGGGCCAAGGAGCAGGCGGGGTCGTCCCCTCGATGAAATGTGGCGCCTCTTGCTCAACGTGGCCTGCGTAATAGACTACACGTTCGACGGAGTTCATGTCGTTCTCGACCTCTGCAAGTTGGCGAACCATCCAACCGAATGCCTGGAACAATCGTTGATACGACACAGTCAGTAAGCTAAGCGATGATAGAATTTGAGAAAAAAGCAATAACTGACTTGTTGCACTGAGAGGATATACGAGAGGACAACACCAGTTTGCGATGGAGAGATCGTGAACCGCGTGCCAACTGTCAGGATAGCAACTACGAAAGTGAGGACAGTCCCGAAGAAATCCAGTCGGATGCCGAGCCATCTCTGTGTATACCAAAATGAATCGGTCAGTGGACATGCAACTCTACTGCACGATTGTGGTGCTGACCTGATTCGTGACGGTCATCCAGTATGCCCTGAAAGACAAAATGAGCATTAATACGGAGGGATGGCCCAAGGCAACCGTCCTTACCTGTTCTCGACGTCCACACGATCTCTGTTCTCCTTGTAGAATCGCTCGGACTCGCCATAAGCACGGATAGTCGCCAGGCCTGATAAGGACTCTGAGAAGTGCGAGTACAATGACGAACGAAGGATAGCATCTATAGAAGATGCATATTAGCACCACAACGCAGAGGAAAAGTCTTCAAAGTATATACCCAGACGCTGCAAGGTAAGTTTGTCAGTGGGGGTACTCGCGTGCGCAGTGCTGTAGTGAATGGCATACCTTAATCTCACGAGCACTAGCCCTGTAGAAAGCGGCGGCCATGATATACATGACACCACAGACGGCAACCGCGATGAGGAACCAAGGCAGGATGATGGCGATCAGGAGGATGGCACCGATGATACTCGAAAAAGTGTTCAGGAACATGCGGAATGAGTCTGACATACAGAAAATCAGAGCAAACATCAGCAGCTGAAGTGTACCCTTATTCCGTAAGCTAATTTAGATTCAGCTTACCAGCTAGAATGTTGTCCATCGTGTCCACATCCTTCGAGAATCGATTCATGATACGACCGATGGGCGTTGTCTCGAAAAAGGACATAGGAGCATGCATGACCCGGGTAATCGCGTTCTGTGCAACATCAGCAGTAAACATCTTAGTGAATGTATCCAGATAAACCACAAATCGAGAGAGGACCTACGTTATGTAACCGTTGAGAAGCGGAGTAGACGATCAAGGAGAACATGATGCCCATGAAGAACGCCGTGAGAGCTTGACCGACACCAAGGGCGGCATAGATCCCCATCTGAACAGAACCATGAAAGTCAACAAAATATACGAAGACCGAACAATCATCGAAAGACTCACATAGAATCCTTGAGGTTCTGCCCATTTCCTATGAAAGACAAGATAAGCGCCAACATACGATCACGCAATCCAATCAACCACTCACTTTTCCTGCCAATACACAAGCCTATATTTCAGACCCAAACCCACGCTCAATCAGCATCCCGAAAACGCACGATAACGCAACCGAACCTCAAAACTCACCAATACGACGACATCACCTGCGTCCCCTGCTGAATCACCAACGCAATCATCAATAAGGGCAGATACACTGCGCCGTTCCCGGCTTTGGAATACGCCTTATAAACGCCCCAATCCACACTACCCGTGCTCCTTTCTTCCACCTGCATCAACTGCGCCCCTTTGACCTTGGCCCTCCTCTTCTTCTGGGCGTCGGCAGCCTCTGCATCCTCTTCCTCTGCTTCTTCGATGTCTACGTCCCCTGCGCCTTCTCCCTTCTTGGTCTGTGACTCCTCTTGCGACACGAACTCGTTAATGAAGCGAGCGAAGGCTCCGCCGTGTGTCTCCATGAGCTCGCTGTAGGTCCCACGCTCGGCGATCTTCCCATCCGCGATAGTGTAGATGTAGTCGACCTGAGGTAAGAAATGCAGAGCGTGTGTGACCAGGATCCGGGTCTTGCCAGCGGGCGCATTGAGAAGGACGTTCTTGAAGACGGAGGCACCAACATGAGCATCGAGAGCGGAGAGAGGATCGTCGAAGATGAGAATGTCGCAATCGGCGTAGACGGCACGACAGATGTTGATTCTCTGCTTCTGGCCACCAGAAAGCGAGATTCCCTTTTCTCCCACCTCGGTCATATCACCATTCGGCAACATATCCAAATCCTGATCCAAACACGCATCCCCAACAGCACTCCAATACCTCTCCTGATCGAACGGCCTCCCAAAACACACATTCTCCCTAATCGTCGCATTCTGTATCCAAGCACTCTGCCCACAATATGCCACGCTCCCCCCAAATGTCACCTTCCCCTCCGTCCTCCTCATCTCCCCAATCAGCCCCTGCAGCAGACTCGTCTTCCCCGACCCTACCGTGCCCACGACGGCAACGAGTTGACCACGCGGAATGACGAGATCCACGTCCTTGATCTTGAACAGATTATCCTCCTTCTCTTTCTGCTCCGCTGCCTTTTCGGCGTCGGATTTCGGGGCGGGAGGGGGTGGACCGACGACGGCGGCGGGTTTGCCACGACCGCCGAATTTGCCGCCGGTGGCTTTGGGGATTTTGGCAATCTCGGCGGCGTCTTGGGGGGTTATGTCCCATGTGAAGGATGCGGAGGAGACTTCGACGGCGTTGGGGATGGTAGAGTCCGTGATGAGGCTTTCGGTGACGAGTTCGGCTTCAAAGACTTCTTGGAGACGTCCGATGGCGTTGCGGGCGTCGGCGATGGAGCTGAAGGACATGGCTGCATGGAGAAATGTGTGAGTACGCTTTTTGAACTCGTCTTTAAAAACGGAGAAAGAAAATGAGGAGGATGGGGGTTGAAAGGAGACTTACGCAACATGAGGAGCGGGAGACGAAGTAAGTTGAAGAGAGTAAGTGATGTGAAGACCGTTGCTGCCTCTAGGGTGTGACCCGCCGCCGCGTACACGACGAAAGCGAGGACAGCAGCGAGCGCAGGCGTCGACATTGCCAGAGCAGTGTTTGCCGCACGGATAAGAAGCAACGACCGGATATACCTTGAAACAAACCAATATAACTCGTCAGTCAAGTTAAGCTCGAAAAGTAAACACTAGCTACCCACCCCATCTCGTGCATCCTATACTCCCCGATCCTCTTCAACATCGGAACCTCCCACGCAAAATACTTGATGACCTTCATCCCTCCGAGCAACTCCTGCAGCATCTTCGCCCTTTTATCCGTCCACCTCATCGCCTTAACCCTAATCTTGATCAAATTCTGCATAATCCAACCCTGAAGCGGCGTAATGATCACGAAAACCGCGAAACCAGCCAACGCGCTCGGTCCTAAATTGATAATCAACTGCACGAGGCAAATGGCCATTTGAATCGGTGCAGCCCAGAACATGTGGAAGAAACCACAGCAGAAGTCGATGCGGGAGACGTCGGTGGAGATATGGTTGACGAGACGACCGTTGGGGAGGGAGGAGCGGGCGCGGGTGGTTAGACGGAGGGAGCGGGAGTAGATTGCCGTGATGAGGCCACCGCGGAGAAGGACGCCGGTAGAGGCGGAACGGTAGAAGAAGTGGTGTTGGCCTAGGGAACCGACGACTTGAAGAGCGAGGAGACCGAAAGCGTAACCTATGCCCTTGCCGATGGGTGGAGCGGTTAAACCTTGCTGGTGCGCGTTATATGACGTGGTAGCGAAGTTGATCAGAGCCTACACAACAGTGCAAAATAATTCAGTTTGTGGTATAGATCGGGCTGAGAATGACGGTGCACACTTTGACGAGTAGAGGACTGGTGACTTGAGCCGTATCACCGAGTACCTTCAACACCCCAGATGACCAGAACCAAACGAAGACAGCGTCATTCATCGCAAGTGTCAGACTCGCCCTCTTCCTCATACTCTTCTTCCACTCCATCTCCCTCTTCTCCTTATCGCCCCTCAGCCCCCACCATGCCGTCTTCCTCCACCCTGGTTTCACGTCGCCCTTGTCCAATCGCTCATTGAATGCATCCGCCTTGTCCTTCCGCTTCTCAAACGAAGCTAGAATTTTATCAGAGATGACGGCGGAGGAACGATGGTCTTGGAGTTTCCAGAGGTCGGGGGCTTCAAGAGGTCGAGCATATCCAAGGGACATCAACGGATTCAGCCAGGAGAAGGTCATGAGGGAGAAGAAGTTGGCGGTCATTTCGGGGATGTATTCGGCATCGTCGATGGAGTCTTTTGGTGGTGGTGGGTCGAGGGGAACGAGCAAGCCTTTGATGGACCTAAAAGGTGATAGTCAGAGTGTGATTAGCATCAGGTTTTCGGCTTGTGAGCACCGCGTATATAATCAAGATATAGAGGGAAAACATCGACGGTCGCGACATCGTGCAATGTAGTTCTCAAGCTCAAAGGTGGTCATACTCATAGGGGATCAGGGAATATGTGGCACCGACGGCGAGCTGAAAAAGGTAACACTGTGACTGGATCAGCGCCCCGATGATGGGTTCTCTGATCGGGAATGGAACTGCCTTTTCTTGCCAAACACGATGAGAAAGCCCACCGTGTCATGACGTTGTGTCAGAACGCTTAGATGCGTCATCTCGATTCACAGGAAGCGCCTTGTGAGTATGATCAATGTGATCACGATGATTGGCTTCTGCTTTGCAGAAATACCAGAAAATATGTACGAGAACACAACCCAGACGACATCCATCAAGCCATGGTTGTAAAATATCATGAATCAATGATGATGGATGCACGAACCGGCATGGCATGGAAGTTCGTGTCTGAATTAACTTACGCCACAGTGGTCAAGGTCGACACCGACGATGACGCCACAGCTGCTCACGGGAAGACGACATCGAGGTAGGTATGAACCGTCGGCAGCCAAGCCAAGCCTGCAGCCATGACGCACAGAAAACCAACCAGAGGTTCAACAAACCAAAAGTCGAGCTCACCTTCCAATTCTTCCCGTCACCGACAGCTTCCCCTTTCCGCGCGCAGTCCCATCCTCAACGTCCTGAGACCCCACAGTCGCCGCGTCCTTCTCGAGCGAAGGGGAAACGCTCAATCCCTGTCTATTATCCCCATCTTCTTTCTCAGTGAGTCCAGCCTTGCTCATCTGGCGTTGAAGTGCTGTTCTCGTAGTAGAGCTCCGGTGCTAGTTTCACGACCGAGGGCTGCGAGCAGAATGTAGGACGAGGAGACGGGAGATGCAACAGCAAAGAAGACGACCTTACGGAGAGCAAAGGGCGCTTGCTCTAATAAGCTGTGGACGACGGTGAAAGGAGGCGTGGGTCGACTTACGGAGCAGAACAAGCCGGGGCTGGAGGAGGACGTATCGACCGTGCGACGATGGTCCGTCCCTTGCTGCATCCACTTTTACAGACTTGCCAATTTGCCACAATCTCCTCTCATTTGTCGGCGCGCGAATTTGCGCTGTTCGTTCCGTGCCTACGTATGTCTCTGACTCATCCTGTTTTTATGTCTTATTTAGGGCTCAGAATGTACAGACGCGCAGGGATTTTACCCACCGAACTTGTAGCGCGCAGTGCCATTTACCACTTGCTCTGCGCCGCATGCAAGGAGTCCACAGCGAGCTCGCTGCTAGGACGCACCGCTCAACGTCATCCAGACTTCGTCAGCGGAGCGGCACAGGCATCCTCGATCCGTGCCCACGATTGGCCAATCGAATTGCTCCCTTCAACATCGCGTGGTAAACTGCTGCACAGCATTTTGCACCATTTCAAATTCCCAGAGTCAGATCTCGGCTCTTGGCGATGAGTCTAAATTTATCTTTCCCAGGCACGTTGGACAATGGACAAGACGATGCCCTTTCGAGGCAGGTTTATGTGCTCGAGCCTCGCGTGGCAGCGTTCGTGTCTTTTACGCCCGACACTCCCTTGGAGACACCACTGCTTGTCGTTTCGTTTCTTGCGGTGTTCGCTCTCATGATTTGTAATTTTTTCGT
The DNA here is from genome assembly GCF_000264905.1 of Stereum hirsutum FP-91666 SS1. Classification (NCBI taxonomy): domain Eukaryota; kingdom Fungi; phylum Basidiomycota; class Agaricomycetes; order Russulales; family Stereaceae; genus Stereum; species Stereum hirsutum. The sequence continues at coordinate 2,829,147 of NW_006763132.1, forward strand.
TCACTCCGAGATAGCCGCATATGCCGTCCTTGTATCCTATCAGCAGATGTGTTTGCGTTCCTGTTCTGTCCACAGAAGAGCCTAGACACTCCAAACTTTTCAAGAACCCTACAAAACGACAAACCATCTTCACCGTCACGCACCCTCCACGCGCTCCCGCCCCTTCATCCCGCCTCTATCTCTACTCGCGCCTCCACTTATCTCTCCAGCTCGCGAAAAGGCCGCATAATGCCCTTCCTTCTTCACGGATCACTCCCGACTCCCGTTATATCGATGGAAAGATGCCCTAGGACCTGTTCCTCGCGTAGACCTCCTTCAACTGCTTCAATGCCGTCTATGCCAGCGTAAACATGTCAGTGAACCGACGTGATGGAGACATGAGAGAAGAAGATCAAACGAACCTCGTAGAATGGTACGATGCCTTCGAGGAGCTTGTCGCTGACCCTCATCCTCTTCACTTTCTCCAGATGTCCGGCAGTTTTCATCATCTCCTTGAAATACCGCGCCTATCGTGTCGTATTGTCGGTAGCATTCGTATCCAATCCAAAAGTATGCCCAACGTTTTGGTCGGCATCATAGATCGCACAATTGTCGTTCCACCATACCACGCCACGCCACACCATCCACATCATGCCCGACAGTCGATCGATTAGTGCACCCGGTCCACGACATCATGTGGCGTTCGTGTTGGAAGTCGATGTTTGGTGGAGGATGCCAGACAAGGTCATCCCATCGTAGGTTACACGCCACGCCACATCAGTATCCGAAGCCATACCCACGATGGCATGATGTCAAGATCATGCATATCGGCCCCACGCGTGCATGTTCCGTTTGTAGTCCATTAGAGAGATGTCGAGACCGGTAGGCGTATCGATATGGAAAAGGTCCATGGGGTGGGAGCGATAGTGGCGTCCATATGATGTTCGTTTTTGTGGCGTTAGAATGAAAGGAAGGTGGGAGTCGCAATTGCAGTCGTGGTCGCAGTCGTGCACATAAGCATCATGAATGAATGAAAAGAGAAAGCAAGAAGGAGATAATCCAGTCAGCACGATCATTCGATGTACAACGAGAGAACAAAACAGAGTCAAAATGACTCATCGAGCGTGTGACGAAAATATCGACAATAGTTCCCGCATCGAGTCGGGTGTACAAAGATGGGCAGGATGGGTCTGATGGGTCTTGGGCCACACGCGCTCCTGAGAATGAGCACAGCGGGCCCATTTTCGCGAATGATTTTGACTCGATGGACCACCATCACAAAGCACGGGTGAAGACTCGATTGAGAAATGATGACGACTGCTGGACGGCATCGACATCCCAGGCTCAGTCAGCGTGATGCCCCGTGAGTGCGACACGAGCGTTAGGAAAGATCTCAATGGGTAACCTCGAGTCAGTACCAGCGCTCCGAGCTCAGTATGACCCAGGCAGAACTAACCATGGAGACCGAGGGAAAGAAAAGACAGAAAGAAAAAGAAAACGGAACGCACCTCTTGCTCCTCGACCAAAGTCCATGCGTCGCCGTCCCTTCCCGCACGCGCCGTTCTCCCCACCCGATGCACGTATTTCCTAATATCCACCGGCGCGTCGTAACTTACGACATGTTGCACGATGCTGATGTCGATACCTCGCGATACAAGGTCGGAGCAAACAAGGCTATTTTTTGTGTAGGGACATTGAACCGTTAGATACGGGTGAATGAACCGCTGTGCAAAGACAAAGGATAGGATATGTGGGACGTACATATCAACTGTCCCGTCCCTCAACTTCTCCAACAGCCCTCTCCGCTCAGCGGCTCCCAAATCGCTCGAATAAGCCTTGACCACGACTTCCCTCGCATCTTGCCCCGAACGATCCACGTCCATAGACGATTGCGATTGCGCCTGAATCCGCGCGCGCTCAAAGAACTGGAAAAGCCTCACGAGCCTGCCAGTCGACTCTGCCGACTTCGTGAACACGAGTGCATTTTTGACGTTATGAGCGTGTACGAGGTGGAAGAGCATGAGCGGTTTTTGTGAGGAGGGGACGACGAGCATGTGTTCCTATTGAGCCGTCAAATACCAGTCAGCATTGACGATACTTACGATATGCACGAGATATCAGAGAGGGCAGGCAAGCCGAACAGACATACCGTCAACGTCGCAGGCATACTAAACCTCTCCATCACCACGCCCAACACGCCTTCTCCCTCTCCTTCGACACGGCGCTCACCGTCACCCTCAATCGCCTCGGACTGACGTTCACCTCCAGCTTCACCGACACCAACATTCGCTTGTCCTTGTACGACGATATATTTCGCATCCCTCAACTCCAAAGCTTTGATCTTTCCCGGATCGCTCATCAATGTAGCTGAAAATAGGAGTTTTTGGCATGATGATTCGCGAGGGGTGTCGATGTCGGTTATCACTGGTCCGCGGTGTGCGTCTAATTCCACAGAGGTAGAGTGAGAGGAAGAGGTAACACTGGCAAAGCTAGGCGGGCGGAGGAGATGAAGAAATGAGGGTGAGAGTGCGTCGGGGTAGGGAATGTCGATGCCGTTGTCTTGAGGTACGGTGAACGATCCTGATGTTGAGGCAGGGGCAGAGGGGTCATGAGTGGGTACAGGTGGAGGTCGGGTTGCTGCAAGGACTTGGGCGAGCCAATCTTGGAATGACTGGGCTAGGAGCCGGTCAGCTTCATCAATTACCTGTACGGATGGATCCACAGTCAGACGCCAAAAATTCAGCCCATCAATGTAGGAGAAAGAATTCGGTAGAGCATAACGTACCAAGAATCGTAAATGTTGCAACGAGAAATTTGGCGTCCCGTTCAGGTGGTCGATTAGTCTCCCGGGCGTACAAATCAGAACATCGACTTTACTCGAGCCACCTTGCAGACTACATTTGATTTCCCATCGCAAAATTCGTCAACATATACCAACCGTCCTCGCTCGGACAGGGGAAGAACGAATACGCACTGTGCTGACTTATCCGCGACGAGTTGATTCTGCTCATGCGCGAAGGAATGCTGACCTGTCGCCGTGCCGATCTGTTCAGCATTCATTAGCGAATGTAGTGAACGCGAGAGATGGTGGTAGTACTTTTAAGCCTCTTCCTTTGCCTATAGCTTCGAAGGTCTCTCTGACCTGGGTCACCAAGTCTCTTGTAGGGAGAACGATGAGTGCTCGGAGTCGAGTTACAATTCGTGCAGACAGAATCTAGTAATGTTAGTGAGAATTAGCAAGTATAAGGATATGATGCGGGTGTGGCGTGTGGGTAGAGATGTAACTGAATATGTATACCTCGATGATAGGAAGAACGTATGCAAGAGTTTTACCGCTCCCAGTGGGTGCGGAAACGCATATGTCCTGCGGAGGATCGTACGGAAGATATAATGAACGTTTGAAAGGACCGGAAGGAAGTAGGAGTGGAAGGAGCGTCGTCTGCACTGAAACGTCAAGCAGAAGAAGCATCGTATATCCAGCGTTTAGCCACGGCCACACGAAGAGAAGTCCGGTATAGTGAGAGAAAACGCACCAGCAAACAGCTCTTCGATCCCCAGCTCCTTCAGTCTGCTCCTCGTCTTCAAAGCCAGCCCTGTCTGCGCATCTTTATCCCCTTCGTCCTCCTCGAACGAAAGGGGGGTCGAAATTGAGGGTTCAACAAGTTGTGCACGCGCGAGTGCTCTGTCGAGACCCTGGGACGCAAGCTCTGATTTTAACGGTGCGTTTGGTTGAGTAGGGAGCGGGAAGGATGGAATTGAGCTGGGAGGTGGCGGTGATGGTGTGCGTATCCGTTGCACTTTTAGTGAAGGAGAAGATTGAATATGAGATGGCGGCGGTGAACGCGAAGGAGATTTTGAGGGCGAGTGACGAGGATGTGTGGATGTCGGCGCTGCTTGTGATGATACGGGACCGGGAGAAAGACTGAGTTTTCGACGTTTGCGAGGACGAGGCAGATCTTCATTCAATTTGACGGGGATTTCGTCGATGGTGATGGAAGCCTCAGCCCTGGCCTTTCGCTTCTGCTCTTTTTTCTCCGTCTTCTCCCTCTTGCGCTTCGCCTTCTCGTCCACAACTAATTCTTCCACATTCCCTCCGAGCTCTTCATCCTCAGCCAAATTTATAGCCTGACCCTTCCCAACCACGTCTCCTTCATTGAGGTTCCCATATTCCGCCTCCTCATCTTCACTGTCCCCTTCGGCTTCTCCTGCCTTCGTTCGGCCTCCCGGGACTGTGGTAGACTTTCGTTTCTTGCGACGGTCACGCTTGGCTTTTAGGTAGCGTTGTTTCGCTTTGGTTTTTCCCTACAATGGAAAAAGCAGGGAAGGAGAAATTTACAAACGATGCGTTAGTTCATGTATAGTTAACCGCGTAAAGGATAGAAAGGGGCGGACTTTGGCTGCATCCACGGCCGCTGGGGCTACCGGGGTGGTCATGAGGGTAACGGAATCTAGCTTTCTTTAGCCTCGATTCTTCTTTCCTCTTGCGAGTCCGCCTGGTCAAAGTGTCCGGGCTTTCAAAAAAAGGAAACGATAAATGTTGTAGAAACGCTGAAGCACGCTGGTCGTGGTCAAGCGCAAGGATCGTCTGTGCCTCGGAAGATTCCGCTTTGCTTCAACCTCTTCAACTCAGGTATGATACGGCTTTCTTTCTTTCATGTCTCTTTTCTCTTTGGCCTTTGAACATATTTCTCGTGCTAAGCCACACGAACTCTTTATCCTTGTCACCTGTGCGCCTTCCTTTCACTGAAGAAAGTTCACCGGACCGTAGTCACACTAAGCTGCATCAGACTCGAGGCCTCGATTATTATGCGGAGAGTGGGAACAAAGTTAAACAAAGGCACGGCTGATATGCTGTGGCGTGTGAATTTTGCATAATTGAACGAGTTGTTGTGGCGGCGATCACTATAAAGTTCGACCTTCACCGTCCCTTCGTCCTTTGCTTTCTTTACTTCCACCTCTTCGACACATTCACATTCTCTGCGTATCATATCCATATGGCTGGCCGAGGTAATCCCCGTGGGCGGGGACGAGGTGGTCCTGGTGCTGGTGGTCCTGGAGGAGGAGGAGGAGGAGGACAAGGTCGTGGTGGTGCTGGTGGAGGAGGTCGTGGTCGTGGTGGTCCGCGGGGTGGCGCGCCCGGTCGAGGTGGATCTACAGTCGCTGGCTCAACCATCAGTATCGCTTCGCATGTCGAGGCTGTCGGCATCAAGAGACCAGGGTTCGGTCTACAGGGCCGACCATTGGAGGTCCACACGAATCATTTCGAGTGTTCCACTCCTGAGGGAATAATACATCATTATGACGGTCTGTTTTTTGTATTGTGCTATGCTATCCATTCACATCGTCCTTACATCTTGCTCCTATGCGTATTGTGATCAGTGGGTCAGTGCAGTTGTCCTTCTTGCTCTTAATTTGTATCGATACTGATCGTCTCTACAGTCATCTCTCCTTCCGAGAAAACTTTACCAGCCCGTGTAAACTTCGAAATCATCAAGATCATGCAGACCGCAGTTGCGCCCAATGTGTTTACTCCTCGCGGAGCATATGACGGTCGCAAAAATTTGTTCTCGTCCACCAAATATTCTTTCGGTAACTCCGCAGAGGTAGTTTCTTTAATCTCTTCAAGCACTCCTTTATCCTTATTCAGTTGTGCTGCGTCAGTTCTCTGTATGTCTTGCCACACAATCGTCTCAGGCTCCCCCACCCAGGGAAGGGAGCAGAGGTCCAAAGGTCTACAAGGTGTATATCTTCCCTGACCTCGGTCTTGAGCGCATTGCTGATACTTCCTGCAGGTCAAGTTAACCCATGTAGCCGAGATCAATCCAGAGTGAGGATACTTTCGAATGTATTTCCCTATCCGTCTACTGATGATTCCCTGCGTCTCCCTAGGGTGTTGTCTCGTTTCCTAGATGGCCAACAGACGCATGACAACGAGGTTCTGACTGCTATCACGGTTCGTTCACTCTTTTTGATTTCTTTTACTCAGCTTAAGAGTTTCTTTCACTCGCCCTTTAGTCCCTGAACGTGGCTGTTCGAATGGAGGTAATTCACCTACTCCTAGTCTATGTGCAGGTATCTTCCTGTTGCTAATTCTACTCCAGCCAAATCTCAGATATCCCTTCAATGTTCGCTCGTTCTTCACTCCGGAAGGGAAGAGGGACATCGGTGGAGGCATTGAGGTACGTCGCATCTTATCGCATACTCAACACGAGTATCTCCGACGTTAACATTGCATCAACCACTCAGCTTTGGAGAGGATACTTCCAATCCGTCCGGCCATCTATCGGCCGTATGCTCATCAACCTTGATATCACGTATGAACCTCTCCGTCTTTACTTTGCTCTCTCCGACCAATCCTAATTAATACCTTCGCAGCACGGGTGCGTTCTTCAAGTCGGGGCCGCTTCTGACTGTGTGCCTCGACTTTATGAACGCCGGACGAGATCCGAACGTTTTTTCCCCAAGGAGAGGCTTCACAGATCGGATGGCCAGAGAGTTAAAGCGGTTCCTTTTGGGTGTCAGGATCACCACTCCGCACAGGCCGGATGCGGCACCTCGAGGAATCCGTGGAGTGTCGATAGCCGGAGCGAACGACTTGAGGTTTACTGGAGCTGATGGCAGGCCGATAACGGTCGCTCGATACTTTCAGACTGTCCTCAATCGGCCTCTGCAATTCCCGGATGTCGTTTGCGTTGAGGTAAGGCATTGACCTCCCTCTTTTACTTAAGGGTCGCCTTGCGCGGTTGTTGAATAGATGGTGATTTTGCAGCTGGGTACAAGTGCTCTAATGCCTCTCGAGCTCTGTGTTGTTCATGCCGGCCAGCTAATGAACATGAAGAAGATACCTGACGCGAAAACTTCCGAGGTCGTCAGCTTTGCCACGCAGTTCCCGCAACAACGGCTTGACAGTATCCGTCACGGCCTCTCCGTGAGTTGTTATCTGTAGTTGCGGTGATCTTGTCTTATATTGGTACTTACATCGTTCGCATCACGCTTTGTAGGTGCTTGCCTATGGACAGTCGGACTACGTTCGCCAGTTTGGTATCACCGTGAAGACGAGTAATGAGACAATCCAGGGTCGTGTCCTCAATGCTCCGACTCTTAGATATCACGCGAGTAGCAGGCAACCTACGATCGTAAGTCTCTTGCGTGCTGTCCTTTTCTCCGAGGGATCTCTGACACTTCGAGCTCTCTGCAGCAACCAAGAGATGGTGCATGGAATATGCGAGTGCAGGAATATTGTGTTCCGTGAGACAACCTGCTGACCATGTTACAATAGGATCGATAAGAAGGTCTATAAGCCTGGAACCGAGGTAGCTCGTTGGGTCGTCGTAATCTTCGAACAGGAGAGGAGGTTCGGACAGCAAATTGCGGAGGAAATGATCAGTGGCTTTGTCAGTGCGTGCCGTGCCGTAGGTGGGTGCCGTTCCCTGTTTTCGCGTCTACTGTCTGTGTTCGTCTAACTCAGGATTAATATCGCGTTTTCTTATGATAGGGCTGACAATCGCTGACCGCCCTGTTCATATTCAATACGGCAATCCCCAAGCAGTTGTTTCGCAGGTATACATGCCCGATGTTTCTGCCTGTCTGTTGGTTGTTTAACCATTTGTTTCAGTCTCTCAAGGCAGCAGGACAGGCTTGTGCCCAGAAGGCCAAGGCCCATCCCCAGGTCCGTCGAGCCTCCTTTTACCCCTTCAATGCTGTTTTAATCTCAATATAATACTATCTTCAGCTTATGGTTATCATCCTTCCCGAGGCAGGGAATGCAGAGATTTACCGTGCCGTCAAGCAGTGAGTTTCTGTGTCATTTCGCCGGGACCCATTATTCATTTGCGGGTTGCACAGCTTTGGTGACTGCGTGGCTGGTGTCACTACGCAATGCATGAAGAGTGCCAAGTGCTCCCGAGCAAAAGTATGTGTTGCGTCCTTCATTATCGACAATATCAAATACTAACATTTACTTGTACTTCAGGCCCAGTACTATGCCAACGTCATCCTGAAGTAGGCTTCTACCTGACCTTTAAACATGTTTCACCCGTTGATTATATCTTTTAGGCTCAATGTCAAGCTTGGAGGAGTGAACGCCATCCCAGACGCACGCTCTGCCGTCGATCTGTCGGACCCTAACGTATACCCTCTTCGTCTTCAATGTTATTTCCTATCTCTGATATTCCGAATATTTTTCTTCCACAGATGCCGACGCTTGTGATGGGTGCGTTCTGGTCTCATCTTCCGTCATTTTCTAGGCGTGCGGTGGTTGACTAAATGTTGCACAGGTGCCGATGCCATTCATCCCGCCCCGGGCTCTCTGGATCGTCCATCCTTCACAGCGGTTGTCGGCAATGTTGACACCGAAGCTGCCAAGTACATTGCTACGATTGAAGTGCAGGCTTCACGCGAGGAGATGATCACTTCTTTGCAGAAGATGGCCAAGGTAAGCATTTGTCGTATATCGTTGGCATCTAACCTTGATAACTGTTCAACTAAACCCTGATTCGCCTCCCAGCACGTCTTGGAAATGTACATGACATATCGCAGGATGGTCGAAAAGAAGGCGAATCCAGCTCCGAAGCGCATCATTTTCTATCGAGGTAAGACTCTAATTACATGTCTCGATTGTCTTTAGTACTTCAACTAACATCGCCTTTCTAGATGGTGTTTCCGAGGGACAATTCCGTCATGTCATTGAGCGAGGTACGTTATTCCTGTCAGCTGCGATTCCTTTCTTACCCTGCTCACTTCACGTTCCATGTCCGCATAGAACTGCCACTTCTCCAAGGTCCGTGGTTGTATGATCAGGATTCACCCTTGAACCATGCTGACACTGCAACAAAATCTAGCCGCTTGTGCAGAGCTGAAAATCAACCCCAAGATCACGATCATTGTTGTCGGAAAGAGACATCATGTCAGGTTCTTCCCGAGGAGCGAGAACGAGGGCGACAGGAAGAGTAAGAACTGCCCTGCTGGGCTCGTCATTGACCGCGCGATCGTCAACCCCGTCGAGTTTGACTTCTACCTCCAAGTATGTATTAGTCTTTAACTTTACTCTTTCTCTTACGACCAAAGTCTTACAAGTGCTTCGTTGTTGATTTGGTTTTGTCAGTCACACGGCGGTATCCTGGGTACAAGCAGGTCTGCACATTATAATGTTCTCCACGACGAGAACAAGTTCACGTATGTGATATTCCGTTTACTTTACACAAAGGCTTGCCCTCTGACTCGATTTCTCACAATTTCCAGTGCCGATGGGATCCAGTCCTTGTCATTCGCGCTCTGTCATGTATACGCGCGAGCCACTCGCTCCGTGTCCATCCCAGCGCCGGTCTACTGTAAGCACTCACGCTTTCCTCTTCCCTTCTCTTGTTCCACTCTGAACTCATCTCCACCCGATGTTGTTTCCTATCGCTATCATAACAGACGCCGACATCGTGTGTTCTCGCGCAAAGCACCACTACGACCCCGAGGGCGGTCTTGATCTGACTGGAGAGTCGGACACGGCGACGAACACTGATCAGACCGCCATCCTTGAGCGATTCCGCGCGGCTTTCAAGCCGTTGCATGCGAGTCAGGGGAGGGTAATGTACTTCTGTTAAAGTCGGCCATGACCTTCTGTGCTGTGCTACTGTCGCCGCTGATACAGGATTGGCGCTATCCTCTCACACCGTCACTCAATGCCTCTGAACGACATGTACTATGACTCGCTGCCTTTGATCCACAAATTTTGTCTCTCACGAACTGTCTTTTCCAATTTATGCCTCTCGTTTCTACGTATCTGCCACAATGAATACCCTCACTTCTGAAGCCAGTTCCCATATCGACTCTTTCTCCAACTTCACCATTGCCATGCTTCCTCTCACATACTTGTCGCAACTCTTCTGAAGATCACCGTTACTTACTTGCTCGCTCATCATCCCGTACGATCCTGTTACGTGTGCTACCATGCTGACGAAGTCCCGGATATGGATACTTGCTGCTCTGAAATGCAATACTGTTGTGTATATTTATATATTTGCTCGAGAATGCGCAAGTCAAATAGTGGTCAAAGTGCGAAGTCACGCACACCTCATCGCGATCAATATTGTAAGCTGGTGGCTGCCAATGCCCGAAAGTCCATAGTAATACTATCCAAATCCTGCACCACCGTCGCGTTTTCGGGATCTTCCTCACTCAATATCTGCCTTCACAGTGGCCGCATATGGTTGTAGACCTCGATTCTGTCCTATAAGTGCTTGTGCCACCGAAGATAGTAGTGGGTGGATTTGACCAGGTCCGTTGGGATCAATCGTTCCTTTGGATATGCGTACAATGATGAGCGTGGAAGGTTGCCCGTGCTTTACGCCTATACCCAGCGTCGTTCACGAGTGATGAAGGAAGTTTGGAACGAACTGAAACAAAGAGGACGATCCGACATGAATCGTCTGCAATGGGATGACGTGAACATAAGGGATACGTGAATGGCGAGTTCGACAATGCTCAATCTTCCTCGAGAATGATGGACTAATGAGGACCTAGTCAGGAGGATTCGGCTGGCTCATAAGTCTAGGAAAGGAGCGTAGAGTTCAACAATGGGTGAGGACGACCTCAATTGTAGATTTCTTGAAGTACAGTACTGCACTCCGAATGACACTTCCCCGGCGACGGAATCGCATTGCAAATAAGTCTCTTGACGTTCGTTTACGAGGATCTTGATGAGGCTGCGATATATGGCAGTGAATGAAATCGGTACCAGATATCACCGTGGAACAGAAAGACAAAATTGGTGAGAGACAGAGATGTCTCACGACCTCTCACGACTGAGTTCCCGATCTAGGGCAGAAGCCGAGCGTTGTTTCTTCCTCTTGACGAGATAAATGCTTGATAGCAGTATGAGCTGAAAACCATGCGATAATCTGGACATGTCGACCAAGTGTCACGGTTGGCACATCAGACGACGCTGGCTTCGAACTTTACTAGCCTGAGGTCCCAATTGCAAAGAATGGTCACGAGCAAGGAAGAGAGCATGGTACCCTGCCTCAACTTCAAAATAAAAGGTCTCTGTAATTGAGTCGTACAGTTTCCGTGCCAGCGTATTGATGAACGAAAGGGTCAGGGATACAGTAAGCAGTAATGCAGACGGGAATTGTGGTCAAGTTTCGAACACGAGCGCTTGTCGCACACCGCACGCTCAATGACGGGAAAGCGGGCCGCGGAGATTCAATTCTGCAGTTGCTGTGTGCTGTCACTGCTGTGGCGATTCCGCGAACAATACCGATGGCCCTCCTTGGTCCTCCTTTTACCTGCTACCAGACATTCCCCTACGATTCGCAGTCAAGGACAAAAATGCTGTAAGTAAAATATCTGTGCTTTTTCTGTCCTTTGTCCAGCTTCTACTTGGTGATAAAACCCAAAGCGACCCCTTGTTACAGTGACTCTGAATCAACTTCAATTGTTGACGTTTCGGCCCTCTTGAAGTTGCTATGGCGGTAATAACAGTAATTGATACGGATTCGGGCTTTGAAATACCAAAAAGTCAAAGCTGAAAATCCCGTGTCGCGTATGTTACCGGACAAAACGTGGTGGTCGATTGGCTGTGCGTAACATGAACCGCCGCCTTGTATACAACGTCAGTATGTAGCACTTGATGTCCCTGTATTCGGTCGGCCATGCATCGCTTACCCTCGCATCTGTGGGTCCTTGGCGTGTACTATGAACACACTAGGAATGGTTAACTGAAAGAGAGTACCATTCAAAAACCTCTCGACCCCCTGCTGCGAAGGAGAGTAACTCTATCCTGATGCGGTCTTTCGGTTCTCTGCGACGTGATAATGTATGCTGCACGGTTTGCATAGTTCGGAGACACAGCATCGCAAGCGGCTAAAGCTGTTCTATATTTAGAGTGATCTGCCATCGTTGACATGCAACGCCATCAACGAAGTTCGGCGCTTGGATCGTTCCGTTTGATGAGTCCATTTGGATTTGCCTCGAGCAAGACTGGAATGAGACTGACGTACACGGCCGTGTCTGAAGCAATGAAAAGTAACCTGATACTGATACACCTTTAATTCCTTTCCTTAAATAGACATGAACACACAAGATGAGACCCATAGTTGGGGCCATTGTTTGGATTCATTCGCACTGCCTCGAGATCATTGACAAGAGACAATGGCGAATTCGGAGTCAAATGAAGATATTGGCTGCCATCACATTTCGCCCAACATCAACGCATCAGCGCTCATCGCGTATGCAGTGCAACAAGGTGTCTGCATTAATGTAGGCCGTGTCGCACCAAAGCCACGGCCCTGGCATCCGTGGCGTTTATATAGCGGTCCCCACAAGCCAGGTCTCAAGCGCTCAAGACCCTAGTCGCGTCCCCCTTTCTCTTCATCATGAAAGCCTCGTTGGTGTCGAATGCCCTCTCTCTCGCTGGGTTGGCCTCAGCTCTCAGTCTACCTCAGACCGTGGAGAGACGCGTAACTTCATTTTCCTCGGCCTCAGGAATCTCCTTTACCTATAGTTCAGCATCCAGTTCGTCGTCATTTGATTCTACCCAGCCAACTATTGCGAATGTGGGAAACGTCTTGGTCAGTCTCTTCTCAGCACCGTACCATTTGATGCAGCTTCTTACCGACACCTCTAGTATCGTACCAACATCACTCTCGGAGGGCGAGGTTGGTTTTCGATCGTTTTCATCGTGTGTACGGTCCGACCTGATCTCCATTACACAGATATTACCGTCCAGATTGATACGGGCTCTACCGACCTTTGGGTCTATCCGCAAGAGAAGTTAGAGAGCGTCACGTCATCTAAAGCTCAGCCACAAAATTTGACCTACGGAGCCGGATCAGGTATGTTTCTGCCAATGATCGTTAGCCTAGGGCCCTCGAGTTGATCAGGATCGTGGGTACAGCTGTAGGTCCCATCATGTTTGGTCAATTCTCCATTGGAGAGTTTGCTGTGGACTCGCAAGGTACGCCAGACCTCAGTTTTGCGCGCTGGAATCCTCGTCTCATTGGATCTCATTTTCAGCGTTCGTCAATGCAACGAAGGTGTGCTAGCGGACCTTCACTCTTTGACCTGCACTGCATCGTCTGATTATCTCTTTCCTTTCCATCCCTCACAGTTCACCGAATTTGGGGACATCCTATTCCCCCGAGGGGTCTTCGGTATCCTTGGTCTCGGATTGAACACTGACGACGGCGCTTCCAAAATCCTTTCCGCTGTCAACGATGCCTACGATGACTCCATTCTAGGCGAAAGTCCTCTCGGCAACATCTTTCACCAGAATAAGTCGCTACCAAACTTCATCACCATCATGCTCGGACGTTCCGGCGATCTCGACGATACTACCGATGGAATGTTCACCATTTCTGAGTACATTGATGGGTATGAGACCATCGAACAAACGCCGAAGCTGGCAAGATATGATGGCGGAGGATCGTCGAGGTGGTCCATACTGTTAGATAGCATTACGGTTAATGGGGAGAAGGTAGCGTTGAACTCGAGCACCGACGGAGTTCCGAAGGGCAAATCGATCACAGTGCTCGACACAGGCGCCACACAAGCCCAAGTTCCAAGGTTCATCGTGAATGCTATTTACAGCAGCTTCCCGGACGCCGTTTTCAGTGAGGAAAGTGACCTGTGGGCTGTGCCCTGCAATGCGTCTGCCGACGTGCGCTTTACCTTTGGGTACGTGTCCTTCCTTATAGCCCCTGGGATATCGTTCTAAACCCAATACTCTCATGGATGGCAGCGGCCAGGAGATTCCTATCCACCCCTTGGACCTGACCGATACTTCAACTATCACAACCGCAGACGGCGATAATGTCACCATTTGCACCTCGTCGTATGCCCCTCTCAATCTAGGAGCAGGCTTCGAAGGCTTCGACATGCTCCTCGGCGACGCCTTCCTCCGCAACGCGTACGCATTGTTCGACTATGGTGACTTCGTAGACCCCTCCAAAAACGAGACCAAGGACGCCTTCATCCAACTGCTCGCCCTCGAGGACGCCGACGACGCTCTCAGTGACTTCACGCAGAGTCGCCAAAACGCTCTTTCGCAGCTCCCACCTGAAGCGACGCTCGCGCAGGTCCGGCAGCTCGCAGGATCGTCATCATCATCATCCGATTCGTCGTCGTCTACCGACTCAGACTCGACGAAGAACACCCTCGCCACCGATGATTCGTCCTCCGGCTCGGACTCTTCCTCTGGATATGGTGCCCTGCTCAACCGTGTAGACTCTTTTGGCCCAGCCATCGTCGGCCTCCTAGCCGCGAACCTACTCGTCGGTATCGTCCTTTGCGCTCTCGGCGTTATGATGTGTATCAGGAAAGGAGCGTCATCGGGTACAAAGATGAGGGGGGCGCCGACGTATGCGCCCGTGAGGTTCAAGGACGAGGGTCGTAAAGCGGAAGACGAGCCGTATACCTCGACGTACAACGATTGAGGACGGTCAGTATGTCAACTCAAAAGGAAGACTTTGAACGGACATGTCTATTTTTTTTTGGGTATAGCCTTGTATTGTCTAACTTATTCAGATCATCGTACTTACACTCGTTACGATTACTCATCATTGCTTCGGTCGCATCCTAGGACTTTTCAATCTCACATTCTACTACGCCGCATCTTCATGAGCAATATTTATTATATACAATATACGATCAGGGTGCTTCAATTGATACATTTTGGCCATAAGTTCTTCGACTTGCGCTAGGGAGCGAAACTTATAAGTGGGAAGCTTGGGCGCAGAGTAGAGCAGCCCTGGGCCACCTCTATAGCCATTGTTTGGTCTAAGCGGGCTGGAAGGTCTGGCATCCGTGCAAATTTCAACTTGAACCGCTTCTTCGATGCAGATGTTTATTTGCGAAAGTATTAGTAAGAGACATATCTACGTTATACGAGTAAAGCACGAGGTGGGTATCATAGGCATGGGTATGTATATGCTAAAGGAATCGACATGCTGCAAACCACGGACGATTTCTAAATTGGAATACATGAGCTTGTCTTGAAATAGATCGAAATATAAGGAAATAGAAGAACGTCGGCGAAGAAAGAAAAATATCTCTAGGACCTCCATGTACTACGACAGCACCACCAAACCATAAAGCATAAGTCAATGTAATATTTCTCTGGGAACAAATGAGGGAACAGGCATCGCAGGATGATCGTGAGCAAACCCCCTGACTAGGAACTGCTGGAGGGCGGCCAGGCTACGGTGCCCAAATCCATCGCAGTCCGAATGCCTCGTGCAAGAGCAGGGGCAATCTGCAGCATATTCCGACACCTCAGCGGCACGAGTTGACCGATCGTCGATAGAGTATAGCGGAGTCGGGAACGGTGCTATTCTCTCCGGTCCGTTGTCTGATACCCCGAGCTGTGCTTGTGATCCATTATTCGTTGCTCGTCTTCCTGCCGACATATCCTGAATTTGCGTTGGCGCATTCTGCAACCCAGGCCTCGATGCAGCCTGCGCGCGCTGCTTGGCTCGATGTTCTCTCTCTGCGTGCTGTCGATCATCGTAGTGACGCAATTAGTGACGGTGCTCGGTGCTCCTTCGGGGCACAGCAAGGACACAGACAAAGATGGCAAGGAAGCGACACTTACAATGAGTGCAGTCTCAGCATTTTTGGCGGCTTTCCAAGTCCTTCTTCCTTTACGGATGGCCCTAATCGTTCCGAAATGTTTCTCCTCAAGCTCTTGGCATAAAGGACTAGCTTGCTCGTGTCTATCGTACAAGCAATCAGTCAGTCTACGATGATGGATAAATGAAGGAAATGAAGGCATCAAAGAAAACGTACACTCTGAGGGATTCTTCAACTGAGTACACTTGCTCTCGAGGTAGGCCCTTGGCTATAAGCTCGTGAAGCTTTTCCTCGGTCTCTATTCGCAGTTTTCGTGCTCTCTTCCGCTGCATCTCGGGACCGAAGTGTTCTGGAATAGCATGCGCCAAAGCGTGGATTGCGTTCACCACATCTTTGGTAACGGCGACAACGTCTGAGGCCTCGACTGACATCTGCAATTTTCGAAGTCATGCACATGGTCAGAAGCAAGATTGACAAAGGAGGCGACGCGACGTACGAACCATTGTGCTTTGTGATTCTCGAGATCGGAGGGGTGGGGATGCAGGAGAGCGACGATGAGTGACGCGGAACATAGTACCGGACTTAGACAGTTTTATGAACATTCCGTAGATATCTTGTCGTCATCGACCCCACAGATGTATGCCTCGCCGGCACCTCACGATATCCTCCTGCAAAGCTTGTTCCGAAGAATCTCATCAGTAGCGTTATGACTCGCGGAGCCATCGCGGGAAGTCGACTCGACGACCCGCTATGCATGTTTGCCTCGCGGTGGTCGGAGAACAGGTGGAAAGTCAGCAGCCATTCATGTCCGAGACTTTCCTCCAACAGCTGTGCAGGATGGCAGGTTTTCTACCGCCGTCAAGGGACGCGATGAGAGCAGAGTGACTGAGCGCCTGTATGTCTCATCTGGAAACACGCTCCCGCTCGATGACACCAGGGGTACCGTCAACGTCTCGCTCAGCCATAACGGCATTTGACCCAGATTTAATAAGAGGAGGTACATCGAGTCACCCTGATGTCGAGGACATATCCCTGTAGTATAACGGATTTTATACCTCATATGCCAGTGTATATGATGTACAGCCCGTTCAGGCCAGCAATCCCTGCCCAGAAAAAAGTCCAATAAGATCTAAGGTATGGCCGCGGACTACGTACGGTGAAAGGACTTGTTATCACCGCATAGAGCCTCCGGTAATGACAACATGGTGATCTGCATCGCCGGAAGGCATAGATATGTAGGGCCCTATGCCCCGCTTCAAATGGGGAGAGCACAACGAGGATAAAACATACCAGCCCAGGAGCTTGTAGACTGCAGGTGGTATAGGTGAGGTAGCCCGACTGTGATCCACGAGCAACCCGCATGCACAGGCGCCGCTGCCGAAGTGGACAGCTCGAACGACACACGATGGGCCTCGCGGGATCTAGTATCAAGATGTTTGAGAAAAGACAAAATTTCAAAAGGTGGACTACGATAGGGACGCGAGCGAGACGAAAGAAACTTGCGAGAAAGGGATGAACAATTTGAAGGAACGCGGCAAGCATTATCGCGGTCCCACACCTCGGCCACTCCCCAAAATGTTCGAACTCCGATGCTCACGATAACATACTTCCGGGTGCACCACAATCTCAATTGTTTCCCGAATATCTGAATGTCTTGTGTATAACGGCTCGTCTATTCTCGATAGAGTATGTGAGACTCATTCTCAGGCAAGTCATAGTTGTCGTTGAGACTGCCAATACTTGGTGGGCAGCGTTCGATAAGCCCAAACCTCTACCAACAAGGAAGCGAGGTTAACACAGATGTACAAGGACAATCAGCAGCACTGTGGACTAGTCCAGAGTTCAAAGTTCAGATTATTCGTCAAATCGACGTGCACCAGCTGAATTATGAATTACAGGGTCAATTCCTGATTGAGAAAGGCTTTAGAGCAGAAATACATACGCTACTACCACTTCACTCAAGGTGTCTGTTACCTGTCATGTACTCTGCCGCTGCTCTGATGAGACGAAGGATGACTTGAGCCTCCCCTTCATCCCTCGGTGCATAGACGAGCACGAAGTTCCCCGGTACAAGAGGTGCCACATGACTACCAGCCAGAGAGTGGCGTTCTCCCCAGCCCTGCTCGATCACTTTTCGGAAAGAGAAGAAAAAAGATGCTCATATCAGTGACGGTAGTGATTAGAAGCTTTAGCATCTGCGTACCAAGTTTACAGTCCGCAGGCGAAAGAGCGAGATGTAAGGACCCATCGAGACTTGTGTGTACATGAGCAATCTCCCGTTGTGTCTTCTTCCAGACTTTCTCAGTCTTTGAGGAAGGAGCTACGGAAGGATGCACGAAAAGGGCGGTACCCCTCCTTTCAAGAACCGATTGGCCTGTAACAAGACACTTGGGGTTCGCAGCGGCAATGCCTGATATAGCGGAGGTCAAGATCTGTACATGAACGGCGATCAGAACATGGAATGGCTGAAGTCTAGTGGACCACGCACGGGCAGTAGAGGCTTGGGTGCAAACTGGTCAATTTGTCGGTGAGGGACAGCATGCCAACCAGTCCTCGGCCTTGAACCACCCTTCCTCTTCGGAAGCAAGCCATCTTTCTTGATGGCCGCTTCCGAGTTGATGAATGACTCCTGATTGGGGTCGGAGTCGTACAGGTCCGTTTTCGTGGTGTCGCGTACCGCAAAAGCAGTGAATATAGTCGATGCTAACCATCCTATTGGGTTATACGGTAAGCCACCTCGACCTAGACCGAGATAAAGTTGGTAGTTCTGGTAGAGACGAGTAGAAAGGTAGACAGAGGCGAGAGTTGCAGGAACGATTACAACAAGATTATCTTTCTTGGTGAGGGGAGGCGGGATGCGAGAGACAAGAGCATGAAGTTGAGACATGGTTGAGAGAATGGGAAAGTGTTGCGCAGTATGATGTTGCCAGAGAGTTCCCGAGTTTTATAGCTTGCTCCGAGTCGAGCTTGGGAACGGCGTCAAGCAAGACGTCATCAGAGGGCAACCTGCCGGGCAATCTTATCGGAGTCGGAGATGAATTCAGTTGATCTCCTTCGGCTTGGATATCTTCCGACTCTTCCCGAACCTGCATGCGCGTTTTGACCGGCCAAGCATGACTGAGGAAACTCCGTTCACCGTCCATCCACGTCGAATCAAAATGAGCCAAAAGTAACCTGCACCGTAAGTGACCCACTCAGTACGAGAGCCTTCGAAGCAGTTATGACTCGGGTGAAGGACTCAAAGGAACTTGCTACGCGGCTCAAACAGGGCTGCGACTCGTTGAGTCGTATTGGAACTAGAAAGGTGTACAAGTGCGGCCTCCGGAAAGCGCAACGCCTAGATATAGGCCAAAAGAGTCTCCTGCCCGTGTGTACAAAACGAATCAAGCGAAAGTGGCGGCTTCGGTTGGTGCAGCTTCCTCTGCCCTGACCCACATCCCTCCCTATGTCCGATCATCGCCACCACGAAGTTGTGTTGGTCAGTGTCAACCATTTCGTGAAGACCGGGAAAGACAAAGAAAAGGAGAACAGACCTCGGAATACAACGTCAGATGCGACTTCATCCATATCTTCTCTCCCCCAGGACCTGGTGGCGGCCTCGACTCAGGCGGTTGCGCATCCTCGGCGAAAGAGACGCTAGAGAAGGCCTGCAGGAAGCGGACGAGGAAGAAAGAGGCTTCGTTATAGGCAAACTATATGCGATGATGCACTCTATTCAATATCATGTGCACTAAGTTAACCGAAAACAGTGGCGCTGATCTGCGTACCTGTTGACCAAGGCAGATCCTAGGTCCGGCATTGAAAGGTAGGAAGATGAACGGGTTTGGTGTCAAGTATTTTTGAACGCGAGAGTCTAGGAAACGGTCGGGGTCGAATACAAGAGCTGCGCAATGAGAGGTAGCAATCAAAAACCGGATTATGTACACAGAATATTAGAAGGACGCGGAAGACTTGCCATCAGGTCCCCATAGGTCAGTTCGGCGATGCATGAGAAATACTGAGTATGGGCATCTAGCATGTCTCTGTCAGGAAAGCTGATTGCTCCAATGGAAATCTATGCTCACTTCGTGCCAGGAGGGATATAGATTGGTTTACCGCCAGGGACCTTCGAGGGCCATAGTGTTGCCTCAGTAGATCGACGCATATTGAACGGCCTGAAGCAGATATCATGTCAGCGAAGAACATGCACGAGGTTGTAAATGTGAGCGCACACAGGGGGCCACAACCTCATGACCTCATTCAACACAGCACGAAGATATTTACAAGCGCGGAGATCATCGTAGGTAGGCGCACGATCGGGACCGACTTGTTCGAGAATTTCGTTTCGAAGGCGTGAAAGTACGTGTGGATATTGAGTCAACGCGTAAGTGGTGAAGGTTAACAAGCATGCTGTCTGTGAAGAGACAGTTTGTTATGAACCAAGAACGATATCTGTGTATATAAAGCATACCGTGTCTCTTCCAGCCAGAAGTAAGTTCTGCGAGACGTGTCAGCATACAGACAGCGCCAGCATGGACATCACTTACCAGAGTTTCGTTACGGAGAACGGCGGGATCTGGATATTCCACGTATTTAATACGTATTTCCTCGCAACAGTTTACACAAGACTCACCTCTTGTGTACTGAATCAAATGATCTAGCAGGGATTGACCCTCTTCGACACCTGAAGAAATACCCGCTTCCAACTTATGTTCACCCGCCGCTACAGGCGAAAGCTTTCCCTCTTCATCAGCTCTTTCAATAGCCCTTCTCACAATCGGCTCCACAAAATCCTCAAGGACCTTGATGTTGTTCTTCATTCTTCCATTTCCTCTTAACTCCTGTACCAGCTCGAACAAGGGCCATGCAATGCCATACCGAGACCTCAAAGCTGTGGCTATTTGAGCGTCGAGAAAGGCATGAGCAAAGACGTTGGCCGGGTTCTTCTCTTGGAACTGCGTGGACATCTTGGGTGTCGTGTTGTATTTGTATGGAGTGGGAGAGGATGACGAGTGAGCTGGGTAGGGCAGTCCAGCTTCGAGGGAGCGAACATTTGTGCCGAAGAGATAGGATGTGGCAGCGTCAAGAGTAAATCGGGATACAAGATCCTAAGATGGAGACATATATCAGTCTTCGATCGAGATGCGCGTCGGCCCCAGAAACAGGCCGACGTTCCATGCATGATACGTTTGGTACGAGCAAAGATAAGGAATGAACATAGAACCAGATATGCCGGTGTTCGGACGAGTAGGGATTATTTATGGAAAATATGATATAGTGTAGAATTGATATGATGGACTCTACTCACCTGAAAGTCGACGGCGTGTCCCTCTTGCAAACGAGTACGAAGAAGTTTGAGGGTAGCTTTAACATGTTCGTCGAAGAGTTGAAAGTCTGAAATACGCTCCTTGGAGAAGAAAGGGCGGGTCATACTACGGTGGAATCTGATGGAGGTCATGCTCAAAAAGGCGCAAAACCAGGGATAATTCTTGGGTATCTTACTTCCACATATCGCCTGACAGGAAATGGCGATGGTTAGATATAATGTTCCGAAAATGAGAGGTGTCAACTCACCATCAGAGTTGAAGATGCCGATTCCGAGTAGGTCCATGTTCTGATCAATGCTCCTTGGGCCTAAAAGATGAGGTGAGTGATCTGATGATTCAGGTCGACGACAAGATCGAACCCTTCTCAAAGCCGTTGAAATTGGTGGCAAGAATCGCCTATAGTATGCGTTTCGAGTCCGAGTCAGCGTAAAGCTGTTGGTAGCGAATACTGACTGGAATAAAAAAAAACGAACCTTGATGTACTCGGGTTCTGTCGTAAGGAACTAAGGTGACATCGCCAGTTTGAACAACGACGGTAAGATTAAGGTATTCATCACACTCACTCGATTCTCGAAAGAGATTCGGAAATTGAATGTATTGCCATATTCTGCGGACCATTCACGTATGTGCTCCCCTGCTCATGGCGAAGATGGTGGAAGTGTTAGTTCTGGTGTTCTTCACACTGCACATAATACTCAAAAGCGTACCCAAATAGCCACGACGAAAGTTGTCGACCATCCTCTTCAGAATATTTCCACCACCTATGCTCGGGTCGAATACTCTTGGAGGTAAGACTGCACCGAGACGCTTTGCATTCCGTTCATCACGCCAAATTTCCCACTGAATCCAACAAGCAAACGCAAAAGGCAGAGACCCCAAACAGAGGGCTACGGTCGCGTACCAGGGAAGGTTGACGGAGGATATTTGGACAAGCACATAGATAATCGCTGGAGGGCCCAGCAGCAAAGGCAGAAGAGAACCTGTGTATTTGACGAGAACACCTAAGGAGCCTGCCATGCCGATTTGTTGTTGGAATGGAGCAGCCAAAGGCGGACGGAAGGACGGAGGGTGAAGACAGACGACGAGAGATGAAGTCATTCGTCCTTATAGAAGTGCAAATCGGCTGAGTGTGAGCGTATCATGTGGAAGACCCGGTATGTTTTACCACAAGCAGACGGGTGAGTTGATTACCGAGCACGCTCTCCATCGTACGGCCGTGCGTGTGTCAAGTGGTCCCGCGACAGGCAATAATGGTAAAGAAGACGTCTCCCGTGTGAACATGATGGGCACTATACAGTGTGGGCAGTAGAAAACTGCGGGAAAGTGCTGGGAGAGCGCAACCTCGACGCTGGATACGGCTCAGAACCATCGTCGTCAGGTGACTTAGACGCCCAGGACCACGTCCGAGGCCTGAGGTCTCCCTCAAAAAGAAACTCATTACACAAATCATAGATAGCATTAGCGTGGCAGATTGTGACTTCAAAAAATATTCAAACTCTTAGATAGGAAGCCATCTCTCTAGCCACGTTATTTGTTGAATTGTTTCTGCCGAAATTCGCCTCAGGCAGCAGGCTGCCGCGAGGCTAAAGCTCTCCAAGAATAAGTACCTTCAAAAAGCCTGGAAAATTAGCTTGAGCAGTAGGTTGCAGGTAGTTTTAGTCGAGGTGAGGGAACCTACGACTGTATGTAACTGAGAATTTCTTTTCGGAGGGAAACGTTTTCGAAGTTGCAAAAAATATTAAGACCACTTCGACTTCTTCCTTCCGAGTCGCTCATACTGCGCCGACTCCTAGATGGTTAGATTTATTCATAATGAGTCGGATGAATCCGATTTCGGGTAGTAGCGAGTCTATACGCTGACTGCTAAAACAGGGCTGAGTGGATCATAAGTGGGTTGTATTCAATGTATTGTAACTTTGAAAGATATGCAAGTGCGAAAGGCGCGACGCATACTAGGCCCAAGCTCGACGGATTTCACTTAAATGGCCCACTCGTGTAGACACACACATCAAGTCGAAGTAGCGGCTTCGGTTGCCAGTGGGACAGCTTCCTCTGCCCTGATCCACATCCCTCCCTAACCGCCAGTTTGGTTCATGTCAACAATTTTGTGAAAACAGCTCAGAAAGATAAAAGGAGCGCAGACCTCGGAATACAACGTCAGATGCGACTTCATCCATATCTTCTCTCCCCCAGGACCTGGTGGCGGCCTCGACTCTGGCGGTTGCGCATCTTCAGCGAAGGATACACTAGAGAAGGCCTGCAGGAAGCGGACGAGGAAGAAGGATGCTTCGTTATAGGCGAACTATACGGAACAATACGTTTAATCGAAACTCAAGTAGCAATAAGTAGATAAGCAGCGAAGCTTACCTGTTGACCAAGGCAAATCCTAGGCCCGGCATTGAAAGGTAGGAAGATAAACGGGTTTGGCGTCAAGTATTTCTGCACGCGCGAGTCGAGGAAACGATCCGGGTCGAATAAAAGAGCTGGGAACGAGAGGTAGCATCCATAATTTAGAAACCACGCCATCCACAAATTATCAAAACCATGCTGAAGACTTGCCATCAGGGCCCCATAGATCAGTTCGGCGATGCATGAGAAAGACCGAGTATGGACATCTGAAGTAAGTCTCCGTCAGAAAAGCAGATTGTTTGATGAGAGGCTGTGCTCACTTCGTGCTAGGAGGGACGTATATCGGTTTACCACCAGGGACCTTCGAGGGCCACACCATTCCCTCAGTAGATCGACGCATATTGAGCGGCCTGTAACGAAGAACGAGGTCAGCAAAGAACACGGTCATAGTTACAAGCGCGGACGCACACAGGAGGCCACAATCTCAAGACCTCATTCAACACAGCACGAAGATATTTGCAAGCGCGGAGATCTTCGTAGGTAGGCGCACGATCGGGACCGACCTGCTCAAGTATTTCGTTTCGGAGGCGCGAGAAAACGTGTGGGTATTGAGTCAACGCGTAAGTGGTGAAGGTCAACAGGCATGCCGTCTGTGAGAAGAGTCTGTCGTAAAGAATATCGATAGTTAACCCGCAGGGCATGAAGCCTACCGTGTCTCTTCCGGCCAGGAGTAAGTTCTGCGAAACGAGTCAGCATTTTGGCAGCGCCAGGACGGACGTGTCGCCTACCAGAGTCTCGTTGCGTAGAACGGCGGGATCTAAGAACTGCTGTTATTCGACGTGTTTCCATGTGAAATATTATACTAGACTTGCCTCTCGTGTATTGGATCAAATAATCGAGAAGAGATTGGTCCTCTTCCACACCTGAAGAAATACCCGCTTCCAACTTAGGTTCACCTGCGGACACAGGCAGAGGCTTTCCCTCTTCATCGGCTCTTTCGATAGCCCTTCTCACAATCGGCTCCACAAAATCCTCAAGGACCTTGATGTTGTTCTTCATCCTTCCACTTCCTCTCAACTCGTGCAGCAGCTCGAACAAAGGCCATGCGATCCCATACCGAGACCTCAAAGCCGTGGCGATTTGAGCGTCTAGGAAGGCGTGGGCGAAGACGTTGGCAGGGTTCTTCTCTTGGAACTGGGTGGATGTTTTGGGAGTCGAGTTGTATTTGTACGGAGTGGGAGAGGATGACGAGGAATGAGCTGGGTAGGGCAGTCCAGCTTCGAGGGAGCGAACGTTTGTGCCGAAGAGATAGGATGTGGCAGCGTCAAGAGTAAATCGGGATACAAGATCCTGGGACGAGGGCATATATCAGTTTTCGAACCAGATGCTTGGGCCACCGACATTACACTGATACCATGACGTCTGGTACACCGTACGAGTGAAGGAAAGGAAGACATATATATAGAGACCGCGGCGCATTCGCGCAGCTGGATCTGCACAAGCGTTACGGAGTTCTGACGACTGTGAAACCAGAGGTGGGACCACCCAGACGAGTAGAAATTGTTCACAGACAGCATGGTGTGCTCGAAATCGGGTTTATACGGACCTACGGTGGACACAACTCACCTGAAAGTCAACAGCATATCCCTCTTGCAGCCGAGAACGAAGAAGTTCAAGGGTAGGCTGGACATGCTTGTCGAAAAGATGGAAGTCTGAGATGCGCTCCTTGGAGAAGAAAGGGCGAGTCATACTACGATGGAATCTGATGAAAGTGAGCTCTATAGAGCAAAAATATCAGGGAAGATACTTGTGCGACTTACTTCCACATATCGCCTGCATACGAGCCAATTGTCAGAGATCAGGACATGTGTAGATAGAGGATAGTAGCTTACCATCGGAGTTGAAGATGCCGATTCCGAGCAGATCCATGTTTTCGTCAATGCTCATTGGGCCTCAAAAATGAAATGAGCAATCTGATAGTCCAAGTTGATGAATAAATAGTACCTTTCTCAAAGCCATTAAACTTAGTAGCAAGGATTGCCTAGAGCATGCGTCTGCACTCAGATGAAGTGGGGTGTGCGGGGTACAGAAAATTACGGACCTTGATATACTCGGGTTCCGTCGTGAAGAACTAAGGTCGTTATGTCAACTCGAACAACAACGACAGTGAGATGAAGTATTTAGCGTACTCGATTCTCGAATGCGATTCGTAAATTGAAAGTGTTTCCGTACTCTACGGACCACTCACGTACGTTCTCCCCTGATCATGGTGAAAGATTGCAAGTGTTAGCTCCGATGATGTTCACGCTGCACATAATACTAAAGAGCTTACCCAAATAGCCATGACGAAAGTTATCGACCATATTCTTCAGAATGTTTCCGCCACCTATACTCTTGTCGCATACTTTCGGAGGTAAGACTGCACCAAGACGCGTTGCGTTCCGTTCATCCTGCCAAATTACCCATCGGATCCAACAAGCAAGCGCAAGAGGCAGAGACCCGAAATAGAGGGATACGGTCGCATACCAGGGAAGGTTGACGGAGGATATTTGGGTAAGCGCATAGATAACGGAAGGAGGCCCCAATAGCAAAGGCAGAAGGGAACCCGTGTATTTGATGAGGACGCTCAACGAGCTTGTCATGATGAATTGTTGTTATAATAATACAGTCGAAAGTAGACTGCAGGAGAGAGATTGAAGGAAGACGACGAGAAGTGAGACGAAGTCACTCTTCTTTATAGACTGAGCGTAAGATTATCATTCGGAAGACCCGTTGCGTTTTGTAACCACACGGGTTAGTCTACTACCAAGCACCTCATCGCCGCAAAAGGGTGTGTGTGAGTTAGGTGGTCCCGCGACAGGTCTGTGGGTCAAGAAGAAGTTCCCTGTGCGAAGAGGAGGAGCACTATACAGTGTGGGCAGAAGATAAATGCGTGACATTGTTAGGAGAGTGCAATGTCAATGCTGCCATCAGCGTAATGGACGGCCAACGCGCTTGTTCTATTAAGCAAAGTAGCTAGCGGTGGTACGCGTGTTGCGGGTTGAGAGGAAGTCTGCCGTGTGAAGAGGATGGGCATTACAAAGAGTAGTCAGCAAAGAAGGGACTGTGCTGGGAGAGCGCAAAGTCGTTTCTGCCATTGGTGCAATGGGCGACGACGAACGGCGTCTCTTCTATAAGCAGAGAAGCTGGGAGTCTCAACGGGCTGGCACGAGGATCACCGTCATCGCTGACCAACGCAGGTACTTGTCGATTGTACTATTTTAGCGCACAGAGATAGGTTAACATCACTAGTCAGACTAGATGATATTTCCTAGCTCTGACACGACTGTCGATCGAAACATTCGGTCCGCAAGGTACGCACTCTGATGAATATTGCACCAATGCATCGCCGTCATTATATGAATCGATTTAGAAATCCTGAGAGCGTCATAAAGCAGGGTATATAAAGGCCTGTTGGTCCCGAACTTGAACATCGTGCACCACATCGACGTCAGGCGCCCCAGCGTCTTCACCTAAGAAGGAAGCAGTATCAAATGGTCCTGGTGAGGCACGATAGACAATTCTGCCGTCACCCTATATGTCCTCACCAGGGAGAATAGTGCCATTGAGGATGGCCGCGCGATGGGTACGAGTCAACATTCCGTATGACGTGAGGTATCTGACAAGCGTAGTGGTCAGACACCTGGGCCCCTTGTTCAGAAGGTGAAGTACTTACTGGTCATAGTAGGGCAGCTCCTCGAGCGCACCAGGAGTATCCCTCCAGTCTCTCATCAAGTCCGTGTTAATTGCGAACATCGACAAAACGTTGACACCAGCGTCGCGCATGCGGTCATTGGCGTCCTGGGCAGTCCGTAGGTCAAAGGTACCACTGGCATCGGCGTTGGCGAAAACGGTGAACCCATCCTGGACAAGCGAGAGAGCGAGGAACGTGGTACAAACCTACGCCAAAGTATCAGTAACCGCCCGAAAGAAATAGCAAGGAACACAACGCACATCGGTGGTAATTCCTGCCATGATGACTTGCGACTTGCCTGTGGCCCGAACGGCTGCCTGGAAGTCAGGGTTGTCCCAGGCGTCGACCTCGCCTAAACGTCTGATGAAAGGAGCATCCGGGTACATGTCGGTAATCTCCTTCATGAGGGGCCCGTTTGGACCTATGGCAGAAACGTCAACGATCGAGTGAACCCACAGATATACGGTATCTGTGAAAGAAAAGCGCACCAGTGTCGGAGCTGCTCGTCATGATGACCGGAAGGTTGAATATTTTACCAATGCTCGCATGCGCGAGCACTGCTCGGCGGTACTGGTCTGGCTGAAAGTCCCGAACGAGTTGGAACAAGCCCTCTTGATGATCCACAATGAGCAGCACGGTGTCATTTTTGTTGATGCGAGTGAAGTTGTACGCTACATCCGAGCTTGTGAGCCACTCATGCATGAGCTGGTCAGAGAAAGATGGCGACATACCATTGACAGTAGTAGTCAAGAGCGCAGCAACGACGGCAAGGGCCTTGGATAAAAGCATCGCGGATGATTTAGAGTGAGGGGACCTTGTGAGGGATGTAAGGAAAGAGGAGAACCGCGTTCAAGCTCTGAGAGACTGGGGAAGGAGACGCAACTGGTTTTATATCCTCCAAGGTCGCCTACAGAACAGCGTAGGGCGGACATAATGATCCCTCTCCTGAGAGCCTGAGACCGTCGCGTAGAGTAAACATCTTGCTATTTTACCATTCGCGTCCTATCGCATCACATCCCGACCGTGTATGACCGATACTGCACTTACGTTCGCTCGATCGAAACCCGTGCTATCAGCGAGCAACGAACGCTCATGAAAATGCCGTCTTTCCTGGCCAAATATCCCGACCGAACGATATTGAAGCAGGGTTGTTGTGTCATAAATGCATGAGAGCATCAGCGACCGAGTAAGAGTTGGTGGAGCGAGTACCGAGTTTTGTCAGTCATAGAGGTGTCGAAACACTCAAATATAACCTCGTAGACCAGAATAGAAAATAATCACGGGTCTTCGACATTATTGGAGACGATGACCATCATGACCAGCGCGAAATGTCCATATTGAGGAACTATGTTCTCTCGGTCCTCTGACGCTTCTCGGTGGCGTACATTCTGCATCACCACGAAGATCAGTAAGATGATCCCGTTGCCATAATGTTACAGGAGCCACATTACCGAGAGATAGCGAGGGTCAGAGGTGTCGGAATGGTCGCCGTATAGAGAACGTTTGTCGAGAAGGTCCGAGATAGACCGGGAATTGTGCTGAGAAAGGCTGCTGAACTCACTGCCGAGCAAACGAGGCTTCAGCCTCATCAGAACACGGTGGCGATAGGCCTAAGGCCGCGAAGAAATGTCGACCTATCCCACTGATGAGCATCAGGTCCCGGCGATGGTGTATTTATCTAGTATAAACGCCAGTTCAGTGTAACCTAGAAGGATCAACTGGTCACGGACAGACAGGAGAACGGTAGCGGTAGCATAGCTACAATGAGCGAAGGCTAGCTCATAGGCCAATCAAGATGAACGGAGGTCGCCTGGGGATGGTGCCTCTCCATGTATGACCGCCCGAGAATGCCGGAAGGGCCAGCAGAAGCCCGTGAGGATAGATCGGTCAAACGAGATGTTTTGCCCCAAAATTATTGGTGTCCAAGGCTGAAGCTGCGCCAAAAACACACCGAGGCTAATCGCAATGATTCAGAAGATTAATTAGAGGCAGATAGCAAGCCCATCAATCAATCATCCTTGAGTAAATCGCGAACACATCACTCCCCCTCTCCCCCACTATTGTCTCCCTCGTCGTCGTCGACAATACCAACCACGCCACCGTTCGTCTTCTCTCTGAGTTCTCGGCCAGCTTGAGCCAACTTGGCTCCGAACGCCTTCCGCGCACCAAAGTTTGCAGCGACATCCCAGATCTGGAGTTTGGCTTTTGAGCCTGCGGCGGCGAGGGTGAGAGGGTCATCGGGGGACCAGGCGGTCGAGAAGACCTTGCCCTATATACACAATCGGATGTGAAGGTGAGGGAGATAGATCAGAGGATGAGAGGCAAAGGAGGATGCGATAGACGGAAAAATACGTACAACGCCCAAATCCCGACTGGTAACCATACTAACGTTCCTCTTCGACCCCTCCAACTCTTCGTCAGTGATGTTCCACACCTTGACCATCTTGTCTGTTCCTCCCGTAACGATGCACCCACGGAAATGAGGATTCACGTCGATAGATGAAGCGGCACCGTCATGGGCTTGTAGAGTGAATCGTGCCGGTGCTGGCGAATCGAGCGATGTCGGTAGTGTCCGTGCGTCGAAGTTGAGTACAAGACCGTTCTCCAATGTAACCTAGATTAAACAAAGTGATAGAAATTGTCAACTCAGGCTCGACAGGGGGTGGGCCACCCTCGCAGTGCCACCAGAAGAGCAAGGCGTGAAAGACAGGAAGTTGAAACATACATAGAATCCGTGAGCATCCCATGGGTCCCACCTCACCGCCTCGACATCTGCACCACCAACCGCTGCACCCACACCCGCATCCGGCGCCCTCGAATCAAACACCCTGACCGTCCGGTCGTAGCTCCCTGTCAACAACACTGTCGGCTCCTTCTCATTCCATTGAACCGCCTGCACCTTATCCTTATGAATCTTATCGAAACTCCTAATCGCCTCACCACCACTGTTGTCATCGCCTCCAGGAGTACCTCGCGAAAGATCCCACAACTTCACCGTCCGATCCGCCGATGCACTGGCAAGGAGATTGCGATGTGTTCGATTCCACGATAGTGCGAGAACGGCGTCGACGTGATGAGCAGAGGTGATGGTGCGGTGTTTGGTCTTCTTTCGCTTTTTCTTTCCCGTGCCAAGTGGCGTAGGAACGTGTGCTGCAGTCTTGTCTGGACGGCCGAGGACCATGTCGGGATACATACCCTCCACAACATCGAGCGACCAGATCTCGATTTCGGGATCGAGAGTGCCAACAGCGATATAGTTTCCGAATCGTGGAGGAGGGATATTCTCATCTGTCTCCATTTCGTCGTTATGGACGGTTGCAGAAGGTGGAGCAGAACCGGGAGGGAAGTCAAGCCATTCGAGGCATAGAGGGAAGTTGGGGAGCATGAGGTCGTGGTGGACGTAGAGGTTTTCGGAGGATTCATCGTAGACGTAAATTTCAAGTTGTGAAACTTCGTCTTCAGTTTTTGCGGTAACGAGGAGATTGTCGGTGGGTAGAACTTCGAGCTCTTCGCGCTCATCATCTTCATCGTCCTGTACAACTATAAGAATCGCTAATGACGAGAAGGCTATAAAGGGCCTTTACCTCTTTTAGTGTGATATATGGGTCGTCGTTGTTGTCGCGATAATAAGTGAGACCCTTGATGGTGCTAAATGGGCCTGGATGTATATGAGCTCTTGAATCGAGCAGTAGTGACACGCACAGACGCACCAGTCTCATGCTCCTCGTCCTCATCGTAGTCATCCAAATTATACTCAGACAAATCGCCCTCGGGCTTCTTCTTCGTGGATTGTGGCGCAGCCTGCCCATCCTCGTCCATCGGTTCATCTTCTTCACTTCACAGACTCGTCCAATAAACCACCGCACAAAGAAAACCAAAACAGGGAATGAAATGGGAAAGAATATAGACTCACTCGACCCATCCTTCCTCATCATCCTCTCCTTCCGCAATATCATCCGCCTCCTCTCCTTCAGCACCCTTGCCCATTTGATTGGCAGCTTTGTGTGCGCGTTCGAGTTCTACACGAGCGTCTTCGAGTTCAATGCGGGCGAGGGCACTGACCCGTTCTAGCTCCTGGTCATCGAGGACATATTTTGCTGGATGCCGTGCAGAGGCTCCTCTCCTCACCCTACACCAAAGTTTACGGTGAGCCTTCTCGATAAACGACAGAAATGAGGATATGATATACCATGATGCACATGAGATGAGGCTGCTCATTTTTGAGGGAAACCCTCAGCGGCGTATGGGAAAAGCAGAAAAGGTGAGAAAGGTGGTGGAAGAGTAGAAAATGACCCTAGTTGGATTGAACTCGACTCAAAATTTGTAGTGACCGTGGGAAACGCTAGGCTAGAGTTGCAGTCGAGTGGCGTAGGCCTGTCTAGCAAAGAACTGTGGCGTACTCAAGATTCTTCTGAAAACCAAGACCGATCGCGTCAAGTCATCTCTTCAGTTGTTGGACATGACGCTTCAAGAATTAATAGATTTTCACGTCAGTCGTCTACTCTAGATAGATGAGGATAGTGTGCGACAGTATTGCGGCTACATGTGTGATAGAGGGACAAGTCTCCGAGGTATGATGGTGAGCATCCCCGAGGGTCAATAGAAGTGACAGCGAAGAGGGATACAGATGATAGTACGTTCTATAGAATCACAACAACTAGTGCACAATATGGGCTATACTTCGTCCCTTCCATGCGTACATCAAGCGCCGTTGTTCTACATGAAATCGTCTGCATTGGTGCCAAAGTCGTCCAACGCCTCGTCATACGCGTTAGTGTCCAACCTGGAGACAACGTCGCGTCAGCTACGGAGAACAGGATACGTGAGAATACACTCACTTTCCCCCAACCTTCGCAGCACCCAGCCCAGGTTTAGCCGCGGTCCTTGGCTTCTTCTTCCCGCTCGCCTTGTCCCTCTGCTCCTTCTGCTTCTCGTTCGCAAGAGTTGTGAGTCCGCTAGCAGCCTTCCTTACCTCGACGTCCTTCAACGGCGTAGCGAGCGCGCGGGCATGATGTTCGACGAATGAGGCGTAAAGTGGTTTGTCTTGGTGTCGCTTGATGATCAATTCGATGATCTGGTTCGAGAGGGAGACGAAGTCGTCTTTTGTGCGTGGGTTGAAGGAAAGTAGACTATCGAGGTCCTTGTTTGAAGTTCCTGTATAGAACAAGGGCGATAAAACGTCAGACTCATGTGCACATATTATTTATGTCTCTTGAGAAGGGTAGAATATGGACGTACCACCAAGCGCAGCCGCACCGAACAAATCGGCCGCGTTGTTCAAGTCGGCATTCAGCTCCCTCTCCCTATCTCTTCTAGCCTTCTCTCTCGGATCCAGCACTGCGTCTTCATCATAGTCATCCGAACCCTCTCCTGCAGCGCGCGCAGCCGCCTTCTGAGCCTCCTTCTCTGCGAGCTTTTGCTTCAAGGTGCCCTTCTTCTTTGGAGGAGCCGCGGTCGTTGTGGGAGTAGGGGCTGGTTTCTTTGCGTCTTCGTCGGATGAAGCTTCCCAGTCACTCTACAAGTGACGAAAAAAAACAGCAGAGATCGACGGAGATCGGATGGGAAACATGAACATCAGATGTGAGCTCGACAGTGCGAAAGTCGGACGTACGACCGGACCATCGTCCTCTTCATCCTCACCCTCCCACTTGCTCTTCGTTGGCTTTTTCACCGCTGGTGGTGGTGGTGGCGGAGAGCGCGTAGCCTCGTTTTCAGATTCCTCTGTACACCGTTACATTTCAGCTCATCCCCTGGCCAATTGTAGAGAAATAGATGTACGGTACCCCAGTCAGACATGTCGTTCAGTTTATGCTGTGACGCAGGTTCACGATATAATGCAGGAATATCGGATGTAACCGAGACACGTAGAGATCCTACTAGAGAACGCGGAGGCGGTTGTAAGAATGAGTAGAGTGCTCAAAGAAATCAGCGGAATGGCAAAGATCTTCTCCGGCGTCTGCCGAGCACGCTCTCTTTTGGACGCCGTGCTTTGCTCGTCGCCGTCAGTTCTTGCCGTACTTGTTTTTTCTATGTCGCGTTTTATGTGCTGATTCCTGGCAATTAATGCCATATTGATTCAGGCTTCAAGTGATACATTTGTGTAGCCATCGCACTCATGAATCGCCATATAGTACGTAATATCTGTCGCTCGTACTTTGCTCGTACTTGCTGAGGACCTGAGCTACAAGACGTGTGGTATCGAACACGCCTTCATACCTGTCCATCCGCATCAAAATTGTTGCTCAATCCTCGGAACGTGAGAATATCTCTGTTCATTCAAGCTGCCGCGATATGCTCATGTACCAGCTTATTTTCCGCCAACGGCACCGCCCTCGCCTTCTGCACCACATCCCCGACCACCACTCCGGGTTCCGCTGTGATCAAACCTCCGTGCTGTTGAACTTCTCCATCGTCTTCAACATGATAAGGGCCATGCAAGCCTGTTGGATATAACCAGAATGCCACCCCCGCTGTCGTCTTTCCAGCTTCATCTGCTTTACCTGCGCTTTTCACGTAACGCTCGACGGCTGCGTAATCTTCTGCGTTGGATATCTCGTCGAGTGTTCCGGCTGTGAGAAGCGCAGAGAGGAGCGATTGGCTTTCTCCGCCTGTAGAGCGGGCAAGGCTGAAGGGGGGTTGGACTCGTTCTGAAGACATTGCCTGTAG
The DNA here is from genome assembly GCF_000264905.1 of Stereum hirsutum FP-91666 SS1. Classification (NCBI taxonomy): domain Eukaryota; kingdom Fungi; phylum Basidiomycota; class Agaricomycetes; order Russulales; family Stereaceae; genus Stereum; species Stereum hirsutum. The sequence continues at coordinate 2,862,738 of NW_006763132.1, forward strand.
TAAGGGACATCAGCTGCGGCTGCCAGTCTTCTGGATAATGTGCAGGTAAACTCACAGCTTGGACGATGCTTTTTCAAGAGTTTGGGTAATCCTTGCGTACAGGATGATGAGTGTAGGGTGGGACAAGGTGGGGACGAAGAGTACTCGGGTAAGCTACTCCTCAGCCTTCATTGCGCCGTCCTTTGTATGTCATTCCACGCTGCCCGGACCGGGAATGAGAAATCATTCTTCAGCGGCAGCCCTACAGAGCCGCGATATTACTCGAAACGGTTGCTCGTCCGCAATGAAGAGACTTGCTAAGTATCACAAGTCTGTCTTCATGACTCGGTGCGAGTCACTTCTTCTTCTTCCACTCTTGCTAGTCTTACGCGGCCTTTGATAAAGACCCTGCTTGTTGAGACGAACGATGGAAGTGGTGGAAGTGGCACAAGTGTGTCTTGAACCTTTGTTCATTCTTCACGAATGCCTTCCAGATTCGGCTAGCCTGGGGTATCCGCTTTGATGGGCGGCAATACGCCGACTTTGTGCCTTGACCGTTGGGTCGAGGAGACTGATAGACTGGCACGAAAGATGGCTGCTGACCTCTTGAATCAGCATGCTTTCGCTGCTTGCGTCTATAGTTAGAACTGTGCAAGTAGCCGTGCAGGACAGCCTTGGAGGAACATCGTCTACCGAGTCATGGAACAACGACGCCTCACCCACGATCTCTTTTCTTATGCTTTCCTCGTGTAAACGGGATCTATGGAAGCTGTCCAGCAGACTCTCAGCCCTTCTCCTCACCATCTGACTCGGAAACTTTGCGGAAAGTTGTGCTGATGTTATTGCCGAAAGGAAACCTTGACGCCACTTCATGATCTCGTCAGGTAGAGAGATTCATGGCGCCGGAAACCACTTACAGTAACATGCCGAAAATGCATGCTGCCTACAGCACCTATTCCGGGATATCTTTCGGACGCTTACTGCCTCAGGAGGAGACTTCCGAAGTCGTTATATGCCCTCATTTACAATCGTCAGCTCGTGATATATAAAGCAAGGACTGGGGCGTATTCCTCCGCCGACCGAGTGACTTCCGTCTTACCCACTAATCATGGTATTTCCTAGGCCTTCCTCGGTCTTTGCCCTCCTCTTTTTCTCCTATGTCGCTGCTTCCTCTTCGGATCCCTTCGACAACCAGCTAGGTCTCACTCACCCCAAAATATCCTCAGATCAAACTGTTTTATACAATGTAACCGATGAAGTTGTGGTTCGTAATCCTTTCGCTGTGATCGTAGCTATATTTCATGTTACTTTATAGGCCAATCAAGGCCCAGGGGGCTCATGTCAAAGCGCAGACAAGCTCCACCAGAGGGCGTGGGCCGCACAGGGGTGAGTTATTCGACCATCACAATACCCTCTGCCTATCCACCGGCGGTTCGTGGACACTCATCGTTTCACATGACTGATATGCCTACCATCTATACAGCTGTGACCCTGACCGCTCCAATGGCTTTTTGTCGTCCCACAATTGCTTCAACAAAGGAGGCAAGGCTTACTTCTGCTATCAGAACGGAGAATCGAAGTGTTGGAACCCGAAGAGCAGCGTCAAGAACGCGAACAAGGAGAACGGTGAATGTTTTATATGAAGGTTTCTTTGCTAAAGGGGGAGGGGCTGGATTCATGTGGAATGCTCCGTATTGTTTAGTTGGTTCGGTTCGGCAATTGAATTTGTACTCCCCGCTTCTCATCGTCAATTCCTGCGTGCAGCGTCGAAGTGGGCCTCCAGGTCTCGAAATACCAGAGACTGAACGGGGAAGAGGTGCTCCCAGATACTACGCCGTCCACGCAATCAGACCTAGCGAAGACAATCTGGAAAAATCTGATCAAAGAAATTGTGGGATACTTAGTACGATATGTGGCATGAGGTCAGTCGCACTTGACAGTCTTCTAGGCGGCCTCAGAAGGCTTCTGACACCACTTGTCGCTGTACATATCTTGCAGGGAGGGAGTGTTCGAGTTCGTAAGTTGCAAATCGTTTACGTCAAATTGAACCTCAGCTTTACACTCCGCCGCCGCGCCACTCAAACTCCCGGGCCAGCCGATCCGTGATCAACTTCCACCAAACTTCCACTAAGTATCGAGTCAGGGCATGGCCTCGAGTTCAGAGCTGTGTAGGGACCTTCCGCGAAAGGTTAACGCTAAGCCTTAGGTGCCCATCGTTGCAACTGATGCAGAGATGTACTTGAAACCACTTGGGAACCTCCGTAAAACCCGCCGTCCTCACAATCCGCCTCGTTAGAGGAATTCTCCCTCCTGATACTTAGAGCTGTGTGATGTGCATCAGGTGCTGTGCCCGGTCATAGCAAATTTGGGGTTTAAATACCTATGATCTCGACCATGTCTCCACGCTTGCCAGATCTCCTCCAATTTGACTGCGATGTTGAAGTTGTTATTTATTCTACTATTTCACTTTCAGACGGGCATGTGCCAGGCTACCTTACCTGTGACCGTAGAGAAGCGCGCAGCCTCGTTCTCGTCTCCTTCTGGGATCCTATTCAAGTACGGCTCAACTTCCAGTGCCTCTTCCTCCGGATCGGCCCAGCCAGATATTGCGAACGTAAGAAACAACTTAGTGAGTTTTATGCCCCTTCACCGCCGTCGAACAATAACACATTGCTGACATCCTTATAGTATCGTACTGATATCGACATTGGGGGGCAAGGTCAGTCTTACATAATCTCGTTTCACAACTAATTTGACACGGTGTGCTGTAGCTGTCACTGTCCAGATAGATACAGGCTCAACCGACCTCTGGGTGTTTCCACAAGAGACTCTGAAAGATATTACGTTTTCTGAGGACGTCAAGTCTCTAAACTTAACTTACGGCGCAGGATCAGGTTCGTCTTTGCGACGACTACATATCGTTCGGAACACGACTTGAGGATATATTACCCCAATATTACCCATAGCTGCAGGGCCCGTCGCGTTTGCGCCCTTCTCAATCGGTGAATACTCAGTCGAGTCACAAGGTACGATTTTCCTACTATATATCACACTGGTGTCACGGTGATAATATAATCGTTTACTAGCTTTTGTGAACGCGACACAGGTATGTTCAATTTCCCTAGTCAAATGTACGATCATCCTTTAAAAGGCTACTACTCGGGTGTTTTTTTCCGTCCCGCCACCACAGTTCACGGAGTTTCAAGACATCCTGTTCTCTCAGGGAGTCTTCGGTATTCTTGGTCTAGGATTCAATACCGACGATGGTGCTTCTCCGATATTGTCCGCCGTGGTCGATGCATACCACAACTCTACGCAAGGCCAAAGTCCCCTCGGGAACATCTTCTACCAGGACAAGTCACTTCCCAACTTCATTTCCATCATGCTTGGACGCTCTGGCGATCTCGACGAAACCTCCGACGGGATGTTCACGATATCAGAATACGTCCACGGGTTCGAAAACATTGGGAACATGCCGAAGTTGGAACAATACAATACTGGCTCACAGGCACGATGGACCGTCTTGTTGGATGGTGTATCGGTAAATGGGATGAATATTCCGTTGAGCTCGAGCTTGAAGGGTGTGCCTAAAAGAAAATATGTCACCCTCCTCGACACGGGCGCTACGCAAGCTCGTCTGCCTCAGACCGTCGTTGATGCGATTTACGGTGGCATGCCGAATGCGACCTTCGACAAGCTGCATGGGTATTGGATTTTACCATGCAATTCGACCGCAGACGTTCGCTTTACATTCGGGTATGTTTGATCGATTGGGTTTCAGGGGTATTTCTGATAGCGATGTTCATGTTATGCTGGGCAGCGGTCAGGAAATTCCCATCCATCCTCTCGATCTTACCAAGATCACGACTTTCCTTACCTCCGACAACAAGAAGACCGTCGTCTGCACCTCCATTCCATACATCACCAACAACTTCATAGGCCAAGGATTCGATGCATCCCTCGGCGATGCATTCCTTCGTAACGTTTACTCCCTCTTTGACTACGGAGACTTCGAAGACCCAGAAAAAAACGACGTCAAGAACGCCTATATCCAACTCTTACCTCTCGAAAAACCCAAAGACTCACTCGTAGACTTCAACGACAGTCGCAAGAAAGCACTCGCGCGAAGTGCACCGGAGGCTACGTTTGAGCAAATTCGACAGACGCTTGGTTCGGCTGCATCCTCGACTGATGGACCGTCATCCCCGGATCGTGTGGAGGCGGATGGACCGGGCTCGACGGATGGTGGCGACTCAGCTGATCAAATGGGTTGGTTCGGTCCTGTCGTCGTTGGACTGCTTGGCGGAAACGTTTTGGTTGGGGCCGTCCTTTGCGTGTTGGCGCTGGTTATGTGCGCGAGGAAGAGAGCGTCGACGGGTCGGAGGGTGAGGGGGGCGCCGATGTATGTGCCTGTTGGTTTCAAGGCTGATGAGTAGAGCTCGTGCCATGCTGTGCTCATGCGGGCAAGGTGGTTGGTTCTGGCGCCGTGATGGTCGAGAGCATTTTGCGATGGGAAACACTTGAATTCTCGAACTCTTTATGTATTCTCGTTTCACAATTTTGGACACTCATAAGATCTTGTTAGCTTGGCACCTTGTATTGCTTCCGGCTGCTCTTACACCTACCGAACAGGAACTCATTCGAACGTTACCGTCAGGCGTATTAGTTTTCTGTGTAGATCTTTGACACGTCGTGAGAGAGAGCGAATCGCAGGATGACAGCCTCTGAATTTCCAATCCATGCCAGCAGCGCTATTAACAAACTACACGAGCGCTTCTCGTACGAAACCCTTGTACAACACATTCCAAGATTTTCAAACACAACCACGATAGAGTGGTCGCAAACGTCTGCATACAAAAGCACGAACCACGACCTACTAAAACGATCATCAGCAATCGACAGAGGTTCGATCATTCATAACACGGCAAAACTCACCAGCTACGAGTGCGTGCACTCCTATCTAGAGGCATTGAGAGTAGTAGGAGTTGGAAGTCTTGCCTGTGCGAGAAGTCAGTACCCCAGAGTCGAGAAAACATCTTAAAAGCACTGACAAGTTCCAGAGGAGCAGCAAGTGGGTCCCGCAAATCCTATTCCACCACATTGACCATAGAGGGCTGAATGTCGAGTAAGGAGTCAGAGCAAGGCCTTCCTTACGATAAGAAAACAAACATACCGGAGCAAGATCCTGATGGAGGGGAGGACGAGGTCGGAGCAGAACCCGCAGACGTGCTAGTCGGTGCTGGAGCGCTAGATGGGCTCGTCGTACCGTCACTAACCGTAACTGAATTAGAACCACTGCTCTGGTATCCCTCCGTCGCAAGGATCTGGTAGTTGGGCGAGCCAAGTGTCAAGCCGGCCCCCTCCCACGCGCTCCAGTGATTGGCGACGGTAACGGTCCCGCTTGTACGGTGGGTCTGACGAACGGACCAGTACTGGTAGAACGTCGCGGTACCTTCGATGGAGGGCTCGTTGACGCGCTGAGTACGGTAGATATTGTAGACGGAGCCATCAGAGGTGACTGAACCGAGCTGTGTAGCGCCGGTGCTAGGGTCATAGCTGCCAAAACTCTCGACGATGTAGTATTCGACGAGCGGATTCTCAAACCAGCCGTAGACGGAAAGATACTCGTTGCCACTTGGCGCGAAGGTACTGGTGTAAGAGATGGATCTGGTAACGACGTGCTCATGTCAATACGGGCGCGTGGAGCAGGAGTTCGATGAGATGAGAAGGGTTCGTGTGTACCTGGAGGCACCGGGATTCCAGCCCTTTCCTAGTGTTCATGTCAATACGGGCGCGTGGGACAGGAGTTCGGTGAGAAGGGTTCAGCCCTTACCGGCAACGAAGTTGTCGCAGTTTGTCCACTGGACACTGTAAGAGCCGGCATCACCGTTGGTGTAGGTCACATCCCCTCCACCGTCGGTCCAGAAAGAGTAGTAAAAACCGTTGTTGGTCCCGGTCTCACTTGGAGTACCGGCGCGTGGGGTGAGGGTGGTGTTAAACTGGTCAGCAGTCCAGGGAAATGCGAGGGTACCGGTGATGACGGCGCAAGCGGTGAGAAGACTAGTGAAAGAAAACATGACGAGAAGTTGGTGGAGAGGTTAGGAAAACTGGCCTGAGGACGAGATCAAGCTGATGGCTATATCTCTCTGTCGCTCTCCTTTTTGTTGACAACGCAACCCCGAATTGATTCCGATATGGATATCATCTTGTGCTGTTTTGAAGCGAGAAAGTTCCGGCTTAATGAACATCGCCCTGGGTCACCATGGGCTCCAATGTCGGTGGGTCGCAATGCTACGACAACGTACGACTAATTGGGTACACGGAAGAAAGAATACGAGTCGAAGTTTCGGAAAAACCATGTGCACTCTGATCAAGAGATCAGCGACTGGAGTGTCTCGGGCCTGCCATTTAACTACACACCTTGTTCCACGCGCATAACTCTGTTCTCGAGCTGCCAGCCTCTATTGTACCCCTCTGGTATGCCGATAATCACCCTCTACAGAGGCAGGTCCTCATGACAAGTCACATCTAATAGTCTGGTACCGAAGTTTACCACTTCGGTGCCGGCGACGGAAAGCTCTTGGCGGAAGGTTCTTGAGTCCAGTCTGACTGTTTGTTGCTTGAGCTCTACGATATCTGAGAAAACGTGATGAGTGCAGGGCAGGCTCGATCGAGCACAAGCAGCCCAGAGAGCAAGTATTGAGGAAACTGTTGGCGAGTATGCATGGTATACACGGTAAAGACTCATTGAACATAATTTTAGACCTCAATAATTGTCGGTGACTGTTCGGAACGTTATTTATGTTGTAGGTGTGATGATCAATTCGACGACGTCAGAAGCATGCATATGAAGCCTAGCGGCAGTCGAAAGACAACTGGAGGGATGGGTGACCAGGGAGTACTAGTGGTCATATACACATGACCTAACAACAAATCGTAAGCCGCAAGACGCGATAGACAAGAGATAGAGAGGGAAAGATACAAGAGATGGGGGAAGTTGGAAGAAAGGACAGAACTAACGTGTGGCAAACACTGAGCGAACTCGTCGGAAAGCTCCGAGACTCTGGCCGAGACCAATGCACGTGACGACGCGTCGCGTTCGCGCCTGCGAAAGTTGTGCGAAAGTGTCTACAATTGACTCAAGCCAACACGGCTTCCTCTCTTCCACCATCATCACATTGTCACTTTCCTCAGGACATCTGCACATTCAGATATGAATGTGTGCCAGCTGCCCAATTTTCCCCAGGTTCAGGTCTCGCGGACGGAGGCCGAAGCTGATGAAACGACTCCAGAGGTATGTCGTATAAGCGCACGTTGCCCGCGTTGCGCTAATTGTTGTTTTGTCCTACAGTTTATATCGGTAAAACTCGTCAATAACAAGGCTCGAATCAGAATATCACCATCTATCATTCAACTCGACACTCTTCCATCACGCGCACAGCTCTTCACAAGTTCGAATACACGGGGCTGGTTTTTTGCTATAACCTATGGAGGGCCAGGAGGAGTAGGTGAGTCTTCCAATATTGGCCTTCTGTATGAAATTCTCAGCAAAGAGCACCTGTAGCCTTGGCTGGCTCGCAGGTATCGCATATGCGCTCGCGATTGCTGGAGGTCACGGACACCTACAAGGAGCTATACACGCCACAACGAACGATGCAGCTTGGCTCGGTCATTCCCCATTATCTCGCATTCGCTTTGAACGACTCTAGGCTTATCATGGGCCTGAAGAGTGGAGAGATCGCAGTATTTGACTCTGAATCACTATGTACACCTGGAACGAACGAGATTCAGCCACTTCATACATTCTCCTCGCCCACTGGTGGCCCGGCTCGCTTTATTATGCCGAACCCAGGAGACCTACCTGAATTGGTTGCCGTGCTTCGCGAACCAGATGGACGCACAGATAGCCAGCTGCTTGAAGTTCTGGACGTGGCAAAATTCCAGACAATTACGGGGTGGAGGAGTGGAGGGTCGCCAAAGACATATCCAACCAGCTGTACGCACCTTCGATATACCCTTTTGATACGATTGGCTGATTCCTTTCCGCAGTGGCCTGGTCACCGAAGGGGAAACAACTGGCGATCGGTCTCAAAAGTGGCGACATCATCACCTTCAGTCCCACGGAACCTGCACACCCAAAGTCGTTCATTCCTCACCCAGCCGCGAGCAACGGCCAAAGTCTCGTGCACGCCACATGGCTATCAAATCCTCTGTTCTACACCATGTATGCCCCAACCGACCCTTTCGACGTCAATGCCGAGCAAACGCACGTAGTTATCTCCCATGATTCTAAGCGTAACACGGCACTAGACACTCGAATCCCTTTGAACTTCTTTCCTACGGCAGTTCGTCCGCCAGGCGCTTTCCCTCTCGTCATGCGAAATTGGGATCCTGCCAAAATCTTGATGCTCATGGGCGATGGCACTACGGCCGACATTGGCATCATTGGACATGTCGCCATCTCACCCACAGAAGACAGATGGCAACGCATCACGCTCGAGGACATCGCAACCCCCAGCATGCCGTTGGATGATGACTCACAGGAGACGACGATGTTAGGGTTCGAGCTGGATCTCCACAACACAATATCGTACGCTGATACTAAAGCGTCCGGAGAGACGGTCGATCTCCCTCCTCCGCCAATCGCGTATGCGTATTGTAGCGACGGAACAATTTGCGCTTGGTTTATCATCAACAGAAATGGTACGCCCTATCCTGGTATGCTGACCGGCGAATCATCCGCTCCCGCCGCCTTCAGCAGTCCACCAGCACTCGCGACTCCCGCCCAACAGCCCGCCCAACAGCCCGCCCAAACCACCTCCTTCCCCACCCCCACACCTTCTTCGTTTGGGCAACCATCGGGTTTCGGACAGCCCACTTCAGCGTTTGGACAGCCCTCCTTTGGACAACCAGCGTTCGGACAAGCTTCGTCGGGCTCAGCGTTTGGACAAAATGCACCCAGTTCGTCGTCGGCCGGAGGCGCATTTTCTGCTTTCGCTACGGCAGGCCCGTCGAAGTTCGGCCAGACAGGCTTTGGAGCTTTCGGGTCAGCTACTCCCCCAGCCCCTACTCCAGCACCCGCACCCCCTATACAAGAACAGTTGTCAGAATCGATGGACGATACTCCGACAGAGGCAGCTGCTCCCAATTTCGGCTTTGGTGGTATGTCTCTCGGCGGTGATGCCCCCTCTCAGTCAAACTCAGGCGCGACTGGCAATAACATGTTCGGATCTTTCGGGGCGCAAATTACACAACCTGCACAACCAGCCGCTTCACCGACTCCTCCCGCGCCAGCACCTTCGTCTGGATTCGGGCAGCCTAGCTTCGGTATGAGCACCGCTAATACCGCTCCCGCTTTTGGACAGAGCTCTTTTGGCTCCCAGCCTGCTTTCGGACAGAGCAGTTTCGGAGCAAAACCTGCTTCTGCCTTCGGTGCGCCCGCCTTCGGTCAATCTAGCTTTGGAAGTCCTTCACCGAGCGCCACACCTACCGCGCCAGCTTCGTCCGGGTCTGCTTTCGGTGGCGGTGGAGGGTTTGGCAGTTACGCCACATCTGGGTTGTCTTCTTTCGGTGCCGCCGCAAAACAGGGCGATTCGAGCACTCCCGCCTGGAAGACTGCTGGTAATAGTGAAGGTATCAAATCCTTCGGTGGAGGTCCTCAGACGGTTTTCGGCGCTCCAGCTTTCGGTGGTCAACCGTCTACACCTTCTCCTTCCGTCACACCGTCTACACCGGCACAGATGCCACCGCCTCCCCAAACCAACATTGACCCATCCATGTCCTCCGATTCACCACCACCCGCAGCGCCTCCTGCGTTCGCTACACCCGCTTCTCCCCCGTCCGAACCCACCACGCCTGTTATGCGGCCACCTAAAGCCCACGGGCTGGAATCCCCACTTTCGTCTCCGGACAATTCTCCAAAACCTGCACCAGCTCCAGTACCGGCACCAGCACCGGCAAAACCACAGGTTACGGGGAACGCGTTCTCGGGCTTCAAGACGACGGCGTCGCCTTTCACTGCAAGCAAACTCTCCGGGACTGGCTTTGGGGTAAGCTTGAACGAGGAATCTCCGTTCGTGAAGGCGGCGAAACAGTCGCAGGACAGTGACAGCCGCAGTGCTTTCAGTGGAGGAGCTTTCTCGAGTTCCGACCTGACTACGACTACTCCAGCCGGGAAACCACCGGTGTCTGCGTTCGGACAACCGTCCGCTCTAGGGGCTCAAAAGTCGGTGTTTGGTCAACCCGCTTTCGGGCAGTCTGCGTTCGGGCAGTCTGCTTTTGGACAGTCTGCATTCGGGAAATCTGCATTCGGGCAATCCTCTTCGTTTGGTCAGTCGTCCTCGTTCGGATCGGAGCCGGCTACGCCTTCTCCGCCTCAATCTACAACGCCAGCTTCGACGACTCCGTTGGGCACCCCTGCGGTTCCTTCTGGGTTTGGGGCGTTCAGTGCGTTCAGCGGGGGGCAGAGTGCGTTTGGGAAGCTGGCCGGGCAGTCAGACAAGCCCAAGCCCTCCTTCCTTGAATTGTTGAAGGCAGGGGGTCAGGGTGATAATGATGTGTTGAAGTCTAAGGCGACAGAGGAGGTGAAGAAGGAAGAACCGTCGACGACGCCTACGACAACTCCGCAGAAGCCTCCGCCTGTTCAGCCTGAGGCATCTACGACGCCAAAAGGGAAACCTGAGGAGGTCAAGGGATCGTCGAGAGCCCCTACGCCTCCGAAAGCGGCTGCTACAGAGGAACTGTCGCAGAGTACAGACTCTGCTGCGTCGTCGTTCGTGGACGTCTCGAGGGAAGAGAAAGGCAAAGAAGCAGAGGATGAAGGGGCCGAACAGCAAGTTCCGCCTTCGCCTACTTCGGAAGACGCAGAGGGAGAAGAGTATATCGATGATACGGTGGACTTTTTGTCAGATGGATACGAGCCAGAGGAGCCACCCGAAGAAGACGAGGACGAGGATGACGATGAGTTCGAAGAGGAGATCATTGGTCCGACCGAATTGGAGCAGATTCCAGAGGAGGATGAGCCAGATACCGACGCCACGGAGACCAAGCCCCTTCCTACCGAAGCTGAAATCAAGGCGGCTGAAGAAGAAAAGAAAACTACCGTCAGGCCTTCCATGATTCCGGTCCCTCCTTCACGCTCTGCCACCCTCACGCCCAAGCCCAGTATCAAGATCGAGCCTACCACACCCGAGATGCCCAAGACTGGCTCTCGAGCTCAGAGCACCACTCCTCCTGGGTCTCCGAAGCTGCAAGCCGCGGAGGTGTTCCAGCCTACGCCACAAGCACCGTCGCCGTCAGGATCTCCTGCCTTGGGCGCAGCGATCGGTCTCGGTCGTCCCAGCACACGACCGCTTCGCAGTTCGCCCTTGGCCGGAGAGGCAGTGGCCGGTGACGAGGAAACGGAGAAGAAAGCTACTGGCACACCATCGCTGGCTGCACCCAAACCCAAACCTGCTTCACCCAAACCTGCTTTCGGCTCATGGGGTTCCCCTCCTGTCGCCCCCTCCACCGCAGGAACATCCCCGTCCGAAGTCAAGCCTCCAACTTCAACTCTGTTCGGTGCTGGTAGCGCGACGCGTGGAACACCGCCCCCTATACTCAAACCAGAGCCTATCATCATGCCTACCGTCCTTTCGCCACCGGGCACCGAGAAGAAATCACCACGACCGAAAACACCGCCACTCCTTTCGTCATTTGGGTTTGGAAGACCAAGTGCCACCTCATCGGCGGGTCAGACCGCACCCGGGACAAAAGCTCCGACGACGCTGGGTAGTGCGTTTGGCGGGGGAGCGCCATCTGGTGGGAGTCTTTTCAACAAGACTCCCAGTTCGGGTGCGGGCTCTACGACGCCTCCGTCGGGTACGAAGCCGGCCCCACCGTCTGTCCAACCTCAACAGAAGACGGCTTTCGGGTCTGTGTTCTCACCCGCTCCGGCTCCAGCTCCCGGGCAAGGTGCTCAGCCGCAGAAACAAGTGCCGACGCAGACGCCGTTGGAAGCTTTGGAGGAGGGAATGCAGAGGGAGTGTGCGAAGCTGTTTGTCGATTTGGGCAAGGAGTTGGAAGACGTAAGCACAACTTTCACTGTCTGCCCCTTTTCATTCGCTGATTTTCTGTTACAGTTGAAGACATTGGCCCAGGAGGCGAACAAGAAGCGGGAAGAGTTGATCCGTCCATCCCCCGCTGCACAACAGCAAGGTGTACCAACAATGAACGACATCCAAATGTTCGGAAAGAAGGTCAAGGATGCTAGGAAGGAGGTCGAGGCACTGGAGAAGCTGTGTGACGGATACCGACTTTCAGTCCAAGAGGCAGAGAGCGATTTGCTCAAAGGTTTGTCCTGTCACATCATCCATTCTGCGTTGACGACGACAATAATACTGATTCTGTCGATACAGCGAAGACGAGGAAGGAAGAGATTGTGCGTCTGGACATAGCTAAATCAGATGCGGAGTTTACGAGGATGTTGAAGACGAGGAGCTTGAATCCTGAGCATATGGAGACGCAGACGCTACTGAGGAGGGAGATTCGGGTGCGTATCAACTATTTCCCAGTTACGAAGGCCTTTACCCTGATGTTTCTATCTAAAGGCAATGCGCGAACTTGTGGAAAAACTCGAGGGTCATTTGCAAGCTTCGAAGAGGAAGCTCGCACATAGTAAGACGGGCAAGCCTGGCCTGAAGTACGTATACCTACATATATTTTCTTGAGATTAGTTCTCACGTCTGGTGGAAACAGGCCTCCCTCCCTCGACACCGTCAACCGGACCTTCCGCAATATCGATATCGCCATCGATCAACAGATGGTCGAGATCAAGAAACTCACTGCTCGGATGTCCAAACTCGAACTCGACGATCCCTCAGCGTCGACCTCCTCTCCTCCCTATGTAAGGGCCACATCCTCGCCACTCCGAGATAAGCGTCTACCAGACCACGATGTTGCCTCGCGACGAGCGAGAGATGTGACGCCGAATGTGGCGGTCACCACAGCGGCAGCGCTCAATGCTGAGAGATTCGCTCATAAATTGAAAGACGCCTTGCTGAAGGTGAGGCGGGAGCCATTTTTGAATACCTCAGCATCCGCGGCTCCTGCCGCCCCCAAAGCATTCGAATCCATTCAGAGGTCCGGTTCTGGCATGAACCTCGAGGGCCTGCACGTTCAACTCACGCCGTCGTCTCCTCCTATGGGAGCCGGGTATTCCCCTCCTCACGGTGGAAGAAGGAGCTCGGGATCCAGGACTCGGACACATGGACAGTCTGTGCCGTTGAACAGGAGTGGTGGAAGTGGAAGCAGGCGCTCACCGACTCCGCCGGCGAGTTTCGATTGGGGACCGTTGCCGAGCGTAAGACCTATGGCTTCGTTAGCGGCGGATGTGAGGGGCACGAAGATGTAGTCAACGTCGAGTAGTATCTTGTCACTTGTATGAATTGTTGCTATCACAGAGCTTTGCCTATGAACGGCCGATTTCAGGACCTGAAGTTTGCAGGGTGACCACTGCCCATCAACCCCCATCTCAAAACGTCCAACACTCCGCATCCTCCGCTTGATGTGATGGATCCATCGAACTAACTTATTAGGTTTGTGTCAAATAAGGAAAATACGACGAGAATTGAGCAACGCGAAACGACGATGTGTCAGAAGTGATAAGTCAACAGGCTCGATCCTTACCAGTCTCAATAATTTCCGAGGCGATTTGAGTCAGCCATCATCGGTGCACATATGTGCCTTCAATTGGCCGCAACACGCACTAGAATGAACCACAATTGAGCGGGCGGCAAGCAACTGCCTACATGATATCTTGGCCTATATACGTAGATCCCACCATTGACTCGACTTATGACACTCCCATTCAATAACTACGTTATCTTCATCCTCTTTACCTACTACCTCTCCTCTGTCCACAGACTCCGTCCCTTTCCCTTCTGCGGCCCCAGTCCTCGTCCTCCGCTCTGTTTCAGAATGAATTCTGTCCGGGACGACGAACCTCATAAACCTAAATCCAGCCATCTGAGAGACGATAACAGTCGATAGACGAGGACATCGTTTGACGAGCTCGCGGACGGTAGGTTTAAGTCGTTCTCCGAGCGCGGTTACAGCAACCATATCGCGCGACAGAAGAACATCACCATCCTCTCCATCGTCGAAGAAGGACACCAATTGTAGAGTGACGAGGGATTGTAGGTTCGGCGTGTTGTCTAGAATGATGTCCCAGAGATGCGTCTGTAATATTCCATGTCAGAGTAACGTTAGCAATTATTGATCAAGCATTGCGTGATTCGGAGGACTGATGTGGCTACCATGATAGTGGGTAGAGCATGCGAAGTAGAGGAAGTCAGGAGATATTACGCACCACAATGATCCGTTCCGCATCATAGTCACTAGCCCACATCAGAGACAACTCAGCGCAAGGGGGCAGGTTTCCCAAAACGCAAGAGATGACGTCCTCTATCCTGGCAGTGGACGCAGTCGTAATGCACACCTTCACCTTCTTCACGCGCAGTTCTTCATTCGCACCATCACCAATCTGGAGAGCGTCTTCTCCTCGGACCAACCATACGCAGTCGACACGAAAATATTCGCCCAAATCTTGTGCTACGACTGCGTTGTGAAAAGACGACATGCGTGGGAACCCAGCAAGTTCTCTCGGATGATCTGCATCCCGTAGAATGATATACGTGAGAAGCTCATGCCGAGCAATGAACTCGCTACACTCTGTGGAGAAGTCCAGGCTGCCTGCCTTGAGCACTAATGCCCGAAGCCCATTGAACGTTATCTGGGTCCAGTCTCCAGGGAATACTGGCACTGATTTGGCGTACACGGTCAAGCGCTTCACGCGAACGCTCTCTGGTCCCCGATCGTACATGTTTCGAAACTTCTTGTAGGCACGTCGCATCCCGTCCAGACGTGCGTCTGTACAATGAATCCGAGATAAAGACACGGATAAGGGGTACTTGATGTTCGCGATGGCGATGGAATGTGTCGTCAATGGAGAGATGCTACGGATATGGACCCGTTGGAGGGAGGGATGTGAGTTGATAGTCTTGATGAAGTCCTCGCCGACTAAGAGATCGTCGAATTTGAGATGCAGGGAGAGGAGGGATGGTAAGATTGTGGATGTTTTGTGTGCGAGAATAGTGCGCTGCAGTAGGTTTTGTGGACCTTCGCGATTGCTGATAATGCTGACGACAAGAAAGAAAGACATGTCTGAAGATTTCCAGCGCGTCAGCTATGCAAAAGAGACACTGGTATGCCCCAGGAACGCTGAACGACCAACCGAATCAACCGCAGGATATCCATGTGTGTATGGAGGAAGAATGCTTCAGCACGTGCACATTTTGTGTTCACGTCGGGGTGACAGATATTAATCCCAATGGTGTCATAGAGATATGGCAGAAAAATCGCTCTTAAAACGCGATTCGTTACGCAAAGACTTCGGAGGGTGGGTTCAAGCTCAACAAGGGGACCACAAGGTGCTTTTGGCGTGTCGGCGATGAGTGGCGAGAACGACAGAGACGAGGGAATATGCACTACTATACTTTGCAAGAGCTCGGTCGGAAGACAAAGTATAGACATTGCAAGGGATGGCTGAGATGCGACGGCGTTGTGGTAAGAAGAAACCGCAATGCTTTACGTCGCTTGCGATACGCCGCGAGCCAGTCTGCGTCCCCAAAAAGGAAAGAGGAACTGATTTCTGCGAACGGGTCTGTTGGGAAAGATCGGGCTTGAGACGAACCGCGACGCTCGACCGCCAACCCAGTTCAGTCAAGCAGTCCGTTGCCAGATGGCGAGGTAAGCCGTCTCATCCTTCCTCTTCGCCACCACCATCGCCGTCGTTGCCCATTGCATTCCCGGCGTCGACGTTGTTGTCGCCGTCATTGTCATCGACTATGCTCACCAGCTCACCTTGATTCTTGTGCCTGCTCATGGTCCTTTTACTTGTCAATGGTTCCTTTTATTCATGGTCTAACATAAACCGAACCTGATTGGCGACCATGTTGCTCTCTCGATATGATCAGCCATAATCCTCTTCAGGATCCAAACGGGGTCAATGTCGACCACACGGCTCACGTCGATCCCACAGCTCAGGTCAGTCCTTACCGCAGTGCTCTCGTCGGGGGAACCCAACCCCCATGGATTTGGTCTGGGCCTCAAAACTTAGCACCTTGTCTCTCTCACACAGTCACTCAACCAAGCGCTCGATCCACATTTATCGCAACAACATTACCATTATCCGCCACCGGCCCATATTATCACGCAAACGAACTCTACACACCCGACAGATCACTTGGCGTTTTATTCGCCACATCAGCCACCTCCGCCACAACCTCAGCAACAGCAGTCACAGCAAGACCTCCAGCCTACGCCGCCGCTTGAACGTCAACAAGAACCTGTCCACGTCGCTCCTCCGAAGCGGAAATATACCGACGCCACGTATGGCCAATCGAGTGGCGTAGGTGGAAGCAAGAAACGAAGACATGCACTGGGGTCTGGCGATGCTGGAGCAGATGGAGGAGACGACGACGACGAAGTGGATGGTGTTGAGGGTGAAGGAGGTGGGAATACGGCTGCGCGGCATTGGTCAGATGACGAAAAGACAAAGTTGTTTGTGTGGTTGTTGGGCCAGGAAATGGACGAGCATTTCGACGCGTTGAAGACGAAGAAGAATACGTGTTTTAGGGAGGTGAGTTCATTCGGTCACTGTTGCTTTTGTTCTTGGTGTGTGCTTTGGCTAGGGATAAAACGGCTCGGGGGGACAGTGAGTTTGCAGATATGCAGAAATAACCTTAACCGCACTCCTGAGGGAGCTTGAAGTGCCTGTTTATATAATGCACAATTGGGAGTTGTTTTTGAATGACCGTTTGCACTCCATCCTTATGGATGACACCAGCGGGCCACATCTTCGCTACCCAGACCCGATTTTATTCATATTCTCATCAAATACTTATGTGGCACACTTCCACAACAGTGCGCAATGGATGCCTTCGGTGGCCGCAAAACTTTCCTCGCCGTCAAAGGCTGCTACGAACGCAACTTCGTCGTCTTCAAGCAGATCTACGCCTTCGAGACCTTCACCGCTAACATGCACCACCAAAATCCCACCCAAAGCGAAGGCGGTACCTCGGTAGATCAGGAAGCGAGCAACCAGCGATTGAGATCTGAGAATGAGACGGAGAGACTGAGGGAGTATGAGAGGAAAATTTATGCGGCGAGGAAGGCGGGTTTTCATGTGGGGAATTTGAGCTCGAGAATATTGGATCATTGGCATAGGATGGGTTGGTATGCACTTTTCTATCACAGGTAAGTTGAACTGTTCACACATTTCTATGGGTAAAAACCCGTAATCGGGCTATCCAGCCTGAGGTCTGTGCAATCGAGGCTTAGCGGTGGCGAAAGGGTCCTTTGTTCAATTCAACTCTAGAGGATCCTCGTTAAGCCCCGTCGTGATATCCTCTTCACTTATTCTCTTTCTCTCTCTCTCCACCTTCACGCTAATCATGTCTTCTGCAATCTTCAGATTCCATGGCGACCCCAACATCCACCGTCCAGCCCAAGGCAGCGGCGGAAATCGTCGAACCATGGGACCCCCAGCGCCACCCATGCACTCCCTTACACCCACTTCCGAAGAATCAGTAGACCCCCTCTCCGGTCCCTCTCATCACCACCCACATCATCCACAAAACCACGCTCACCATCAGTCCCTCCCTCGCGACCGCGACTACGGCACCCTACAAGATCACTTACCTCCCTTCGACGCAGGCGACTCTATCCCCTCACCGCCAACAACGCCGAGCG
The DNA here is from genome assembly GCF_000264905.1 of Stereum hirsutum FP-91666 SS1. Classification (NCBI taxonomy): domain Eukaryota; kingdom Fungi; phylum Basidiomycota; class Agaricomycetes; order Russulales; family Stereaceae; genus Stereum; species Stereum hirsutum. The sequence continues at coordinate 2,880,507 of NW_006763132.1, forward strand.
GAATGGCGCCGCTTAATTCCGGTCAGATGTATGAGACGAGCTCCGGATCCACGGCGAGTTCGGGAGGTATGACCGCGACGGTTCAACCACCTCATAATCCGTATCGACTATCAGCCATATCGGTACAGGGAGTCCCGGCGCCCCAAAGCCAACCTCAGGGTGTGAATGGGAGTAGATCGCCGGTAGTGACGAATGGGAATGGGGGCGTGGGTGCTGGTGGGATGGGAGGAACTACTGGGATCGGAATGGGGTTCGAGCCGGCGATGTTTCCCTTGCGGCCTGCGGCGCTCCAGGCTCAGCAGAACGAGTTGCAGCAGCAGCAACAGCAGCAGCAGTCACAGCCGGGGGTGGGACAGGGGCAGGGACAGCTTCAGCAGGCGCAGTTTCAGCAGTCGTCGGCGTCGATGCAGCAGGCGTCACATTTGAACACGGGACAGACTTCGCAGCCGCAGAATCAGCAGCAGCCTATAGCTGCTTTTACTTCCGTTGCTCAAACGCTGCTTACGACGTGTATGCGGCTCTTGCAGGCGCAGCAAGAGGACTCGAAGGTCCGGCTCGAGTATTTGAGGAGAAGGGAGGAGAGGGAGGAGACTGAGAGTAGGATTAGGATGGAGATGGAGAGGCGGAGAGAGGAGAGAGAGGAGAGAGAGCATGAGGCGAAGATGAGGGGCGAGAGGGTTAGGCAGAAGAGCGAAATTGCGACGGAGATTCTGAGTAATGGAGCGGTGGAGGGGAGTGTGAGGAGCGCGGCCGGGGAGTATTTGAAGAAGCTTTTCGCGGAGTGAGACATGGGATGTCCGGGTTGCGACTCTGACTTTGTATACCTAGGTAGTACCTCAGGGCACTCGAAGTTTTCTTCATTGTCGTTTGTTGTATGTACAATCCCTGTAATCGCTCAATCGCCCCGGAGATACTCAAACAACGGGCTTGTATTGTGCTTTATCTCTCCCGTCACGTTGCTGTCAAATCAAGCTTCCTTCCTGGAGGCTATCTACTGAACATGATCTGGCACCGTCTAGAATCCTCAAAGCATTTCACCTGCTCACTGCAATGGTACTGTTGCTGTAGTCTCGAAATCCAGACTCAAAGATCGAGGAAGACAATTGTTCTTCTTCACTATAGACTGTTGCTGGTGTAAGTATCTTCGATTCTGTGCAGATCAAGTCCGCACTGACACCGACAAATCATCTTAATCCTGGCTATTTCTCACCTCTTCACCGTGGCCCCTTTCTGGGTTTCTCCTCTGATTGCTATCAAAAGCTACTGGAGACATGCTTGCGATCAGGTACTACCTGTTGGTTGAAAGCGGTTATCAATGACCGCGTTAATATTCCGATCTCGCCGCCAATGGAGTAATACTGTTCCTTTTATTCTACAGTACTTGGATGTCCAGCTAATGAACATCCGCAGGTCGCTGGATTTGTACGGAAAAGTGAAAATGGTGTCGCCTGGTGCCAATCTTCCCTCTGACTCTCTCGGACCCTTTACGATGCAATACAAGCAAAACAGCCATACCTGACCGAGAACTAACATTTGAGCACCGTCCAACCTCGAGCCTATTAGTTCCTTTCTTCCTCCACAACAGTCTCAACAAAGCGCTCAATTGTCTCCAGCATCAGCCCCACATCCCCCCTCTCAACCCGCAGCTCCCCCAATTTTCTGTCATGGATCCTCTTCCGCTGCACAAGGGCGTTCAAGAACAAACTGCGTAACCCTCTACCCTCTGACTCATCCCCTCTGCTCTCATCCCTGAATGTAAAGCCCCAATGTACATTCGCGATCGTAAGGCTCTTCATCTGGTGGAACGTATCGTGATATCGCACATCTGGCGTGATATGCCGTTCGGTGATCCAGATGGTGAGGAAGGTCGCGAGCGCCCGGTCGGCATTCGCAATACGGACATGCTCCAGTCGTGTCATCTCTGGGAGGTATCGTGTCAAGCACTCGTCTGCTCTGTTTGCGTTTCCAGCTATATCCAGCGATACGACATCCCCGAGGCGTAGGGACTGCATGAATCCCGAGATGGGACTGAGCGCATCGTTGTCGTCGCCTCGACGCTTGATGAACGAGATCGCCAGCTGGGGATCATCAGGGTCGTTATCAACGCTGTCGTTGTCGCAGTAGTTGTCGTGGTCGAAAACCGGAGACGACGACTTTCGCATCGGCGATGCTACCGTCCAGCCCTCAAAGACATGCAACATATGTACAAGCTCCTGACTCTCCAAAGATCGCTGGACTCTCAAACGGCGCATTTGGCCGTTCCCAGACCTCACATCACCCTCTGAATCATATCCGTATGCCTGATGCCTTCCTCCCGGAAACGAGTGCGCTATCCACTCGAAAAGCGGCTTGTAGGCAGCTCCATACCCACAGGTCGCTTTGAACGACTTCAGCTCCGAGCTGAACGTCAAATGGCGCAGTAGACGTGCGCAATCGTTCGCAGGGCCTTCGAGCTGGATAGACCTGAGTGCGGGCAATTGGACGGTTGCGGTTGCGACAGCGTCACGGTGACTCTCGCTAGGAGATTCAGGCGAAGGGGGTAAGTTGTCGAGGATGAGCGATCGAAGGCTGCTCATGCCCGAGAGTGCGTCGAGTAACGATACCAGCGAAGGTATACGTGAAGAGGGGTCGGAACGACTGTCGTGAATCTTGAGGGAAGTAAGGCCGGCGTGGAAAACGGATGCGGACCATGGGAGAAAGTAGCCGTTCAGCTCGAGACGACGAAGGCCGGGGACTGAGATGCTCAAAAAGCTGATCGGGGCGGGTCCAGAATAGTTCGTCTCTGTACACTCAATTGAAAGATATCGCAGAGAAGGTGCAGAGGCTGGAAGCCTTGCTAGTAGCATTGTGAGGAACTTTCGGGAGTTAGTCTTTATGATGAGCTCTTTCGTGCGATAAGACTGGTCGTCCAGAATCGACCCATAGAACATCAGCTCCCTTCCATAATCGTCCAGGTGAGTCATATCATGCACTCGAAGGCGTATGGGGAGTGTCTTCGATCGTGCTAGAAATTTGGGTACCCATCGAGGTTCCATGAGGATGTCTGTCCACAGATAGGGACAATCATCCAGCGCGACCTGGCGCAGACGTCGGCAAACAAACGTGATGACGATCCACCTGCATGAAGCGACGGTCCTCTGCCCAGCTGCAAGATGAAAACTGGGCCCAGGGGAAACGGGTGGGAAGAGAGCTTGGTAGTCGAGCATGATCTTGGCTAGGATTTCGGTTGGAAGACGGAGGAGGGAAGACATTGATTGGCGATGATCCCGAAGTTTCTGGATGGCCTGTTGAAGTTTTTCTATGCGTGCGTCCAGAATATCTCTGATAGCGAGACTGTTCGACGCTTCGTCGGGACCAGGAAAACTGTGGATGGAACGATCAGCGCTAGCCCCGTGAGCTGGCTACACAAGTACTAGTACTATAGTCGCGCTCGGTACCCATCTACTACTGGTGGATCTTCGGGGCACTAAACCTTGCCTGAAGCTCACCTGGTGTACTGGTTTAGAAACTCGTCCATTCTCAGTCCTCAGTCAGAATGGGGCGATCGAGTTACTACTGTTCTGCACCGTGACGTTCGACTCGGACAAGATGGCGACTCGGAGTCTAGTCAGGGACTCCGAGGTAGCGCGGTACGTAGTACGCAAGATAATGCGCAGATGTGCAGATGTGCAAGTCAATAGTGCAGATAATGTCAATGTACTGTACTTTTCCGACCTACTGTTCGTCCCCTGTCCCCCCACCCCACCGAACCGAACACTTTTAGGGGGACTGTCCCCCCCTCTCACCGCCCCAACGAACAGCTAGGGGGGACATGCTCGTAATTCAGCAAAATTCATAATTATAATGAAAATCAACGAACATATTCCGATTGATGTTTTTGCACTGTTTTGGCCGAAATTTGTTGATGATTGTATGCTCTGGCTTACTAAAATCCCTGAGCACTCATATATGAGTGAAAAATCTTCATCCAGTGCCCTGTAGTAATATTTTTGTGGTTAAGACATTGAACAGTGTCCCCTGTCCCCCGGGCTCGACGAACAGGGGGACAGATGTGTGGCGCCAGGCCGGCAAACTCCGGGAATTTGAAATCGAACAGTAGGTCGGAAAAGTACAGTATGGTGAAAGACGCTTGCAAACTGAAAATTCAACATGAAAGTTCACCGTAGACGTCGAACGTTGAACGTTGGCAAGAGAGCTGCTGCCCTGATTCTGAACGACTCGGAGCTGACGAAACCGTTCGCACGGCCGCTACTTGGGCGACCGAGAGATCTTGTGGCGGTTGAAGACACGCAAGCCCGACACGTGTATTTCATAGATGGGTATGTGCCTGATTACGTAGTTAGTTAGTTCAACTCCGACTCGGATGGCCGTTAAGACAAAAATCGAGTCCCGGTGTAGAATTATTTTTGTCAGCCCCCCTTGGCCGCTACATACTCCACAGCACAGGATTCTCTTTTAAATTTCTGCCAGCGCAGAAATGGATACTTACCATTAATATTGAACTCTGCCGACACAGAACACATACATACTGGGGGAAGTGTCGACTTCGTCGCCGGACACCTTGCTTGAGATAAAAATTTCGTAATATATACAACCTCTTATCAGAAGAGTGAAGCGGTGTATTGGATGCAATTGACGTTCGGGAAATGAAAAGCTAAGCTATAAGGTAGTACTATGTTGAACACGGATTGAACCAGACGAAATCCATTGTCAGTATGTATTTGGGAAAGTACCAAACAGTCAAATGGGTCACTCCACGCAAGATATACACTCTGGCCGTGCATCAGGACAGCACCCCGCGCCAGAGACGACTCAAACGCACAGGTCTTCAAGTCGTTGCCGAGTTCGCTATGGATATGAGAGTTACGGTGACAACAAATGTGGAGATAGACATTGATATCACGAGTGGGGCTCGAGGCACGACCTCCAGCATTATTCTGGATGAGGGCAAACAACAATATCATGATGGAGACGAGTCAACGGTCGTGCTTCATTACATGCCAGCATGCATCCTTGTCGAACTAGACCGCACACACGCCACACAGCTAGAAGGTTTGTCACGCAATGTCATAGAAGCAAAGACCGAAGATGAGAGTCCAAACACAGCGAGAGGCCACAGTAGATTGCACCGTCAAGCAACATCAATCCTCCATGACAGCTGCGTACGGCTTCACAGATTTCCGGGCACAAGGACTCCCGGCTGCACTGAGTGACATTGCCTCGCCTCCGAGAAGAGAGTTGAACCTGTTCGATCTTAATGTGATATTGTCGCGAAGTTCAGGGAGATCGACTATTCGACTGCTTCGGGCTTTCGAAAACAAACTCTTGTTGAAGGGACACTGCGCAGAGTAGATGGCGGAGGATGGCAGGCTGGGCACGTTGTATTGCCCAGAAATTGTGGAAGTGCGTTGCCCAGGTCTAGCTGGAGTTTGGCGACATTGCAATAGCAGTAAGTACCGGAATACCAACGTCGTTGAGGTTCGAAGCGAGAACGCCCAACGGTGCACGACGGGATTGGTTTATTCTCAGTGGATGGCATACGCCGGGAGTACCGGGGAACGCCGGTTGATGCTGCGTTGTTCTTCCCACGATTTGTGGGTGTCCAGAGACCTTGCAAGCAAGGTGATTAAGTACCTTTGTTCTTTGTTCGGGCGAGTTTGGATCGTGCAGAACGAAATTGTTTTCATTCATTTCTGTCCGTGACGGTGCAGAAAACAGGCCTATATAGGATCCGGCGCTGTGCTCGTACTGCTGCATTTTGGCCACTTGCACTTGCACTGAACAATTGTCATTGTGTACCGCGTAGTAATTTAACCAGCACCACCAACAGCACCACCAACAGCAGTACCAGCACCACAAGGACCAGCAACTGACCAGTGTAAGTGCAGATGCAAACACGGATACGAGAGGGATATCGATAACGTAGTACATAACATAACATAAAGGGTAAGCTACGAATTCGTGGAGAATCTGAGAAGTGAGAAGGAAAGAATTGAAAAGCGGGCTGAGAAAGGAAAGAAAAGCAGAAGCGAGAAGCGAGAAAAGTGTTCATCCAAAGACAAACCAAGAGCACTGACAGAGGGAAAGGCTCGCAACATTATTGTAACCGCGACCGTAACTGTACCGTTCGCCGCTTTTCGTGAAGGAGTAAAGGAGAAGAAAAAAAACGAGCAAAGAGCAGTACCCCAGGGCCCCATCCCCCGACGACAAAACCTGACTAGCGATGTTCATGATCATGATCAGTAGGAATTGGCCAGAAATCGAACTAACAGACATCGACACTTCAAACAGATCAACCAACCAAACGAAGAATTCAATCAAAATCGAAATCGAAATCAAAAATGAATAATCAGTCAAAGGAAAAGTCCACCTTCGCCTTCCCTCTCTCCTCTTTCATCTTCATACCACCTCACCCCCTCCCCCCATTCGCATACATATACGTCCCCGCCGCCTTCCCACCCGCCGTCCCACCCGCCCCCGGCCTATAATAATTACCCCTCTGCTGCCCCCCACTCAAACCCACACCACCCGCCGTCGCACCCCCACCACCCAAGACAGCCCCAAGCCCATCGGGCGCCGCTACAGTCGGCATCGGCCAGGGGAGGTTCGGTCTCGAGACGGCCGGTGCCGGTGCTTGTGTGGCGTTCGTGTTCGTGTTCGTGTTTGTGCTGGCGTGCGAGATGTGGGGTGTATGAGGTGTGTGCGGTGTAGAAGTGTTGGTGATGGGGTTGTTGGTGGATGCGGTGGAGGTGGAAGTGGTGGAAGTGGTGGGAGGCATGAGCGGCGTCATGAGAGGCGTTGTCGAATGTGCGGCTTGAGAGGAAGGGGGGCGTGGATGTGTGTTTTGGGTTGAGGGCGACTGATGTATCTGCGTTTGCGTTTGTCCCTGTGTTTGTGGTGGTTGTGGTTGCGTGGAAGACGAGCCCGGCGTGCTATGGTTCTGTACAGGCGACGCGTTCGCAGACGTGGTATGGTTCGTGTTCGAATTGTTCGAGTTGGAGTTGGAGTTGGAGTTGGAGTTGGAAGGTCCTTCCGTGTTCCCGCGACGTCGTTTGGTTCCCCGGGTCGTACTTTCTTTGAGCCCGATAGTTGTCGCTCGTAGCAATATCTGATGCCTTCATGACACATAACACGCGTCAGTCTCGCCATCCTCATCCAAAGTCCCACACCACAACCCCCTCGGGCTCAACCCAAACCGAAATCGAAGCGGAATGAAATGAAACAAAGGAGAACGAGAACGAAAACTCACCTAGACCTCGTACTCCCCCACTGTCCCACCACCCAATCCCAATCCACCTCCCCATCCTTCGTCGCCCCACTCGTCTTCCCCATCTCCGCCAACCTCCTCAACTTATCCGATTCCTCCGCTGACCACGTCCCCGATGCGCCCCCCACATTCACCGGATTCATGTTTAGGGTCGACTGCACGCCGCCCGTATGGGGGTGGGGATGCGGGCTCGCGAACGTCTGCGCGTTCGATGGCGCTGGTGGTGCGGATCCAGAGGGCTGAGCAGGTGGTGCCGGGGCAGGGACAGGGGCCGGAGATTGCGAGTAATACCCCGCAGCGGGCGTATACTGATAATAAGGCGCGGTGGGATAGCCGGCTCGTGGTGGTGTGTAGACGGCGGGCGGATAGCCGAGGGGCATGATGAAGGATTGGGGGTTGTTGATGACGGTGGGAGGGGGCTGTTGCGAGGGGGGGAGGCCGGTGGGGGAGGCGGAGGTGGAGGCGAGGGGGGGCGGTGGGGCGTAGGGGAGAGGGTAGGTCGCGGCGGGAGGGGGTTGGCCGACTAGTTGGCTGGGGTTTTGGAACTGTGGAGAGGGGGTCGGAGGAGTGAGATGAGGGTGGCCAAACGGTGTGGCCCGTGAAGGTGTTTCCGAGGGACATTGTATCGAACATAGAAAGAACTCACGAGTGAATCACAGATCCGCTTTGCATCACCGAGCATGGCAAGCGGGTCGACTTTGTGTGATGGACCCATCTGGTACGACTGATGGATGACGACGGGGGACGTCGCCTTGACGAGCTCTTCGGCCGCGCCATAGAACTCGGAGCAGAGGTTGAGCACGCGCCACTGGAACTCGTAGTACTGCTGGTTCTGGGGCGTGAGGCCGGGAACGGGGGGCGGCGCCGTCGTCGGGGCGGGATAGCTGCTGTGGAACGTGCTCTGGTGCGCCTTCGCCGACACGCTCACGCTGTCCCGTGGTTTCCTGTTCCTCGAGCCCTTGGGTCGTCCCGGCCGGCGTTTGTTCTCCGCATCGAGTGTGGCTTGGGACTGCTCGGGCTGCTGCTGGCCAGCACCGTCCGTCGAGGTCGCGGCCGGGCTTCGGGCCAAAAGGGGGATGTTAGACGAAGGAAAAGACAAAAGGCGTGCGTGACGGGAGATAGATGACATACGCTGGGGCAGAGCCCTGCCCGTTGGTCGGGCTCGGCTGCTGATTGTGGCCGTCGAGCTCCTCCTCGACGACGTCCTCCTCCTCCTCCTCCTCTTCCTCGCGGTGCTGGTCGCCGGTGCCGGCGTTGGAGGGGTATTCGAGGGCGGGCGGGGTGTAGGACGAGTACTGCGGGGGATGGAGTGCATGGGAAAGAGGTTGATAGTGCTGAGAGCTATCCATGCCAACGCGTTTGGGGATCGGAGCTGATAAAATATAGTCAATGTACTCTTTCGAGGACCAAAACAACCCTCTCAGCCGTCCGTGGGAACAAATCGCACCCATCAACAATCCTGCTTTTCGCGCCCAATTCGCACTCCGCTCTTCGGCATCGCAGCGGCAAATGCTACATACATTCAGACAGGAATTCATCGCAGCCCCTGCATTCGAGAAACACCTGCGAGCTTTGCCTGATGGTCGGTAAATCTCGCTTTGAACGGGGTGGGTGGACAGTGACACGGCTGAGTCAGCAGATGCCGTGACCGTCGGGCGTCACCGTGTGACTCGTGCTCCGGGCTGTGAAGTGCTGGCCCGGCTCCGTCTTTTGGCTTGAACAGCAACCACGACCATCCTCGACCGCCTGCACGCCCCAGTCTCCAGATCGCCCTACAGACAATGTACTCAGACGCCATCGCGGCGCCCTCAGGCAGCCGCGTCGTCGCCTCCAACGCCCTCCGCAGCGCAGGCCTCATCGACAGAGACGAGCGCATGCGCGACGCCACCGACAAGCATCATGCTGCCCGAAAGACGACCTCCAAGATTCGCTCTCACAAACCACGTCTGATCGACTCTATCAAAGGCGACTCGCACGGACCCGGACCCGGTCCCAGTCGTTCCTCAACGGTAAATACACCGTCGCTATTTTCCTTCTCTCACCGCTCTCTTGTACTCGACAGTCGGCATCGTCTATTCTCTTGTATGTAACACGTAGAGCTTACAATGTTCATCTTCCCGTCCTTCCCCTCTCTTCCCCCTTCCCTCCACCCAACCCACCCCTCTCTCTCGACTGTCCTCTTACTGCACGTCCGTCCGTCCGTTGGTCTTTGCTTCACCAGCTTGCACAAAGGCTGGGTTCCTCGGCTGATCCCCTCAGCATCCGAGGCGCCGCACGTCCCACCCCGGCAGGTCGTGTTCGCAGGAACGCCATCTCCCTCAATGGTACACGGGTCGAGCCAAAGGGACGGCCGATGACGGCCGTGCGGCCACTGGAGGTTTGGAGAGAGTTTGTTAACAGGAGATACAACCCAGAGTCCAGGTTTCTGAACCTCGAGGTCCGTCCATTCATACATCTTTCCTTTCGTCTCTGAATATCGACGCTCATCTCACACCGCAGCGAATGTCTGAGGACGAAGAACTCGGAAAAGCTCGGGTCCTGCCACCTGGCGTGCCCGGGGCGAACGGGAGAGAAGCCGCCGTCATCTTCAAGCTTGCCGCTTCATTGAAGCCACCGGTATGTCGGGCGCTTGTTTTGCATGAAGTCATTGCTCAATCTCTGCGTAGGTCAAGACGGTGTCTCTAGCGAACAACAACTTGCACACCTGCCATGCGCTCTCGACTCTTCCTCACTACCTCCCCGACCTCGCCAATCTATCGCTAGAGAACAATAATATCAAGCGCTTCACCGACCTCGACCATATCAACATGAATACCGACAAGACGGATAAGTTCAAGTGCCTACGCGAATTCATCCTGCTCGGAAACCCCCTCCGAACGAACGACGAATCGCACGGGCGAATGGACACATACAAGAAGTAAGCCACAAAATCACTTTTTTGTCTGACTCTCACCCAGCGGTGGCTCACCTTCTCACGCTCAGCAACATGCTTCGACGGTTCCCCACGCTAGAGATGCTGGACAAAGAACCGGTAACGAAGATCGCGTTCGACGGGCCCAGCACATCGAAAGCACCACACACCGGTCCTCGGCCTATAGCCACCACCTTCCCGTCCCAAATGATGCCCGCCTTCGTAGTCGGCGTCGACGGCGCCCTCGTCAGCTCCTTCTTCTCCAGGTTTTTTCCCCTCTTCGACACGCAGCGTTCAGCACTCCTCGACGCCTACTCCGACTCCGCAACCTTCTCCTTCCAAGCCAACACCTCCATCCCCGCCCGCGCGCGCATTCAAGGCTTCCAATACTCGAAGGAAATGCCACACCAGCGCAACCTCGAGTGGTCCACCTGGCTCGGCGCGGGCCACGGCGGCTCGCGCAATCTGAGTCGGATCGCGAACGCGGTGGAGAAGATGGTGAAGAGCATGCATGTGGGAAGAGAGGCGGTGATTGGCGCGTTGGAGGCGTTGCCGAGGACGAGGCATGAGATGGAGGGAGAGGGTGCCGGGGAGAGGTTTTGTGTGGATGGGTGGCCGGTGCAGCAGGGGGAGATGGCGTGTTTGTTTTTGTCGATACATGGGCAGTTTGTGGAATGTGAGTTTCTCTTCTCTTCACTTTCACGCGTTAGCATATTGGATACTTAACGGTGGGTGTGGATGTGTGGTGTAGTGCCGACCGAAGGTGTCCGCTCCTTCGACCGATCGTTCATCCTAGCACTAGCTCCCGCAGGCTCAAGAGCGAAACTCGCAGGCTGGGACGTCGAGATCCTTTCCGACCAACTCGTCGTGCGGAACTACTCGAGCCACGAAGCGTGGAAACCCGGTCCTTTACTCGTTCAGGCGCCGGATCCTTCTTCGTCTTCCACGTCTTCGTCTTCGGTGCCTACAACGAGCGCGGCGGGGACGGCGGCGCCGCTTTCGGTGTTGCAGATTCCGCCGGTGGTGCAGGAGGCGTTGAATCCTATCGTGCGTCTCTTTCTCCTCCTTCCTTTCTTTCTCCTTTCTTTGTGTGGCACAGACGACTGACGGTGTGCGTTGTGATTGTGTTTGTGATTGTGTTTGTGATTGTGAAATGAAGCCCGAGCCACAACGTTCCCTGGTGCTGCAGGTGTGTCAGCGGACGGGCTTGACGGTCCAGTTCGCGGTGGAGTGTTTGGCGGGGAATGGATGGGAATTGGATAAGGCGTTGGCGAATTTTGAGCAGGTTAAGGTGTGTTTTATTCTTCCGGATCTGCCCAGATTTTGGTGTAGATGCTGACGGTTGTTGGTTTGTTTGATATAGAGCACGCTTGGACGGGAGGCGTTTTTGACTTTGTGATGGACTTTTGTTTCTGGCCAAGACGCCGTCATCGTCGAATCGTTTTAGGCTTTGCCGAGATGTAGTCTTTGGTCTTTTATGGCTTCCTAGTTTTGTTTTTCCACTTTTCTTTATCGTTCACCGTTCTATCTATTTCAAGTTCTGTCAACGCGAGTGATTAGTCTGTTCGTCATATGTACCGTCACCGTCGTCGTGACGAATCACATCCTGAACCATTCACATAGCCATCGACGTCCAAGCATACGACGCCTAACCAAACGACGTTGACTCTTTTTTTCTTTTGTTTTTCTTCCTCGTCTTTGTCGAATCCGAACCCAACGAATCGCATACAACCCTCCATACAGCCCTCCATACAACCCTCCATACAACCAACCCTCCATACATACAACCAACCCTCCATACTTACTCTCATACATACATACTCGATACAATACGTACAATATCTCTATGACCTCCTTTTACCTTCCACTCATCTACATAACAAATCGTAACTCGTAACTCGTAACTCAGCCGATTGGCAACTGGCGAACGCGAAAGTACGAATGTATATTCTGTCTTGACGATTCTTTTCTGCGCGGTTGGTTGGATGGAGGGTGACCAGGCAGGATTGAATAGTGAATGTGTGGCCCTGGGTGGCGCGCTACACAAGTTCGTTAAGCGCCCTGTTGCGGGGCAACGACCGGGTCCGGAGCGTTGGGCGCCAAGCACTCGCCAGTTGTGCCACAGCGAGGACCACATTTAAATATTGTATCTTATTGTATGTACTCCTCGCTCGTCAACTAGTACGGACGGAATCCTTCACCACCATGACTAGCAATATTTACTTCTGCACGCCCATTTACCTGCACCAGAAGAGCGACTCGGCGAGCGCTTCCACGGCTCTCGACGTTAACGTTCCTATATATTCAGGACCCAGGTCGAGCGTGGATGATGGCTGTCGTCGATTTCAACGCCTCATGGTATGGAAGAGTCAAACCCCCTGAGCGCTTATCTTAGCTCTTTTTTCTTTTTCTGTCTGATTGTTGATCTGATGGGCTTGAAGCATTCATGAACGTTCACAACCGAACCTCCAAGGGACTGTGCTAGTGCCGACGTCCTTGGGAGCCTGCGTTGACCCTCGTGCTTTTTCTTGCGCCCACTCTCTTTCTCTCAATCTCTCGCAAGAGCGTGACGAGCATCTCCACGACGTGCTAGCTTCATCCTCTGCTTCCTCGCACCTATAACGCGTCGAACACACTAGGTTTACGATGATTTCTGGTGCGCGTCGAGTTCTCGATTGGATCTCGCCCGAAGACGCGAACACGAACGCGAATGGCAACGCCAATCCCCACGACGAGGACGGCGGTGACGATGACGCGCCCGTGATCCCACTTCCTGACGACGAAGAAAGCAACGTGAATACCATCGAGCGCGAACACGAACAGACTCCAAGTCCAGAGCACAGCGTGTTAGAAGTTCACGTTCCTGCTTCGAGTGGAAATGGTGGTATCCGGGACTCTGAGGAGAACGGTAGAGATCGTAGGCGTACGCGCAGAGGTAGAAGGAATCGAGGAGAGGACGAGGGCAGACGGCCGGAAGACGACATGGTGCCAGTTATCCCGCCTAGGTTGAGCGATGCGGGTTCTGGGTCTGAGGAGGTCAGTCGACCCACGCCGCCGCCTATGCCGTCCATGCCAATTATCCCAGTGCGCGAACATCGTGCGTGCTTTCCTGTTTATTGCCATTTCTTGTATCCCGACCTTTTTCTTTACAGGACGGTCTGTCAGAGTGGAAGAAGTTTCCGAATCTCCGGACGGTTCGACCAGTACTGATGAGCGGCGAGAACCTGTCGCGAATCAGAGGGCGGCCACAGAGATCCAAACTCAGGGTCGGGGTTATTCTGTTTCAGTCCTTCCACAAGGTTGGGGCGGGTCTTATGTGGCTGACAGCCCTGGCACTGGAGCATTCGTACGGTCACCTATGCGAGCCCCAATATTTGACCCGCATGGGCAACCGTTTCCCAGCACGGTTCGACGTCGTGATGAACAAAGCCAGAGATCCACCCGACGGGGCTCGAGGGGTCCGAGGACGGTGTATGGGGGCGAATCTATCGTACCTTCGGGATATGCGGATGATCGTAGACGCAACTCGTTTGACGGTGAGCTACTCTTTTGGCTTCCATTCAGCATCCCAGGTTGAAGTTCATTGGCATTACATAGAGGCCGATGCATGGAGTCGTGCACCCCATAGTAGCGCCCCATACGACTCACGAACACCTGCAATCCCTCGCCAAAGTGGTTACGGATCCTCACGTCGTCGCCCACGAAGTCGTTCTTTCGGTGTCACTGCAGAGCCTACTACCGACGGCGACACTGTCTACCCCATCGACTCTGCCTCTCGTCGGCGTAGAGCAGATTCAGAAATTCGTGACCCAGACCGTCATGACGGCCATATACCTATAATACCTCCTCGGGATATCGCTCCTGGCCTTTGGGGTACGACGCAGCCAGGTTACGCCCCGTCAACGGGTCCTTATAGCCGACGCGACGGTGAGGGTATGGCTTACAGCCATGTGGACGGTGAGGGTAGGGTTTTTCAACCTCCTTATTTGCCCGGAACTCGATATTGGCCACCTCCCAGTCCTGGTTATGCACCGGCTCCGATACCTATCCCCCCGCCGCCGGGCGTGGCTTTTCCTCCGGTACCGATGGTACGAGTTTACTGATTATAAGCGAACGTCCGTGGTCTCATACTTGCTTTGTGATTAGGATTCATTTCGCCCACGGAGACAGACTCCTTCGGACTTAGGCGCGTACACGGAGACATTTATGCCGCCGATGACAAGCCAAAGTCGGAAAGACCGTGAAGATGTGAGTTTCCTTCGTCAGACGAGAGATTGCGCTTTGCTGACGATATTCTGTGATTTGTAGTTGCAAGCGGTAAGAGCTATTGTAGTTGTTTTACCCAATGGCGGTACCTGACTCGCTTGCAAACTATCCAGCCTTCAGCTCAGCCGGTATGTTATAGTGGATTTGTGTGTCTTTATCCTCTTTCTGATCGCCACACATCCCCACAGACACATAATGAAAGATCGAAAACAAGCTTTTTTGGCGTACGTATCTGTCCCGACTCGCTATCGGCTTGGTCAATAATCAATACGTTGTCAAACAGAGACAACATACTGGAAAACCGATCACTTCATCTAGACAGGTATGTATCTCTTCTTGAATCCTATGTGCCATACCATGTGGTGTCCGTGCTCAAGTCGCCCAGACAGGTGTATACCTCCAACCCGACAGAGTCGCCGAGTTCACCGTATATGGACATAATTGGGACGTGACGCTCGACATGCTCGACGAGAGGGCCCGGAGAAGACCAGCACCGAGATTAAATGGAGACGATCTGTATATTGAGCCGGCTGTGGCTTCGTATATGGTGAGTGTGACTGATTTGATGAGGGACTCACTCGGTAAGCCGTCTTGCTTCGATAAGTTGTAGTTCATGCTCATCTGTTCCCGCTCCTTGTCGTGTCTGGCCACGCTGATAATAGTGCCGTTGACTGAACACTACGCCGAACCCGATATTGAGGTCATCAAGGATATGTCCTGCACATTTTTGAGCGCGTTCGCTTCTCCGGATAGTGCGTTCTTTATGCGTTTACATCGTAGATCCCCCAGCTGTCTGGTGGCCTACCCTGAAGATGTCGATATTTACCCTTGTATTGCCGTTGGTAGCCCTGTGGCGTCTCGCTATCAACCCCAGCCTCCCTCAATCTGTCCACGATGCTCTGCACGGAACAACAACAGCAATGACTTGGCCAGCTGTGGTTAACCGCTTCAGGAGGTGGCACTTCCCCGATATCTACTTCGGTGAGTACCCGCACACGCGGCCTCATAACCACCTAGCCACTCCTATGTTGCGGGGTTTTTGACGCGTCCTATCTTGTTGCGTCGATCTGCTCAGACTGGCAGATACAAACAAGCTTCACACAGGCAACGGTGAACCTGAATGCACGAGGCCGAACGCAAGTAAAGACCGTGTGGCGCGCCTTCGCGAAACAAGGTGCCGGACTCGTAGCTATGGGCTCTATATACGACGAATTCGTGATGATGGAAGACCCTTCCAATAGCTCATATGCACCAAGTCCAGTGCTCCAGATTGAAAGTAGGATGTTCCAGGTGAGGGACGTGTTCGTCGAGGAGCTGTTCAGTCCGGCGCCGTGGCCGTTGGATATGCTTCCGTCACAAAGGTACGCTCTACGAAGAACGGTTTTACTTCCGGGAGATGTGTCCACTGATGAATGTACGTCTGTTTGTTTGGCGATGTTAGGTTGAGTACGAGAGCCGTCGTTCTCGAATCACGGACACTCCTTCGAAAATTCCGCGAAGGCCGTATGGTCTTGGGATTTCTGGTCGCCTTCAGCGCCGTCGTCACTGCGCTGCAACCTATTGTCCAGCTCGCATCATCTGCTGCCGCATGGGTATTGACAGGATTGGGAATCGTGGCGGCTCTGATCGCGGTGGTATCTGTGCTGCTGGAGCAGGTCGTCAAGAGGATGGAAAGACAGGGGATGTTGAGTCTTCAGGACTATGACAAAGTTTGAAGGAGACGACATCAAGGTCCCGCAGCAAGGGCCATTACGACTCGGGATTTGAAAGAGCAGTAGCCCGTAAGTGGCTTATTCTACCATTATCATACACATACCCATATGTGCGAGGATACCTTTGACTTCGGATGCTATGGGGCACGCTTTCGACCCTTGAAGAACAGTCTCCAGTCATTTACTTGGGCCACACTCAAGTTCTTGGCAGGCCCCCAACACTTCTTCTTCTCCTATTCAAGCCTCCTGATTTTCTTTCGAAGATGATAGCAAGCTCCTGTAGGGTCTTTCTGCAACCCCACACACCTCACGCCCTTGTTTAACACATGCCCAAAATATTCGGTCATATCGTGAGAAACTCCCTTTCTCAGAGAAGGAATCCTCGGCACAAATCCTCGGTTCGGGCCCGCTCTAGCTTACACTGTATGTTCATCCTACGTCAGCACTACGCTCGCCCCGTCCCAACCGGCCCCACTATTCCAGCCTCTTCGACCAAGGGCCCCGAACTCTACTCGAGACCACAATTAGGTCGCCGTTTCAACTCAATGAAACGGCTTCGAAAATTCACATCCTCCGAGGCTGAACTTGCTTCTTCCTCTTGAGCTGGTCCATGTCTCTCATATCTCATCATTCACGGATGGGCTCCGGAGGATGGCTTATACCCTCTGAATGATGGTTAAACAACTTGTTGTAGTGTCGTACACCATGGCCCACACCTATTCGAGAACCGACTGCCACACCCTGTACTCCAATTTGAGATTCACTTAATGAATTAATGGTCCCGAGGAAGGAAGGAACCCGATCCTTGAATCGTTTGATGAGATGCGCTTTATGAAATCGGGAGTTCACCCCTGTGCATGTATAATTCCGGCCTATATACATTCACATTTTCCTCGGCTTATTTGATACCTCCTCATCCTCTGCTCTCTTCATCTTCTCTTTGCTCACTGTCACCTCGTCCTGAGATGAAAGGTACGCTGACCTTTCTACACTCTTCTACACCATGCTCTTTCTAAAACATGTCTTACTTTTATGGCCGTATAGGGCTGAGTAGTAAACTCGACCCTACAGCATTCACTGTCGATGTCTGCGAAGTCTTACCCTCTTCGTCCTCGTCGCCTTCGGTCTCTCCTAAATCTGCTCTGCCTGGTTTGCCTCCTCCCGTTCCCACAAAAGCCGTAGCGCCACATTCCACCCTCCGCTCTCATGCCAGGTCCAAGCGTGAAAAATGTGACATATCGAAGAATGAGGCCTACGTGCTCGTGGTTTCTGACATCGACAGCGGCGTCGGCTTTAAGGAGCATGTCGTTCGATCGCCGAACGGATGCGCCGATGGATATCGAGATACAATCGTCAGGGCAGAATGGTTCTTGACGGAGAATGCGAGGAGATTGAAGACGATTTCAGACAGGGGAGTCGTGGTCGACGAGGTACGTACTCTCTGCAGAGTTCTATGGAGGCCTTATTTCGCGTCGCTCATGTAGAGCTATCCTCAGAATTTCTCTCAGCTCTTGATCCTGGACGCTACCCACAACGCGAGCCTGGTGGACGATATCAGGCACTCGGAGGGGAAGTTTCACTTCTTTCGAGGTGAGAGTCTTGTCTAGTCTTGTTCGAGAGTATCACGCTAGTAGGAAGCTCAATACAACTTCTTAGCAGCCGAGATGAAATTAATTGTGACCGCCTCTTTTCCGTGAGTGCTAGTCCACACCGATCCGTCTTCCTCTAAACCCGGCCCATAGCACTCTTTTATATACATACCCTAACGGCACACTCATGGGCGTAGATTTGACCTCGACACGACCTCCCTCGGTCTCAGTGTGGTACCCAATATCACCGATGAGCTTCGGAATCGGGTCATGGACGAGATGCTCACCTACCGTAACCGAGATGGAATCATCCAGACCTATTTCGATCACACACGCCCTCGTATAGGTAGGTTTAGCCCCACTTCGATCTTTTCACGTTTCCCTTTTCCAGGACCTTGGACTTCGAACATCTCGTTTTCCATATTCCTTTTCGCTGGGCATAGACGAATTTTAGTACTAAAATGCAATGTCATTCTACACTAACAGACCCAGTCGTCTGTGCGAACGTCCTCGCCCTCTTTTTCCGATATGGCCGTGGTCACGAACAAAAGCTAGCACCAACGGTGAACTGGGTCGAACAATGTCTAATACATTCGGCTTGCACGCACGGATCACGCTACTACGCCACCGAAGAGCAATTCTTCTTTTTTATCGCCCGTCTCCTCAACACCCTCTCTTCAGCTCCCATGTCCCGCTCGGGACCAAGTGCTACTGCCGCTGCTCAGCTCTATACACGTCTCGCTCCGCTCCTGCGTACTCGTATCCTAAACAAATTCGGTGCCCACGGCGATGCCCTCTGCATCGCGATGCGCATCTATGCCGCCGCGAGCGTCGGACTAGTGGACAGTGTTGATCTAGAGAGGTTGAGGTCGACACAGGAGAAGGACGGGAGCTGGACGGATAGCTGGTATTATAAGTTCCCGAGCGTGGGGCAGATGGCGGGGAATGTAGGTGTTACTACAGCTGTTGCAGTCGAGGCGCTGAAGTTAGCGAGGGAGGTGATGGTTCCGGAGGGCAATGGGCACACAGGAGATACTACAGAGTGACGGCTCAGACCGCGTTGGAGTATAACATAAATCTGTAGATGTTTTATTCTGTTTTACTTGATAGTGTTGTCGGAACAATGGGTCACATACTTACCATACTAGTCACTATATTGCAATCGGACAGAGACGACACAATAATAATTCAGGATCAGTTCAATGATATATTTTACTTGTATTCGCATCGAACACGATCTCGAGGGACGGATTGAGTCTGACGAGTTTATTTACAAGATCAGACGACCTCATTCCTTCATTTTTCCCACTCATTTAATACAAAGGGCAAGTTGTCAAAATCAGTCATCACGGAATGGAAATCTGTCGAGTCTGTCAGGCCTGTGACGACCATATGGACTGCGCACACGCACCATCAGGGATAGTCGTGATATTGTCTCTTTTCAACTGCAAAACTTGTCTTGTCTCGTTTGTGAACTGTGGCCAAGCAGCTGTGAGGTCGAATTAGCGCACGCCACTGCATAACTCGAAGGGACCCAGAGCTTACAACCAGGGTTGAGGTCGTTCACGAAGTTGATGTAGAAGTCCCTCCATGTGATGGCAAAGTCATCCTCCACCGCTGCAACCGCAGGTACTGGCCCAAAGATGAGTGGCAATTCCGAAGCATGAGAAACTAGGGTATAACAATTCGTCATTAGTTATGATCTCACACTTCAATTTAACTAGTAAATTCACCGCCAAGTGTCACATTATTTCCGGGAATAAACTCCCGGAAATGATACACGAATGTCGGCTGAAGGGAGGCCGCGACATCCAAGAAGCGTCTTCTGGCGGAGAGGAACATGAAATCTCCATACCAAGCCGCAGCTCTGTCGAACAACGAGTCACCGGTATTGAACGGTGCACCTTCGCTTGGATCATTTGCTGGGTAGAATTTATGGAATTGATCCAGGACGTCGGAGGTAATGAGGGTCTGGTCGATCACGGAGGCGCGGACGAAGTTGTCGAAGGCTAAATCCTGGGTATATCCCGTCAGGTTGAGGCCGAGAAGGCTGGCAGAGAAGGAATTTCCTTCGTTCAGCTAGGTAGTATCAAGACGTCAGCGCGTTTTATATGACATTGCATTTTCGTTCTACTACCCACATTAGTTCCTGCGATCATAGGAATATGTAAGAACTCTCCAGACGCGATGGTCTCAGAAGCCCGAGCAGGAGAAAAGCTGCCAGGGGCGACAGTAGGCTGCCAGACCTGATTGTTGAGTGTTGTAGTAATTAGTGCGTTGCTGAAATTGATCAAGGACTAGAGAGTGTAGATGATGATTTGGTCAAAAGTGGAAATCAACAGGAAGCGACTGGAATTTGTACTTACCTCAGTGGGTGCATCCTGCAAGCATGCAAACGCTGTGGGGCCAGCGCTGCATCCTGTCGCGTTCAAAATGAGTGCAAAAGGCTTTCCGGGAGCGTCATAAGTACTGGGTGGAGGCGAGCTTTTGCTATGGGGAGATAAGTGAGATGGCAAGGCAAACCATGTTGGGAAGGTTCTTACAAAGGACCAGTCATGGAATCCATGATGGCGCCTCTGAACAACCCAGCGGAAGCGTTGTAAACAATCTGGGCTTCGACACTTCCTGCGCCAGCAGACTATTTTGAAATAGTAAGAGACGCTCAATTGTCCAGCTAAATGTGTCGCACCTGCCCCCAAATCGTAACCTAGTGGAAGCGGTCAGTACGGAAAAAAGACTGAATTGCATAAGCTTCTGATACCTTCGAGGAATCACCTCCGAACGTAACAATATTTTCTTGAACGAACCTGAGTGCGGCCGATTGGTCCTGAAGACCGTTGTTGAGGTCTTCGACGGCCATATCTGCGCTCGCAAGCTATGCTACGGTCAGCGAAACGCAGTCAATGACGATACATGTTATAGTAAGTGTACTCACGAAACCAAAGGTGTTCACCCGGTAGTTTCTAATGGACGATGAGTATTATTTTCATCCACGAGGGTGTTCGACACTTACGCAGACACGAATATGATGGGCTTGCCAATTTCCATACTCCGCTGTACTAGAACTGGAAATCTGTCAGTTCAAAGCGACAGTGAAGCACGAAAGAATCTGCTTACTTGTCGCATTATACTCTGGGTCGGAGGCTGCACTACGAGACGAGGACGCAGAGGCTGATTATGCATTGGAGCTGATCTGTCCAATAAATCGCTTACCCTGTATTGAAAGCGCCACCCTAGCAAAAACTTCTGTATCATTCGATCATTCAAACGGAGAATCTCTCTTCACGCACATAGACCCATACAAGAACGGGCAAGGCCGAATCGGTGCTGACATTCTCGGGCCTCCATACCTACAATTCGCACCCATCAGTGAACTGACAAGGAGTGTATTTTGCAGGACTCACGTTTAGGAAAAGACAGTCCTCACCGGTAGGTGCCCCCAGACTTGATGATGGTGGTTGTACACATGCGTTTCCGAACATCGTGGCATTCTGAACTCCTGTGAACGTTTGGTTGATGGGAACCGGGGCCTTGAAACGAAGAGAACCAACGGGTGGTTGAGCGAAGGGGATCCCTAAAAACCTTTCGATGCCACCATTAGCCTCGAGACCCTCGAATACACCGATGGTTAGATTGACTCGGGGCCCAGAAGCGAGAACATCGTGAATAGATGAGTTGATAGAAAGGAGACTCGATATCACAGACAGCAGTCTCATTTGGATGCTGTATGTCGAAGAAAGAAGACGGGGATGTCGACAACCAGTTGGGGGTTGAGGAACAATTCATTGACTTCATCCCCACTTATAGCGGGACGACTTCATCATGGGGCACGCCGTCCCCATGCTTTGGCCGTCATGCAGAGCATGAATGGCCAGTCATATACACCGAGAAGTTCAAAGACACTTCTATATGGACTTTCGTACGAGGGCGAATACTCGCAGCCTTTCCCTCGAAGTGGGCCGGTCCGGGAATGCTTACTTATTAATACCCCGGAAGTATATTTATACTGTCGTAGAAAGTCAAGTGCCCCATAGGTTACACAAGAAGATCTAAGGATATGCGACTTCGAGGCGCAATGATTGCGCAGAGGTGAGGTTGCCGCAGATGTCTTGTGGTGGCGCTGAGAAAGTTGCGAGAAAGCTACTGCGCCACAGTAACGTTGGCCGGCAGTGTGGTTTGCCCTTGTGGGCCCTATCCTAAATCGAGGAATTTGTGAGGAACAAACGGCACGATTCAGATCCTCACAAAGTTTCTGAAGTTCATATATAGCAGTCGACGTGACTCCTTCACTTCTGCCACTCATTTAGTACCAAGGCCGAGTTGTCGAAGTCGGTCATCACGGAGTGGAAATCTGTCAAGTCAATCAGGAAACTAGAAAATATTATACCATATAGAACGTGCAAACATACCATCAGGAATAGCTGTGATGTTATCTCTTTTCAACTGCAAGACCTGCTTGGTCTCGTTGGTGAACTGTGGCCAAGCGGCTGTGAAAGCGCATTAGCACCCGTCACCGCGTAGCTCTCGAACAAACCTTACGGCCAGGGTTGAGATCGTTCACGAAGTTAATGTAGAAGTCCCTCCATGTGATGGCAAGGTCATCCTCCACCGCTGCAACGGCAGGTACTGGCCCAAAGATGAGCGGTAATTCTGAAGCATGAGCGACTAGAGTCAACAAATCGGCATTAGTTCTAACCTCACGGTTCAGTTTCAAAGAAAACCGACCGCCAAGCGTCACATTGTTCCCAGGAATGAACTCCCGGAAATGATACACAAATGTCGGCTGAAGGGAGGCCGCGACATCCAAGAAGCGTCTCCGGGCAGACAGGAACATAAAGTCTCCGTACCAAGCCGCAGCGCGATCGAACAACGAGTCACCGGTATTGAATGGTGCACCTTCGCTCGGATCGTTTGCTGGGTAAAATGTGTGAAACTGATCCAGGACATCAGAGGTAATGAGGGTCTGGTTGATTACTGTGGCGCGGACGAAGTTGTCGAAGGCTTCGTCCTGGGCAGATCCAGTGAGGTTGAGACCGAGAAGGCTGGTAGAGAAGGAGTTTCCTTCGTTCAGCTAGGTAAATTCAGACGTCAGCATTTCGCATGAAATCGCATCCTCGTTCTACTACTCACATTCGTTCCTGCGATCATTGGGACGTGGAGGAAGTCCCCCGCCGCAATTATCTCAGAAGCCCGAACAGGAGAGAAGCTACCAGGGGCAACAGTGGGCTCCCAGAATTGGTTGTTGAGTGTCGCTGCTACTCGGGCGTTGCTGAAGTTGATCAAGGGCTAAATTGCCAAATTGAGGGTTTGGCCACAAGTCTAAATCAACAAAAATGGACGTCATAACGATTGAATATGTACTTCAGCTGGTGTCTCCTGCAAGCATGCAAAGGCCGTAGGGCCTGCGCTGCATCCTGTCGTATTCAAAATGAGTGAAAAAGGCTTTCCTGGAGCATCATAAGTACTGGGTGCTGGAGAGTTTTTGCTATAGAAGAGTTTAGTGTGACCAGAAAGCAAAAGAACGGCGGGGACCTACAAAGGACCGGTCATGGAGTCCATTATGGCGCCACGGAACAGCCCAGCGGAAGCGTTGTAAACAATGTGAGCCTCAACGCTTCCAGCACCAGCAGACTATTATCGAAGTGAGCCACAGTCAGAGTTTCGAGCTCTAGATATCGCACCTGGCCCCAGATGGTGACCTGAGGTGATTTGTCAGCTATGGACAGGATCCGATTTTGTTTGCTTCTCGAACCTTTGAGGGATCGCCTCCAAAGGCAGCAATGTTTTCTTGGACGAACCTGAGTGCAGCTGACTGGTCTTGGAGACCATTATTGAGGTCTTCTACGGCCATACTGGCGCTCGCAAGCTGTGCAGACATTTTTGAGACGAGGTTAAGAGCACTTTACGTATGGTACACTCACGAAGCCGAAGGTATTCACGCGATAGTTTCTGCTGGACGATGAGGATAGGTTCCAGGGACAAAATGTCGAGCCCTTACGTAGAGACGAATATCATGGGCTTCCCAATCTCGATGCTGCGGTTCACCAAGACTGGGGGATCACTTAGCGGTGGTTTTCCATTATGAGGAAATGAACTCACTTGTCCCATCGAATTCCTCACTGGACGCAGCCCTTTGAGATAATGATATTCAGACTCATCATAACCGCGATCAATCTAAATAACTTGCTCACCCAGTATTGAATACGCCACCCTGACGGCGATTTCTGTATCAGCACAGCACGACTGGACGAAACGAGTGACATTTACGCACATAGAACCATACAAGAACAGGCAAGGAAGCATCGGTGCTTGTATTCTCGGGCCTCCACACCTGTCACGAACAGTTGTAAGCGAATCAAAATTGAGTATATTGAGAGCGACCCACGTTCAGAAAGAGGCAATCCTCTCCAATAGGAGCACCTAAACTGGATGAGGGCGGTTGGACGCACGCATTACCAAATGCCGTGGCATTTCGAACTCCTGTAAACGTTTGGTTTATGGGAACAGGTGCCTTAAAACGAAGAGATCCAACGGGTGGCTGAGCGAAAGGGATCCCTAGAAACTTTTCAGTACCCTGACCAGCTACGAGACCCTCGAATACACCGCTTCTCAGGTTAACTTGAGGTCCAGAAGCGAAAGTAATAGGAATCAATGAGCAGACGTAGAGAGACCTCCAGATCGCAAGCGAAAGTCTCATTGGTGACAAAGCACAAGTACTTGTTAGTAGTAGGATGGGGAGTTAGACAGTTTGGAGAAGTTCAGGGGCAAGTCGTTGAGCCCTTCCTCGTTGTTTATAACGAGGGCGACTTCGTCATGGGGGCACTTCATTCCCATGTTCTCGCAGTCACGCAGAGCATGGATGATGAGTGATATAGACAAAGAAGTGCAAGATACTTCTGTACGGAGTCCCGTATTGGGACGCACCTTCTCAACCTCTTCCTTGACGTAGTCGGGTACGGGCTCGGTCCGTAGGCGTTTGCCTATGAATACCCGTGTATGTATTCTTTTCTATTCTATTCTTTATCGGTGTGAGTAACTGAGTTCATTTATATCGTCGCAGACAATCAAGACACACGTTACGCAAGGGAAGCTAAATATACCCCATGTAGTTCGCTCCACCCATAGCGTCACAGCGCACTCAGCACAGTGTACTCAGTGTCACAAGAGTAGGTGTTTATGAGTAGAATAACAAGCACTGAAGAAGTATGAATGCGACGTCGTGTTGGAGATCGTGGACGCTGGTAGAAAGTGGCACCGTGTGAAAATGTCTGCTGGTGTTGACAAAACAAGGCAAAACAAGATGGGCCACGTCATCATTCCACGCCCTCCGGGCCAGACCTGTTCCTTCGGATCGAACAGCGCTGGCCAACTGATTATAATGCGTCTTTTTACCGGCTTTCTTGTCCAAGCATCCCTGAAAAAAAAAACAGGCAACCCTTGCTGTGGCGAAAACGCCACAAAACTTGTTTAAACCTCACACCACGTTCACCTGCGTTCAAGGAAAGAACGAGCACGGCATGCCCGTGGCTCGAGATTAAATCCCTCACACGGGTGGAAGAATGTAGGCCGTATTCAGGCTAGCCCACATTTGTTTGTTCAGACTTGTCAGTACTTCAGTATTTGAGCACTGCACAACACAGGCAGAGAGGCCGGAACGAGACGGAATGACCGGGAAACACCGGGAATCGAGAGTGATGGAGGACGAGTGACCGTAACAAAAATCTCGAGCGACGGCTCCCAGCAAAAAGACGCCACCGCCACCGAAGAGGCGTGACGTGACGCTTTGACAAAGCTCGTCTCAAGACCTGTCCTAACGGAACAGGAACGGTGCCACTTTCTTCCCAACAACACAGCAGCCTTGGGCAACTTGGGACAGCCGCACCAGCGTAGAGTCACCTTTCCGCAATCAAACGCTTCAAAAGCATGAGGAAAGCGGTGAGGCCAAATACCTCTACGTCGGTGGTATCCCCGTGTTCGGGACTAGCCTCATAATCATGTCGTGGTCCTCAGCAACGCTGCTAAGGCTCGTACACGCGATACTCAAGGGCGAGTGCAGAAGGGCCATTTCGGTCGACGACGACTGGAAATTCTGAGCAAGGACATCGGGACGACCACCAGACGCGCTCTATTGTCTACAAGAACCGCGATAGACATCAATCTAGCCCACGCTGCCCCTATTATTCCCAAGTCATACTCCCCACGGCCATCGATAGAACCTTTGACGGTGCCGTTTCACGAAACCGCAACGGGCGCCCCGAGAAAGCAGGTTGCTAGGACGTCCAGAGTGATAAAGGCATTAGACCGCACTGAACGTGAGCTCATCCTTTTCCTTGCTGGACTCACTCGCTCTCAACTTCTGCATACAGCTCTGTCTCCCAGGGGTAATATATGTTGCTTGCTGAAGCTCGACTTGATCGGCCTATCACCATTTCAAAGCAGCGAATCTTGGGCCCTGGACACCGCGGAACAAAATACTCGTCGGACCGATCATATCCCCAGCCTCCCATCTATCAAGGTACCGTGTTTTATGTTGCCCTCGCAAAATCCAAACCTCACACCGCACATGGTATTTCAGTCGATCCCGATACCAGCACTTGAAGGTATCTTCGTTCAGATACATCTCACGTGCCATGCATGGAAGTACCGACGTGTTCTCTTACCGAAAGATACCAAGGAACCTGACGACACACCAGTCGAGCCTATCTCTGATGAAGTCCTCCTCGAATATGAAGAAGCTATCGGAAACAAACTTGACGAAAACGACGATGGATCAAACGACGCCGAGTACTGGTCCAGCGCTGAAACATCTGAGGAGTGGCCGCCTCCCCTCGACGTAGTCGCCCGTGTCGAATCGCTCCCACCTCCTATTGCAGCGATAGGCGCTCGCTCCGAGTCCCCAGTGGCCACCGTCCGCTCTTTCGTTCTCGGCCGCTCGCCTTTTGACCTCGTAGACTCTGACAATCTTGATCGTGGGTCTAGGTCTGACCATCTATCCCTTGCCTTACCTGATTTCTCCGAATGTGCCCCTTCTGAGCACGATGTCGCTCCCAACCTAGTGCGAGCATACTCTGTTTACCCACCTTCACCTCGTCTTCAGAGTCTATCCACGAAGAGAACCAAATCCATCTCGCCCTCAGAGCCTGTTCAGCAGTTGATAGACCCGGACGATGTTCATTCGATCTTGTTCTCTCCATCCTATACTTCGTCTTCATGGTACTCGCTTTTGAACTCCCGAGTTTTGGAAAGCGAGCTTGCATATATACCCACCTATGACACTTCATCTGTCTTATCCGACCAGTCCTTCGGCTCCACTACAGAGATTGTCTTACTTGGGAGTATCTTAGACTCTCCAGACCCTTGGAATCTGCTCGGACAGATCCTGAACCTTTCCCCGCTTCCGCGCCTCTCTTCAGACACGTATATGCTTCTAAATACGAACCACACGAGGCATGGTGTAGGCTGCAATCCACCTGGAGTGGATATATGCGTAGGGGACGGAGTATCTGATGTTTCTTGCCGAACTGACGATTTTGGTACTGGCGGGGCCGCTTCAATTCCCTTAGAAGAGGAGTCGACGAGCAGGAAGGACGTCCTGACGGTTTACTCGTATGGATCCGAGGAGGACCACCTCCCCAATCACGAAATTTCACCTTCTGGCTCTCCCTGCGACTCTTCCCGACCGTCCAATTCAGGCCCCGGACGAGCACTGTCTCAGCGATCTCCGCACAACAGCGAGCCTCCCACCCCTACGAGGGACAACTTCAGTCCCCCCACCTTTGTGGACCTGACTCCCTCCATCGATTCTCCCATAGGCATAGTCACGGCCCCTGCCTATCTACAGCAGACCTCTACAAACGACGTGGACGAGGAAGTAGAAGTAGGAGTGGATGTTGGACTGGACCTGTTCGCAAATGAAGAGATGGACAATGAGGGTGACGAGTACATGTCTTGAAAGTCAGAAGAAAAGCATGCTCGGTGTTTGATATTTCTGCCGGGTATGTACCAGCTTTCCGACCTTACCATCCAGCCTAATTTTGTGTTCCAGACAGTTCGGGTGCTGTTGAACTTGTACCATACCTGTCGTCACCCGTGTTTCGCACGAACCGCTCGCGTGAGAGCACATATTCGATTTGGCTCACCACTCATAAATGTCTCGTTCTTCCTTTCCCTCGATGCTTGAGAACGGTAGCTCTAATGGAACTTGGTGGGCTCAAACCATTAATGGCCTCGCCGTGCCTTGCAGGAGTTTCTCCGACGACGTCCGCTCCGTCACCGCGTATAATTTCGTTCCTAGTGTGCTCAGATATTTTCCTCCCGACTACCTAGAATAACGCAGCATGCATATGCTACTTTTGAATGATGGTTCTCAATAGCACTTCAAAGCCATTCTTGAAGGCCTGCCAAGACTGACTTCATCCGTGTTATCTTCCAGTTGAAGTCCGACGTTGACGGCACTTCTGCGACAAAAGCGAATGCCCGTCGATCTCACCGCATGTTTAGCTTTCTGCGCTGTTAACGTGTCTGCATTTTATAGGCCGCTAGTGTACCATTCGACCATACAAATACGATGGACAGTCATCAAAATTTGCCCTGGACGCTGAGCCGGCTTTTGACTGATGCTTCAATTCCGCCGTGGTTTGACTAGGGCATTCCTCTTGCAGGTGGGCCATATCTTCTTCTCGCTGCCTCATGCGATTGCGGCTTCGAGCTCTACTGCTGTCGCGAATGAGACATCATCCTTCAATGTGACGTCCCCATCAAGTACCATGTCGCGTTCCAACACTTCTTCGACATCCGTGGCTACGCCTACATCATCTCCGAGTAAGCCTTTCCAACCACCCGGAAGCTTCCCTCAGGTGTATGGCAACATGCCTTCCGGTGGATTCGACACTGAATGGCAAGATTGTCTGTCTTTTTCCGTCTCTGATAACCCCGGTCGGTTTCTCACTGTTTTGCGAGACAGATTACCTCGTCACCGATGGTCTCCCGAGCATTACCTTCCCACTTCCGAGAAATTTCGCCGGAAATATCCCAGTTAACCGCGCGGCGCATCCTAACAATACACTCTTTTTCTGGGGCTTCGAGACAAACGCAGGCTCTTTGACGGCGCCTTCTACACAACTGCAACTCAGCCCATGGATGATCTGGTTGGGTGGCGGTGGCGGGTGAGTGTTGTGTTTGATATCTGTACGCATATATTGACTTTTTCATCCAGTCCTGGGTCGTCTAGCTTATTTACCGCCATGACTGCGGTGAGCCACT
The DNA here is from genome assembly GCF_000264905.1 of Stereum hirsutum FP-91666 SS1. Lineage (NCBI taxonomy): Eukaryota > Fungi > Basidiomycota > Agaricomycetes > Russulales > Stereaceae > Stereum > Stereum hirsutum. The sequence continues at coordinate 2,909,514 of NW_006763132.1, forward strand.
CATCTCCTTTGGGTCACCATCCCTATTCTAACATTGCTAGTAGACCGGACCGATGGTCTATCAGTCCCAAACCAGCATTACGCAGAATATAGTGAGCTGGACCGGTCTCGTGGACTTGATCTATGTAGACCAACCTGGTACGGTGGCTTTTCCGATGGAATTGAGCAATATCTTATACTTGACGATAACAGTCGGTGTTGGCTTCTCGACGAGCGAATCTGACGGCTATAGTACGTCTTCTCAGATCTACTTCGCGCTTGGTACTCACTGGACCGTTTTGTGCGGCACAGTCAACGATGAGGACGATATGGGCGCCGATTTTGTGGGTGGTCTTGTTTACCCATCAAGCCAGACCGCATATGCTGATGCTCATCTTCATAGGTTGGGTTTCTATCAAATTTAGTCAAGATATTCCCGAGCCTTGCGACCAGGCCCTTGATTCTGGCTGGTGAGGACTACGCCGGCGTCTACATCGTAAGCCCGATGACCATTTGTCCAAGTCGTAACTGCTGAAACTTGTTTTTGACTCCAACAGCCCTATATTGCCAAAGCGATCTGGTCGTCATCTTCGCCACCCGTCAAACTCAGCAAGGTTGCTATCGGCAATGGGTTGCTCGATACAACGATTTCCCCTCACTTGTCCACCGTTCGTCCGAAACGCACTGTTCTCGACGTTGTGCAAGGTTGACATTGTTTCGCTCAGATATCAATCCTAGAGTCCTACCCCCAGTTGATCAACTACAACCAGGACATATTCCAGTCTTTCGTCACACAGTAGGTTGACCTGCTCAGCGACCTATCAGAGTACATTCACAACGCATGCATCTTGTTTATAGGCAACACCAGTGTGGGTTTGATCTCAATCTCACATACCCACAGCAGGATCCTCTTTTAGTCTTTGAAACACCATCCCGGCGCTCCTCGTTCTGGAAGTCTGCCCCGGCTTCATTAAACAGCAGTACCACTACTCTGGACAGAAGGTCCTCTCATCATGCTGCCTTCCCAGACAAACGACAGAGCTCTAGCTTCATCCCGAGCTCCACGAGCAACTCTTATGGGTGTTCTTTGTTCGATGAGATGATCGATTATGCGCGAAACTTCTCTTCACCTTGGAGTACGTGCATCCTAAATCAATATCACTTGTGGTTTTCGCTGATCTAACCGTTTCTCTAGCCTCCGGCGCGTTCGACGTACGTTTATCCTACATTTTACCAAAAAACCAATATGTTGACGTAGTCCATAGTTATTCGATGTCTCCAACGTCTTGAAGGCTCAGCCTATCTTTGATCTCGGCCCATATTTCAATTGTGTGTACATCCCTCGTACGGCAACCAAAGCTTGCATTGTATCATACTTTTTTCAGCCTTCCAAGTCCGTAACGCGCTCCATGCACCAAGTAGCAAGAACTGGGTCTCGACCTCCGTCTACCCGTTTGGCTCAACTACCAACATCTGTGAGAAGATCAATTATACGACGTTCATACGATATGCTGACGATTACGACCGACAGCACTCGGATCAACCAGTTTGTTCGGAGACCCTAGTACGCCCCCCTGTGCCGCACCCACTCACGCGGCATGCTCTAACCCATTGTGTAGGTGACGAGTAAGTCGATCCTCTCCATGAACTTACCATCAAGTCTCATCAAAACAGACCAAGGATATTTTTCGCCGATTTCGTCGCCAACGCCTCCTCTCAAAACGTCGAGATCGTCTTATATTCTGGTGGTAGTAATGCCATAGCACATCACACTGGTCTCGAAAGTTAGTTTTCAACTGACTCCCGTGATAGATCCCATGTCTGACCATCCCCTGCCCAGTTCTCATTCAGGTTCGAGTACTTTAGGCACACTCAGCAGTGTTCATGATTCTGACTGATCTTAGAACACGATATTTGGGGGCATTCGGGGATTTACCCGCAAACCATCCACTCCTTGGACAGACGATAACGGCAATATCGCAGGTATCGTTCATCAGGAGCGCGGTGTTGTGTACGCCCTCTTCGACGGAGTAGGCCACATGATACCCAACTTCAAGCCAGACTCAGTAGGCTCTGTTTACTCCCTCCTCTGTGGTGAGCTAGATCCACTGATGGTTCAACAGGCGCTGGTATTCTTCCGCGACTTCATTATCAACTCAAACGCCACAGGTTCTATCACCACGGACACGAAAGGCGATCCAACTGCTCTAGGAGGAGAGAATGCCAATCTAGCGGATGATGTTCCTCGTGTTGAGACGGAGCTCTTTGTCGGGACTTCTGCAACACAGGGCACTGTATTTGCAGAGCCTGCAACTGTCTCCGCTTGGGCCAGCTTTCTGGCTACGGCGAAGCCTGTCGCCACCTCCGCCATGTCAAGTGTCCCGAAGCTCGTCCCTCCTACCGTGTTATTCTTTGGTGCTCCTTCCACTTTGTTTGTTCTCATACTGTCATTTCTCACTTAAGGTAGTTTGAAATTCAACCCGATGACATGGCTTCCGCAGGCATTGCCCGCGGCTTCTCTTCGGCATCTGCCGGAATCCCTCTGCACCCACAGTATATATCAAGTAGGGCACGCCGCTGAGCACATCTCTGAGACCAGCGACACCCTGTGCAAACGACACAGCAGTACGTCCCATTATTTTTTCCATTCATTATGCTCGGACTCACACCGCGAACCAGATGCGTGCCCTACGCCCCCTTTCCGTGTTGATCTTCACTCTAAAGGATGTCGTTGCCCGGAGACCTTCTTTCAGGCCCAAAAGAAACAGTCCATCAGCTGTAAATTTGGGTCCTTAGGGTCTTTCGGTTCAGTTGTTTTAAAATTACTAGCCTGAGATGTAATTTGAGCTTATCGTAAGGAAGTCCAGACGCAGGCTTTTCTTCTTTAAAAGCCGTCGTCTCTTCTGATGCTCATTCAACTTCCGCACTCGACCTTGTCTCATTCTTTCTAGTCTCTGCTCCTTACTATGCGCTCCAGTTTACTCGAGTCTCTTTTATTAATTACTTATGGGACATACTGTGCGTATGCCTCGGGGCCCCAGGTCAACTTGACCACCGGGCTATTCGAAGGCGTATCCTCGAGCAAGAACGGCACCGATCGATGGCTTGGTATACCCTATTCCCTACCACCCATCGGTTCCATGCGCTTTAAGGCCCCACGGGCCATCGCCGAATTCTCTGAAGGGATACAGACCGCCTACTCGTTTGGTAACGCATGCTCGCAACCGTTGACCTCTGAGTTGACCGGTACAGTAAACCTCGGTGCGCCTGTTTCTGAGGACTGCTTGTTCTTGAATGTGAGCATCCTGTTTATATTAGCAGTCTATTTTTTAATCTTCCGGGTGCAGGTGTGGCGTCCAGAGAATACCTCGGTAGATGCAGGTCTTCCTGTGCTCGTATGGATTCATGTGCGCGTTGATCATGCATTGATGGTAGCGATGATTACTGACTTAGGTGACCGTTGAAGGGTGGATCCTACAATACGGGGTACTGGACTGGATAGAACTCTATTTCAGTCCCCTTTCACTGACAAGCCGTCATGTTTCGTAGAACTGCGTCCGACCCGACATATGATGGAACTGGTGTGTGGCAGATGCTCTTCTTTGCCTTTCCATTTCTGACATATCTCTCAGGTATTGTCAACCGGAGCGTTGCGACCGGAAGGCCTATCATTTTCGTTTCTATGTAAGTATCAGTTCAGTTACAATGAGTCATCTCTCCCGTTCGAATTAATCGTGACCGTCATCAATAGAAATTATCGTCTCAATACCTTCGGTTTCGTAAGTTCCAAGGTCAAGCGTCTATCTCGTATCTGACGTTTTTTCAGTTGGCCAGTGCCGATATGCCCGTCGAAGACTTGAACGCAGGCATCCAAGACCAGCGAATGGCGTTACAGTTCATTCAAGACAATATATCACATTTCGGTGGGGATCCCTTGAAGGTAGGCTGCTCTCCACAGAAAATGCTTCGATCATGTCTAATACTCCGCGTAGGTCACAATATGGGGACAGGTAAGCCTGTAAATGCATCATAGTTGTGCATATGTGCTTACATTTGGCGAAGTCGGCAGGAGCTGGGAGTGTCGAAACACATATATTATATGGTGACTCTTCGCTCTTCCGTGGTGCCATCATGAACTCAGCGACTGGACCGTTGTAAGAGCCCTATGCCTCAAAGATCCCGTTTATCCTGTGCTAACTAAGAGTGCCTTACGAAAGCAAAACGGCACCGCCGCCCAGTTCTTATGATCAACCTGGAAAACCATACGATCTTTTGCTGAACGCTACTTCCTGTGAGGCCGGATCTTCCTCCGTTGAATGCTTACAACAGGTTTCCTTCGGTGCACGCCTGATCCTGCTTCAAGATCCATTACAGTGTAACTGATATTGTGACCTCTCCCACAGACTTTGATGAACATCACCAATACCTTAATGACTGACGTGCTCAATGGTCAGCTCTGGGAGCCAACAGTTGCAGCTGGGAACTTCATCTCTGTTGAGCCGTCTGAGAAGATATTCGCCGGTGATTTCCTTCATATTCCCGTCATAATGGGAACGAACGTGAGCTGCGTCATTTTGAAAACTCTGTGACCTATACTGAATGCTAATATGCCCTCTAGTTGAACGACGGGTCACTTTTCAGCATCGCAGTCATGAACCTTGGACTTTCAGGATCCGCCCAGGATGCTGCACTTGATAAATTCATGCTCTCCACCATCATCGATAATTCAACTGTTACCTCGGACGTCCTCCTGGAGAACAATGCCTTGTATCCCGCTGACGACACCAGCCTTGGTGCACCATTTAATACTGGAGACTCTTTGTTTGACAGGGCGTCAGCATGGTATGGTGATGCGTACTTCTTGGCTCCGAGGCGGCTCTTCGTAGAGCAGGCCGCCGGTTTGCAACCGGTCTATGCGTACAGCTTCCAGGAGCAGATACCTGGAAACATTGAATTTCTAGGTGGTGAGCCTCTTGTTTTCCGTGATCTACAAACAGATACTTAATAAGCACGTCCGAGGTTAGTCTATCATGCGTCCGAGTTACCCTTACTCTTCGGTCCAATCCCGGCTGTAGCGAGTGTCGAGACCGAGTTTGCGGAAACTTGGCAGGACTTCTATCTCGACTTTGTACACGATCTCAATCCTGGAGGTATGCAGCTTTTCAAAATTTACTATCATCGTGAACTTATACAAAAATAGATGCTTGGCCACAATATACGAATGAGTCAAGGCACATACTCCAACTTAGACGAGACAACATCACCGCCATCCCAGATGGTAAAGTCTCTCCAGATTCGAGGAGAGAATGTGTTCACTTATTCTCTGTCTTCTCTAGACTTCAATTCTGCCTCTACCGACTTCCAGAACTTACCGGAGGTTCTCCTCGAGTGGCAGAAGTGACACGCAGGATACTTATCTCGCTAGCGCCCGGCCATGTCTCATCTTGATTGGAGAGGATTTGATGTGCTCACGGACTACCTTCACAGACGCGACTATTTCTACCATTTCTTTGGCATGACCACGATACAATTACACACTTCTTAAAGCCAGCACATTCATTCAGCTCCTGTGGCATTGTCGAAATCATCATACAGTTTCATACTACTTATTATGTGCATCGTCGATCGAGAGAGTCATGATATCTGTCACCTCGTTTCTCTGGCCCTTTATGAGTAATGTTTGACACGAATCCCATCGATGAACTCTTCTTCGACGCCCTTCTCAGCGCTCTTCTTAAGCTCTGATGTTCCGTACGCAGCAACCCTAGCCTTCCTCCATTCTCTCACGATAGGAGGCGCTGCCTCAGCGGTTTCTTTCGCCGTTCTTGCACTGGTGGGTTGCAACAGAGGGCTTCTGAGAGGTCCTAGCTGTATATCATCATCGAAATGACAAAAGTAGTACACTCCGAGCCTCTGGTAACCGTGTTGGTCTATGCAATCGGAGAAAAGGTCAGTGATAGGAGCCCAGAATACTTATTCTGACTCTAGATGACCAACCAGACGGAGGTTGTACTACTCGATGAACAGCAGACTTGTAAAAGCCTCCACTGATCATACTCATGGAGTCTCCACAGTTTACAACCTCAGGGAAAAGTGTATCAGCACGGAGTATCTGCTTCGAAAAGGTATCTTACCAAGGCGTTCTCTATATGCTTCACCCAACACCATTCACCATCTTCGTACCTACGAACTTGTAATGCACATACGGGTTGACTGTGTAATACGGTCAGAGCCCCTATATCTAGTAGGTTGATACACTGTAGGTCACGTCAACTGTAACGGAACTGAATGATGGAAGCGAACCGGTATGCCCCTTCAGCCAGACATTTCGGCTTTGAACCTCATCTTCTTTAGAACGAGGATGACTAGTGTGGCGCGTACTACACCTTAGTCTGTCGGAATAATCGATGCATGCGAACCAATACTTACTACATCATGAAACGGACTGCGCAACAAGCACCATACTTAAGCTATCGGCATTTATGCGGTTGTATTGAAAACGTACAGTAGCCGTTGTTTTCGCTATTGAAAGATGTGATCTTTGTAAGTGTATCTTCTGGAAGCCCGAGCCCCAGGGCAAGCAATCTGTTTTCCGGAATCGAGAAGGAAGGAGAAAGGGTCATATTAGAGCTCTAACCACTTATTATTCGACCACGGACCTTTCTATCTCATGAACGACGTTCTCATGGTCAAACCTGACAAATTCCTGGATCTCAGGCAAAAGAGGGCGTAATGCTGACGGGTGTTTCTTGTAATTCACGTTGCGGTTGACTATACACCAAGTATATTGTGTGATAAAAAAAAGTAAGGTAACTCAGTCAAAATATGCAAGCACTTGGCAAGCACTCACAGTTATACTGTTCCAGGCGATCACGAATACCGTTGTCAATGTGCTATGAGTGATTATCAGCGACGACAGATACAAGCTCTACATTATCAGATCAAATAATTACCCAGTACTGCATAGGCTTGTAGCCCTCGTATTCCCCCGTTGCTTTGATGTCTGCTACATACGGTTTCATCTCCTCAGGAGGGACACCTTCGAAGGGTACAGCGGCGATATCGAAAATTCGTTCCGCCTGTCATTGACCAAACAGCAAATGAGTACCGATGTATACGTCCAGGGCCCAAGTCTGTTAGGATAAAGACTAGCCTGCGCCTTCTCCAGTCCATGATTGACGACGTAGAAGAATCCTTGTTTGTGCATCGCATCACGCGCTTTGACCACAAGTTCAGCCCTCCCTTCGATGGTTTTGGCTTTCTCTAGATCGATGACTTCGAGCTCTGCCCATTTGACTGTTGAATGTCTCAGTATTATGAGTGTTGGGGAAATCGACTGCAGTATAAATCCTCAGAAAGCTAGTCAAATACTTACGGGGCTCTTTAGTCACAGGAGCAGGAGTCCAGTGAGGGATGGGGTGGACGAGGACGGCAGGCATTGGTCGAGTGAGAACGCAGAAAGTTGATTTCCTACAGTCTGAGCACCCCTAGCTATACTTGTACCGCCCACACCGCGAGCTTTACATAGAACGGACATCCGCAGACAGCGTACCCAACCGCTGAGAAGCTCAAGGCACTGAGAACACGAGTACGGATGGAGAGGAGTGAGTAGCTGTCAGTGTGCGATGTTGGTGGTTCTATACATCTCTATTTCTGAGACTCCATGTCTCTCACAAGCTCGGCTATAAAAAGCAAGCCGATGCAACTTCGGTGTGGTACATGCGCTCTGAGAATCGTTGCCAGTAGCACCTCCGACTCGATAGCAACGCCAGGACACCCCCGGTAGTTGACGTGGTTTTCGCAGCCGGAGACCGACCAAGCCAGAGCCAAGCAAAAATACTGCAAGTATTGCACGTTGACGAGGGTGAGTTGTGTGGTTCAAGAGCAACAGCTCTCGCAAACACGCTGGAGGTCACGCCCGGCTCCGTCAGGATATTTCAAGTTCCGCTCAAAACTCAGGCAGTCGGCTTCCTTGTATGTACCACAGTGTGGCGTATTTTGATGTGCCAACCAGGTCCCAGGTCATTTCTCACTGCAACCATGTCAAACATAAGTACACTGCAAAAACATCGAGCATATCGTACATTTTCTCGCTAAGAGAATCGAGAGTGTCCAAATTTCTCCATGCAGCTGACATCTCGGTTTCGCCCACTTCAAGCGTAATGCTTGACTGGAATGCCGTTTATAAACTCTTCCTCAACACCCTTCTTAGCACTCTTCTTCAGTTCACTCGTGCCGTATGCAGCAACCCTCGCCTTTCGCCACTCGCCCATCAGGGGCGCTCTTTTCTCCGCAGGTGTTGAGAGTCCGTTGCGCTGGAGAACAGGGCTTTCTTCGAGTGGCTTCAGGGGGACGTCGTCGTCGAATGAGGCGAAGTAGAATACTCCAAGCCTTTGGTAACCACGTTGGTCTTCCGCAATAGCAAACGGTTAGTGGTACGACGGTAAGGAAGTATAAGCATGACTTACCCGATGGAGGTTGCACTACCCTATGAATGGCAGACTTGTAGTAGCCTCCGCTGAGCATTGTCAGCGCGTCACCGCAATTCACGACCTGATAGTAGCCAAGTACCTTAGCTGGATGATTATTACTGGGTGGAACGATATAACATACTAAGGCGTTCTCAATATGTTTAACCCAACGCCATTCACTATCCTCGTGGTTTCTGATTTGGAGGGCAGCAACTTCTTGACTCCAAAGTATCGTGGCGGCACCCGCGTCTGGAAGAAAAATGAACAAATAAATTGGCTCTACCCATATGTGTAAAATAAGACACGAACCAGTGTGACCCTTCAACCATAAATTACCGCTCCGCACTTCCTCCTCCTCTGGTCGAGGGTGACTGATTTGACATGAGTGGGGTCAATCTCGGCCGAGAAGTCGATAACACATATATAGCTGCACGTACTATCTCATGAACCGAACTTTGAGAGGGGTGAATCAATTAATCAAGGTCGTGTTATATGGAAAATAACTCGGGCGTACAATAACCGTTGTTGTTCTGTTCGAAGGAGGTGATGTGCGTTAAGGTATCCTCCGGAAGCTCCAGACCCAAAGCAAGGAGCCTGAATCATAGAAATAATTCAATGTTATACTGTCTACTTATAGTCATCACCAACCTTTCAAGCTCATGAAGTACTTCCTCGTGGTTGAACCTGATGAACTCCTGTATTTCAGGCAACAGTGGGCGAATCGCTTGAGGATGTTCCTTGTAGTGAACATTGCGATTGACTACGAAGAGCAAGTCCTATTAGTTACAAACCCACATCGGTTCATTCAGTGTAGATCTAAACTTACAATTGTATTGCTCCATACGATCACGGACTCCGTTGTCGATGTGCTGTGTTCAATAATTAATGTGAGGAGCCTATATATTCATTTCTGGTAATGTATCAGACACTTGCCCAGTACTGTAAGGGCTTGTAACCTTCGAACTCTCCTGCTGCTTTCATATCTGCAACATACGCCTTCTGCTCCTCTGGCGCCACGCCGTCGAAGGGCACAGCAGCGATGTCAAATATCCGCTCAGTCTGTCATTCCAGATTGATGAGAATCGTGATACATCGAAAGACGGAGAAGTAGAGACAGACCTGCGATTTCTCCAACCCATGATTGATAACGTAGAAGAATCCTTGTGTATGCATCGCATCTCGTGCTTTAATGGCAAGTTCAGCTCGTCCATCCGCAGTCTTGGCTTTTGAAAGATCAATGACCTCAAGATCGGCCCACTGAACTGCCGGTGATCACAAAATCAATTAAGATGACGACGGCTTTCAAAAATGATGGAATATGCATACTCACGAGCCTCAGTGGTAACGGGAGCTGGTGTCCAATGGGGTACGGAGGGGAGCGTGATGGCGGGCATTGTGCTGTAGGTGGGATGGGACGTTCTGTCGTTTCTCTGTCACCGCGGAGGTTATATCCTCTGTGTAAGCGGAGTGTAGCACAGGACACCCGTTTGCAGTTTCAATGACGTATGATGGAGCAGGACAGAAGTATAAAGTATCACCCAGAGATTTACTACCTGCTTCTTTCGATACGAGACGAAGGAGTGAGAAAGTATGCAATGAGAAGCGTTGTACCCTGTTCAGCTCTACGTGGGTGTGCAACGCCCACATCCAGCCCAGGACGGCACTGTGCTTGCTAAATACGCACACGGATGTTCACGACTTGACTATCTGGGGACCTTCGAAATCGCACTCCCATGTTAGCCTGCCTAAAAATAATGACCTTTGAGAGTCATCCGTCTGATACTTGGAAGAGCTCAATATCTATAAAAGAACGTGCAGGGAGCGTACTGTTCCATGTTAAGTTCGGCCGAGCGTCGAACATGCTATTCCAAAGAGATATTTGGGAAGGTGATTGTGGTGCGATCGGCGGCGAAAGGGAATCAAGCCCAGCCTAAACTCCGACAGCAATGTTCTCGCGCCACACTGTGGCGCAAGTGTGGTACAAGATGACGGTGGGCATGACTGAGTTGTACGTTGGTTGTAAGGTTGCCCCTTGGTTTATAGATGATTCTTCACCCGTCAGGAAATATGGCTATTTTCAGTAGGCTGACCAAAACCGTCTGTAGCTGAGCTGAGAGAATCGCATATATTACACGGCCCGTCCACCTCACTCTCACCACAAAGATGGTATAAGTTTGCTTACCAACAACTCAATCCAGTTCCCGGTATGCTCATGAGTAATGTTTCACCCGTACCCCGTTGATTACTTCTTCTTCGACCCCTTCCTCATTGCTCTTCTTCAACTCTGACGTCCCATACGCCGCAGTTCTAGCTTTCCTCCATTCTACCATAAGGCGTGCAGACTCATTACCTTCTTCTGTGGTATTTACCATACCGAGGCGCTGGAGGAGGGGACTATGCTTGAGAGGCTCGAGACGGACGTCGTCATCGACGTAGGAGAAGTAGAAGACTCCTAGCCGTTTATAGCCACGCTGGTCTATTATAACAGAGGCGGCGATCAGGAAGGACGAGAAAGAATTTCTGGAGAGGGACACGCGCCGATTGGAGGTTGGATGACGCGGTGAATCGCTGATTTGTAGTATCCACCGCTTAGCATGGTCAAGGTATCACCACAGTTCACGACCTGACGCTCCGCGGAGGTTTATTAGAGTTGAGATGACAGAAACCCAAGGGATTAGACCTTATATGCTACGAGTTGTTTCAAGGTTTTTCAATCCAGTTCAGTACAAACTCAGCTCAAAACCGAGCGATTTCCAGTACGAAATGCCCGGTGGCGCAAGAATTTTCTCTCTTCGTGATTGGCCAAGCGCGCTCCACGCCCGCCATTACGCTGAAGTAATTTGGAACGACGACGGGATAGTCAATCTAAACAAAGCCACACTTGGTTCAAGACCAATACAAGGTCAGTACAAAAAGAAGTCGAGTTTTTCACTAACATATAAGGTCTATTGCACCCACCAATGCATTATCGATGTGCTTCACCCAGCGCCACTTACCATCTTCGTGGCTTCGGATATTCAGCCCAGCCACGGGTTGGCTGTATAATATGGACAAGGCGGTTTGGTCTATAAATTATACCGTCAGCGAGATATGGCCCAAGGACAAAGAGACGTAAGAACAGTTGACCTGCATGCCCCTTCAACCAAAGGTTGTTGCTTTGGACTTCCTCCGCATCAGGTCGTGGATAGCTGGGCATTGTGGCGCGCCACAGTCATTGATGCAACTTTCGAAGTAATCTGCGATTGTGACTTACTACATCATAAAGCGGCCTATAATCAATTTACTGTCAGATTGATGTCAGAGCCATAATTTGATTCTACTCACAATACGAGTTATTCTTGTCCTCGTAGTTCGTTATTCCCACCAACTCGTCCTCCGGAAGCTCCAGTCCCAGGGAGAGTAGTCTGTAAATTCATAAGGCTCGACTCACTAACGAGCAGTGATTGGATTGGATGCACCTCTCAATTTCATGCACAACTTCTTCGTGATTGAACTTGATAAAGTCCTGGATCTCGGGTAACAGGGGCTGAAGAGGGCTTGGGTGTTGTTTATAGTTGACGTTACGGTTCACTACAACGAGCAAGGATGTTTTCAGCGCGCTGCCACTTTGAGACGCCACCTATAAGGGGACTTACCGTTGTAGTGCTCCATCCGGTCCCTCACCCCATTCGCAATATGCTAGAAATTCCACGCCCAAACGACAGCCGCCGTACCAACCGTTCACATTAAACTCACACAATTGCAGACTAATGAAACTGACCCAATACTGCAAGGGCTTATACCCCATGAACTCTCCCGTGCCCTTGATGTCGGCTTCAAACGCCTTTTTCTCCTCCGGACTCACTCCTTCAAACGGCACCGCAGCGACAGCGAAGATCCGCTCGACCTGGGGCTTTGCCAATCCATAGTTCACGACATAGAAGAATCCTTGTTTATGCATCGCGTCGCGGGCCTTGATGACCTGCTCCGCTCTGGCTTCAGGAGAGGATTTAGCCTTCGCGAGGTCTATGATCTCGAGGTCGGCCCATTCGACTGGACAGTGAGCGAGATGATCAGATTGACGTGCAATGCCTATAGCAGCGAATGAAAGAAGTGATGACGTATGCGATTCACTGGTCGGAGGTGCCGGTGTCCAGCGAGGGACAGATGGAAAGGTAACTGCTGGCATGCTATCGGTCAGTAGAGCACAGTCAATGTAGGGGCAGAGCCTTCTAGCAAAGTGTTCTGCTTATCGACGTCGTCGTGCCCGTCGAATTCAAAGTTTGCGATGACGGTTCTGCGGTATCGGCTGACTGCAAGCTCGACGTACAGGCTTCAGACCCCTGATCCACAAGAATAGTCATTGACGTGAGTACGACGGACGCGGGGAGCCGAATGTTCTGACGTCTTCAAAGGCAGAAACAGCCCAATGATGAGCGATGAGCAGCGAGACTCAAGGTTGAATGGACGTTGAACCTTGAACCTTGACCGGTGACCTATGGCGCAATTCGAACTGACCGAGTCGAAAGCCAAACATGGCGTTATTTCACAGACGATGTAGGATGTGGCGCAGATGACGATGTGGCCTACGCAAAATGGAGTTTCTCTTGTGACTTTTGTACATGAAGTATTGCGGCAAGTACTAGCGTAGCTGATTGCTATAGAGTGCAGGGTATGAGATCAACTAAAAGTGTACAATAGAAACGAGGCTCACCTTTCCGCCCAACCTTGAGACAACAGTCCCCATACATACATTCGAAAGCGACAGCGCAATGGCAAAAACAATCTCAGACGTTCTTTCCATCCGTAAGATGATTTAATTACATCCACTCGGATGTACAAAACCAACTGCTTCAATTGATCGACCAACTACCGATCACTCATTTCCATACTGCCTCTTCCTTGCCCTCCCTCTTTCTTCCTCTCCTTCCTGGCCTCACGGCCTTCCGACTTCTCACCTCCAGTCCACACGTCCGAATGGATGCTTCATCTCTCTCATCCCTGCGATACCCACTATCCCTCTCCGTCATTCGCTAACCTCCACCCCTCTCCCTCAAAACCTTCTCCACGACCTCCTCCTGCCTCGCCAACCACATCCCAAACGCCGGCGTCCTCAACCACCGCTCATAAAACTCCCTCTCCTTCGCCTTACTCCTAAATGGTAACGGTGAACCGTGCGTCTTGAGGGAAGAGAGGAACGCATGTTGGGAAAAGGGCTTCAATCGAAGGGGGCGTTGGGTCGGTGGAAGTGAGGGAGAGCGTGTAGGAGGGTGGATAGAAGGGGAGGATGAAGAAGCGAGGATGTGAGAAGAAGCAGGTCGGGATGAAGCTGAGGATGATGGTGAGGTCGAGAGCCTTGACAAAGATGAGGAGAGATTCGATGTCGATTGTGCAGACGAGCTTTCCTGGTGCGGATGCAACTGGTTGGAATGCGCTGTCGGCTGGGACGCTGGAGAGGCCGAGAATCCCGTCATTGGGGAGTGCGAGGGTGATGTAGCCGCCAAAGCTGTGGTCGCCGTCGAAGTCGAACTCAAGACTGACTCCGAGGACGGTGAAGGCGCACGAACGAAGGTCATCTGCTGCAGTGTCTCGTATTGAGCGTGATGGCGAATCGTCTCGGAAGGCGACGGGATGAGAGTATTGAGGTATCGGTTTAACGGGACGAGCAATTCGGATGTCCTTGCGGAAAAATGGCGTCGGAGGTCGTTTGAGGCTGTGAGCACTGTTCAAGCCCACGTACGATCAATGTCAGTAATGACCATGGTATATTACAAGGAGATGGGAAAATGTGAGGGGAAGACAGAGCGCTCACTAGTTTGCGATCCACCCCTTAGCGCATCTTCCATCTGCACGAATAGGATCTTATCCTTCGAAATGTACCGTTTGTGCGTTTTCGTCTTCCATCCCGGTGGTGGCCCAGTGACAGCCGTGTTCCCGCCAGATGTTGAGAGGTCCTTCAGGCTCTTAGGTCTGTATATCCAGATTGAATCAGTCCTGGACCATCAAAAGGTGTTCGACTCAGGAAAAGAGAAGAGGACGTACCGTGCCTTGCCTAACGATAACACATGCGGCCAATGCTTACAGGCTCTCTCAAAGAACGGGTTCGTCACACCTAACAACAACCCGGCTTTTGGTTGTTTCTCGTTTACGAGAATCGAGTGGTCCTTATCATGGATCGTGAAGAAGGGTCGGAAGTCGCCGACCCAAGGTATCTGTGTAGATCCACATAATGCCACCATTAGCTCCTGCATACTAGAATGACATACCGCGAGGGCTAAGTGTGGCACGTCCTTTGCCACTCGACACGTGAAGCATGGAGATCAGAGAATAGACGAACCGGTCGAAACAAATCCCTCAGCCACCACACCGCCTGGCTCGTCATCGCCGGCGAGCTCCCAAAAATCAAGATCGGCTCACAGAGCACGAGGCACTCCCATATCGACCACAAATGAGACAACGAAGCCTCGAAAAGCAGTAATGGCAGTGGATTCGGGGGAGGTGCGGATGCGAGAATCTAGATTATATTGACGAAAAGAGGATACGATCAATATGAGGGGAAGGTGATGGGGAGGGAGGAGGAACGTACGTGAAGGTCGGGGTCAGTCTGTACGATTCGAGTAGTGATCAGTCCATTGAGCTGTTGCTCGTCCAGGTTTTCAGGGAGCTGAACATGTAAGACTGAGCCCAGAAATCCTAGTTCAACGACCTTGCCAGGTGTGGGTGCCGACCTGTTCTTCCCACCAGGTAGAGTGAGTGGGCTTGCCCATGACCTCGCGAGTGAAGGCAGTGTGGCGACCTACCAACTCAGGATATTATGGCATGCGACCTCGAGTATTGCGTCACCGTGGAGTTGATGTAGTGGTCCGAGTTTGGAGAGCACGCTCATGAACAGAGCGGGGTATGGGTGGTGTGTCAAGATAACCACCGAACGCTGTACATTCGGATACATTCTCAGCAACATTGGCATTCACATCTGGGATAAGGAGATACGTACCTGCTCATATCCGCGCTTCACAGTCGAATCCCTCCGCTGAGTGAAATGAGAGAACCCATATAAAAATCCGTCCGTCGATGGCGGTCTCTCTCCAACGCCACTACTCCGAGATTGTGGCGCCTTGGTAGAACTCGAGCTCGAGCTTCCTCGTTGTTCAGAAATCCGGAACGAATGGATCTGAGAACCTTCCGCGAACTGAGGCGAGTCAGGAAACGCAGAGAACGCACTATCAAAATAACAGAGTGGTTTAATACGTACAGGCTCTATGCGATTATGGAGGCGAGGACGGGAACGCGACTGACATGTTCTCTGCCTCAAAGGGGTATAGAGGAATTGGTGGAAATACGCAGGTCAAGGAGGGCCCGAGTTCAAGGTCGAAATTGACTTTTGAGTTGCATGATCTGGATTAGCTTGCATTGTACAGGAGCAAAGTCCTGCATCGTACGAACCTATTGCTATCCCGAGGATCCACTTCCTCAACGCTCCCAATTTGGCCTCCTCAAACTCCACACCGTCCAGTGTCGGTATGCTGGTACTGGTATTCACACTCGTACTCGCCTGCAATGACCTCCCAGCGCTCGCATGCAATGTCTTCGACCGCGAGACTGTCCTTGTCGGTGTTACTGCCATCGGAAGGGAAATAGTAGTCACATCTGGAGATGAAGGCGACCGAGGTAGTGACAGATGTCTTTGCTCTCGAGGAGTCGCGTCGTTCATGGTCCGGATAGAAAGGTTGGACGTTGAGCCTGCTTCTGATATCGGTGTGCTTGTGCGTGTTAGGGCGAGTGATGTGGTGGATGTTCGTTTTGAAGCAAAGGCTAGTCCAATGTCGTCTTCGTCTTGCATGACTATTTGACTCGATGACTATGTTGGTATCGAGCAGACAACCAAAAAGGTCGAGGAAGCCGTTGTGCGGTTGCAGCAACATACAAAGTCTTGGCATGACGATCACCGAGAGCGACCTGAATTGCAAATCATTCTGTTCCTTCTCCCGGGGCGGCGTGGCGCAGAGTGTGGCCCCTTCCTCCTCCTTCCTCCTAATTGATACTCTCATCTTCAAGACCGCAAAACGAATCTCATTAGCGGTATATACGGTATAATGCACATCCTCCATCTTTCTGCTTGTGCTCCTAGAAACTTCCATCTCTGTCGATTGCGCTGTGCTCTCAGTGCGTTCGCAGTTTACTTCTTACAGACTTGAATGGAAGTGTCCAGTCTCCACCCAAGTCCAGCTCAACCCTCAATCCAACCGTAGCGGCTGCTATACTATCACCGGCCACGGCACTGACAGAGCGAACATCGGTGCGTCTGCGAAGTTCAGAGAGTTGCATTGAGTGACGCAAAGAAGCAAGAGGAGGTCCAGGGTCGTGTTGGAGGTAGAAAGGTCCGACTTGATGCAGCCGAGAATCACAACTTGCCTGTGGACGAGCAGGAAATGTGCTTCGATTATTCGTCCGATGCGTTACTATTACTTGGGTAGTAAAGTAAGAGGCCGTAAATGTATAGTTACACCAAGAGAATGTCAAGTGCTCAAGCGTCCCGATGAGAACGAAAGTCGTGTGTATGACTGTCAATGCTTTTGTGAAGTCGTGAAATGCAGATAAGGAGTGCGGTTCAAAGTCTAGATCGTGAAGCCAATATAATAAAAAAGGGCGATGGTGGCGGTATGGGTGAAAGGATTCATCTAATCTATACGGAACATTCGCTCGGGTCAGTTTCAAGGGACCGATGAAAACGATTGGACTAATGCAGACGCACCATACAGCAGAGAAAGCGTTGAAAGCCAGGAACAATACAAAGATGGAGGGATGAAGCATTAAGTTTGTCGAACAGTGTTAGACCTGCGCCATTTGATGCCTCTCCCTCTCCAACATGAGCTGCTCGTGTGAGAACTGTCCTCTATGTGCGCCCTTTGACAGGCGGAGATCGTACGCGAAAGAGAGGAGATAGAACGTGTAGCCAAAAGCGATTATCCACTCGAAGATGCCTGTAACACAAAACATGTCGGTAAGTAAGAGGAAGAGGAGCAGCAAAACGAATTAGAGGAAGGTATAGCAGCTCGAAAAGAATTAGTGCGTACCTCCGACGTTCCCGTCCGTGTAAAGCGTGATACCGAACACGATAGCGCAAACTACGAGAATTGTGGTGATGATAGCTTTCGCTATGTATGCCTTCTTGAGGTTGTCATACATTGGGTAGTCCTTGCTGAGCCACATATACTGAACAAATAGCGATGCTTCGTCGTCAGTGACAGAACAAGGCGACGAGATGGAGAGTTCAAGCAGAAAGGACAGATATACACACCTCGCCGATCGTGAAGAAAGCGCTGATGACGACGCCGACGAGGAACATAAGCAGGAAACCTCGGTGAAGGGAAGGGTGTCTCTTGGTATCAAATATAGAAAGGAGAATGACACCTGCTCCGCCGATAATGCTGCCGAGTATGGCGAGGTAGGAGAATGCTGCTTCACGTTTGCGCATGGAGGGTACCAATCTGTGGCGCGCCACACACCAACGTCAACCACCAAGTTCGCATGTTGGGAAAATAATGAGGGCATACCGTCCACGATGCCTAAGGATACGTTCAATTGTAAGGGCTAGGACAAGAGACACCCCGTTGAATGAGCACCCGACGATGAACAACGGCTTGAGGATGTCTGCGCCGATATCTGAGATGTACGGTATTGTGCCGTCCTCCGAGACATAAATGGGTTTGCCTTGAGCAGCCCATGTGACTATCATTGCAAGCAACGTTCCTGTAAATACGGATGAGGTTAGGCACAAAGAACATGCTCCAAATGGTTGTAATTGAGAGGCGCACCACACCAAACGATTGAACCAACGGCGGGAATCCACACGTAAGCCCAATGATGCCGATTGTGCGAGAAGATGGCCATGCCGATTAGTCTCTAGGTTCTTACTGTGGCGAAGGACAGGCTGCTCGTCGGGGGCAACGACGGGGAGGGTGAGGACGACGAGGACGTGGATGTGGAGAAGGAGGGACGAGTGCGTAACAGTTCTTCGGACGACGTAAGTTTTGTTTTCTACCTGTTTCACATTTAGCAGCGCTGACACGAAGAACCATGCCTATCCACACCCGCCCGATGGTTTTGGAGTGAGGCCAAAACAACGGGGCGAGGGTTGCGGAGTGACGTCACTCGCATCGCTCGCAGTCGTTTTTCATCATGGAACTCACCTAATCCGGTAATTGTCCGCCACGCGCCACACCGCCTCCGGCGCCGCAGGAAGACGATGGCCCGTTTTCAGGGTTTGACCCATCTCTTGTTCGTAATCGGCTTTTGCTATTCCTCGCCGTCTCGTCCTCTGTTTGTTTTTCTGTAGCAATGGATGCCTGTCCGTAACGATGTAGAAACGTTACGGACAGGCATCCAATGCTTGACTAGGCTTGAATAAAGATTCTGACATTTACTGTCAAAACCCATTCACTCTGAACTCATCCTGTCAAGGACCGACAAGGGTACTGGCACTCGCACATGGAGTGAGGTGGAACCTCTAGGATGAGAACATCAATTGATGAGTTTGGGGGCATACTCATGGAACCACCGCGGTCCCAATCGTCACTCTCGAGCAGTATCTTCTCTTCTTGTCCTGAATGGGTCACTACACCTTGAATGCAGAGCGTCCTTGAACGTTTCAAGACCGAACAAGCTCCCTGGTTTCAAGCGTCCATCACGGGAGTGGGCGTTCTGGTTACATTTGTCTCTCAAACCACTGGCATAGACACTGGCATTGACACTGGCCTGTGTTGCTCATACCGCCTCTCGTTTCCAGTATAGCTTTCGTCTCGCTTGTTTCATGCCAATCAAGCCGCCCGACTTATACCTATCCGACCTTAGTTGTCTTACGGTTCGTAACTCCGAGCGTTTTCGTTGCCTTGATCCTCTATCTAGTTTCTTGCACTCGTATTTACAGACGTCTGCTCAAGGAGCAGAGGGCTATGCTCCTCGCTTCATATGGTCCACGATATACTACGCCAGCTCAGCAAGGAGCAGCGGCCCGTGGCGGCGCCTCTTCTCCAAAACCTCCGGCCTTACTCTGTGCATGATTCTCCAAACGGCCCTCCGTTCGCACCAGCCATGGTCACCTTCCAGAGGTTCATCCTGACTCTTAGTCGATGCCACGAGCTCTTGGTCTCCGTGACTTATCATGAGGTTTCCGTTACGCCCTGCGTTCTTCTCCTATTCCTCACAGAAACCCATCTGACGCCACGCGAGACTTTACTTCATAATACTTGTTTCTCTCCATCGTGACTGTCAACCGGGACGATCATCGTAGGCTGGTGACGACCTCAGACTCCTCTGGACTCCTGTGCTCCTAGTCTGTACTCTATCCAAGAGATCGTCGGCGTCGAGCCTCTTCTCGAAGCACATGGAACACTACAACATGCGCTCGTAACCTGCTTCGTTCGTGCCTCCGTGCCTCTTCCGTGGGTGACGCATCGGACGTCTATAAAAGCGGACTGTGAGCACCCTGGACGCGAGTTGGGACTTTGAGTTCTATCGCTCCTCCTATTGTGCTACGGATTTCGGAAACCGAGCAAGATGTTCGGACTATTCTCGCTGATTGTACCAGCCCTAGGCCTGCTGGCAGTCTCGCCTGTACGAGCTGCCAATACAGCGGATATCGTGTCTGGTGCGGCGTGGACCGATACGGACGGGAATGTCATACAGGGGCATGGTGCTGGGATCCTCAAGGTAGGTCAAAACGCGCTTTCAAACCTCTGTTATCCTGGAGATGGACTGATATGTGTGGTTTGTGAAGGTCGACAGTACTTACTACTGGTTCGGGGAAGACAAGACGGCTAATAGCGCGCTATTTCATGCCGTCTCGTGTTACACTGTAAGCTCCCCCAGCGTATTCCAGACTCTTGTATCTCGACACTCATGCTAGTCCAAAATGGTAGTCGCCGGATCTGACGACTTGGACACGACAACCGGACGCTTTATCGCCCGTCGCGGGGACGAATATCTCGTCGAACAACATTGTCGAGAGGCCTAAAGGTACGTCCGTTTGCGATATGCTTCTAGATTGTACTTACAAAGCTTGATGCCCCAGTGATTTTCAACTCGAAGGTTTGTGGCCCTCCGTATCTCATTGCACCTTTTTATATATGCCAAATACACGGTATCACAGAACGACGAATATGTGATGTGGTTCCATTCTGATTCGAGCAAGTAAGTCCATTTCTTCTGCTACTATATATCTCAACTATAACTCTTACTCATATTTTTTTTTGTTGTGGGTGGTCAACAGCTACGGGTACGCTATGGTTGGCGTCGCCACAGCCTCAACGCCCTGCGGACCATACACCTATAAATCAAGCTGGAAGCCTCTCGGTGCTGATTCGAGGGACATGGGACTGTTCCAGGATGGTACGCTACTTCCTTCTACCCACGTCAATCTCTCGAGCTTCATTTACTCACTCGAATATGTGGCACTGTAGATGACGGAACTGCTTACCTGCTCTACGCCTCGGACAACAATGTCGACTTCAAGGTCGGGCTACTAGACGATGATTATTACAACATAACGAGTGTGGCCTCCGAGATCGCAGGTTCGTTCTTGTGCGTTCTGTTACAGTCGCTGACGTAGAGCTCATGCCAGTCGGTTTATTCAATGACCACTCACTTGTGTAGGCGCGAGTCTGGAGGCTCCTGGCGTTGTGAAGAGAGATGGTGTATACTACCTATTTGGATCGCATACAAGTGGCTGGGCGCCCAATCCGAATAAATTCTTCACTTCATCCGTACGTCATATTCCTCTGCACCCTTACCCTCTCCCTGATGCGCTCCCCGCACAACCCTTCGATCGTTTCTGACCCCCTTCCTCTTTTCACAGTCCCTCACCGGCACCTGGTCCACCGAAGCCGACATCGCCCCTGAATCCACCCGAACGTGGTACTCCCAAAACGCATACGACCTGCCCCTCGGCACCAACGCGATATACATGGGAGATCGGTGGCGGTCGAATCTGTTGGGAAGCAGTCGGTATATCTGGTATCCCCTCGATTGGAGCAGTGGAAGTCCGGAAGTCATACATGCGGATGTGTGGACGGTGAATTTGGACGCTGGTGAGCGATTTTCTTTGTGCATTGTGTATCTTGTTGGAGACGATGTCTCGGTTGCCTTGTCCACAATGCTGAAGGTTTATGAGAGGGGAGTGGGACTGATGTATAATGGGTTATGATTCTGTGTAGGGACTTGGACGGTCGTGAATGGCACGTCGTACGAGGCTGAAGATGGGACATTGGGCGGTTCGGCAGTCCTTTCGTCCAGCTCGGCGTTCTCTGGTGGGCAGACTGTTGGTTTCCTTGGTACGTTCTGCTCCTATCTCCCTTTGACCATGGGCTAATTGACCATCACACTGTAAACTGGTTGCTGTATACCCAATAGGTAACGGCGGTACAGTGACAATCACCGTCCAAGGAGCTGGCACGAGTCAGTGGGTGGCCCTTTACTACTCAAACGGAGACTCGACGTACAGGAACACTACAGTCAGGTGCGTCGTGTTGTTCTCCAAACTTTTCATGAATGATCCCTCGAATCTGAAAATTGAATGCAATGATACGCGCGCAGCGTGAACGGTGGTGCGACCACGCTCGTCGACCAGCCTGACTCTGGAGGAGGAAGCGTTGTGATCAGTGTTCCGGTGTTATTGAACTTGAATGAGGGAAGCAATACGATCACTTTCGGAGCGAACCAATCTAGTGAGTTCTTTGCCTTAACCTTGCTTCGCTCGTGTATCTGCTTCACTGACCTTGATGGGTTGTGTTAGACTATGCAGGAGATTTGGACAAGATCATTGTGTACGACTCTTAGAGTGGTACACAGGTGTGTTGGGAAACCACTTATGAGGCGCGAATATATGTAGGGTTACACGGGCTCGAGATACTTCTGCAGGCACCTAGACGGACCTTACATGAATTTACTGAACAACAATGATTCCATCTCTTCAAATCTAGGCACTTTGGACATGTCTTCGAGCACATCCAGCTCCGAGGGTCCAACGGAAGGCGAAGGACGCATCATCCGTATTTCGGATCTTTTTTCTTATCGACAGCCGACGTTCCTAGACCGTGCGCTCTCGAGGGACAAATACTGCTGATAAGAAATTCGAGTATATATGAAGCAGCTGTGGATCGCGTTCGCTTGCTCGTTCGACTCCAGTCGCGTCTGCCTTGACCTCTCTCTCGACTCGTCTCCTTTGGTTTTACTATCAGTACATCCTCGCGGCCTCACGAATCCTCATGCATTTTCCTTCTCTCGTGTCTATCCTGGTCCCTCTCTCGTTACTCGCTGCAGTCGGCGCAGACATAGTAGCGAATGACGATTATAACTCTTCTGGCTTGAAGCTGAACGGGATCACCGCTGATGTGCGGGAGAAGTATATGAGACTGGTCAATGAGAAGCTGTATGAGCAGGCGGGGAGTGTCTGTCCTTTCGCGTCGTTCGGGGCGATGATCGTGAACCACACGGCGTACGTCTTTCCTTCTCCCTCGATTCAATCCCATCCTGTTCTGCCTATATCAGAATCTTGGACTTTCCACGCTGTTCTACTGGGCTCGAGGGCGACTCGATACTGGAACTTGAGTGAAAAAGTGGATTCTTTGTGGGATAGGGGCTGACTTAGATTCTGTGTGGCGTTTTGGCGACGTGATGTGTGTGGCACCACGGTCTTGGGTTTTCTAGCGACGAGGTCGTTTGCGTAGGTGCGAATGACAGGACTGGCGATCCGACGCTTCACGGAGAGATTTCGGCCATTCAAGCATGTACGAAGGTGTTCGTGGATAAAAACATGACTTCGACTGAGATGTGAGTCCTTCAAAAGCTCGATTCCTCTACCTTCGTGGATGATATTAGGTGGTGAGGCTGAGATTGATTTCTCAATAGATATGCAGCCTGGGGAGAATTGTCGCTTTACACAAATGCGGAGAGTTGCCCGATGTGCGCGAGTGCGATTAGATGGGCCGGGTTCAAAGAGTAAGCCTTCTCTCTTTCAACCTTTTCGCGATGCTCAGGCCGTCTTCCATACTCGTCAGGTATGTCTATGGCACGACGATCAAACATAACTACGAGGCCGGTTGGGTATGTCCCTATGCTCCAGGATTTCATCAGCTTTGGACACTGAATGGTCCTGTATATGTCGAACAGGGAGTGATGACTCTCTCGTCTTGGGACGTATTCCAATATTCCCGCATCCTCCCCGGTGCACAGACCCTCGCCATAGGTCAGATCCTTATCAACGAGACTGATCCTCTGTTTGCGTGGTATATATGTCTTCATACTTCCAGCTCCATCTCTTCCTCTTCTCGTTCGTTGTCGTTGACACATAGCGATATCACCAGGCAATATAACGACAGCGCTTCTTGTCCCAACGGTTGCGTCCGTGAGGCCTCGGCTGCGCGTGGCGGGACAATTTGCACGGATCCGACGAATAGCACGAGCAGTAAAAGGGAGGTGGTGTTTGGCAGTGGTGTTCACGATCATTCCCAGGCGTGTGAGATGGGTGGGTATGCAGGGAGTCACATTGGACATGACCATGGGTTGTAGGAAATGCTGCCTTGTTCCATACTGTG
The DNA here is from genome assembly GCF_000264905.1 of Stereum hirsutum FP-91666 SS1. Classification (NCBI taxonomy): domain Eukaryota; kingdom Fungi; phylum Basidiomycota; class Agaricomycetes; order Russulales; family Stereaceae; genus Stereum; species Stereum hirsutum. Next base: position 2,933,532 of record NW_006763132.1, read on the forward strand.
TTCAGGTGGTCAAACACAACCACGTTTAGCATAATATCCCATTTATAAGAAAATCTGGAAAGATTTCGCCCTCAAGAGGTCCATTTCTACAAAGAAATACTCGTGGCGCCATAGTTTGTCGGCTCTCGCCACTCGATCGTGGGAACTGAATCCCAAATCGGCCCAGGTATAAATTTTCTTGCCTTCTGCTGCCCTCTCTTTCTTCAGAACAAATCCCTGGGGACATAAAAGTTCGGACTCGGCCAGCTCTCTCAGCCTCCTTGTCCGCGTTCCAGTCCCCTTGATTGAACCAGACACGTCCTACGGGGCGTGGGTCTGCTCACAGTACGCTCTTCTTCTCGTTTGCACTGGGTTCTCTTTCAAGGAGGCGACGCCCGGCTCGTCTGTGGCAGACGCTCGTGATTGGGGAGGGCACTCGGGAGGGAGGAGAGTGTGCTGTGGGAGACCAACATTATTTGATCCTACGGGGGAGCTCTACGGAGGAGCGGGACATTGGAGTGTCGAGTCCCGACGGTGTGTTCAATAAAAATTTGTGTTTTTGCTTCTTCTGTCGAGGTTTCAATTTCAGGCCTCAGGGTATTTTCTTTGTCATGCCCCCGACCACTCCCTTCTACTATGAGAGAGCATCTTGCTGCTGCCAGTGTAGGTGTATGCAATCGCTTCACTACCGACTGTCCGACTGTCCGTTGCATGCGAATGGGTGAATTTTACCACGACTTTGCAGGCGCGTCACCGGGCCTGAACGAGCGTGAAAACGTCGGATGTATTCGAATTCTGCTGTGCGCCACCGTCGTCTACATTGCCTATGGCTGGTCCATCTGTAAACGGCATTAGTTCTGAGCCTGCATGGATTATTCCTGTGGACGTGGTTCTGACGTATATGCGTCACTCGAGTTTCGGAGCATTTTTAGCTGGAGAGCTTGCAACGTTCTCAGAATCCCTGAGCGCATGCAAGAAATTTCAATGGCTTTCGACGTGACTTGATGGTCATTCCATATTCAGACAGTTCTATGACACTCACGGGCCGTGGTCAGTTGCTTATCCGAGTTTTCGCCCCAGTCGAAAGTACTTCACAACTTGGGGTCGACTATCCTAATGTCGACTGTAACTCCGCGCCTAGCTTGTTTGCAGAAGTATCTGAACGAGTAGTACACCATGTATCCTCCATCAACTACATGTTTCGTTGTGCACAGTCTCATCTCGCTACCAAGGTACGACTAGGCCTCTGAGCCTTCTATCGCATCAGGCGGACATGATTGTCATCGACTGACACTCATAGGGATCATGTGCTACGGCCTCCATCTGCTCAGTGCTGAATCTCCCCCTCGCTCATGTGAATCCTGCCAGCATTGTGCCTCCTGTGTCTCGAATCAGCGACGAACATCCGAACTTCGGCCAGCAAGGACGGTACTGGTGTGGCCGCGATGCTTCTGACCGTAACGAAGGCAAACCATCGGTATAAAACGGGCTCGGAGAGCAGAGCTATCACTGTGACCCATTCACTCGTCTTTCTCGGCGTGTACATTCACCCCGCATCATCTCCTTCGAGGCGTCACTCGTTCGGCTCAAGACATCATGCTGAGGCTTTCCAAAACTTTTGCGGCCCTTGTCATTGCAGCGCCTTTTGTGGCAGCTCAGTCGGCTGTTTGGGGACAGGTACGTTCAACCTGATATGAGGTCATTGTGACCGTTCTGATCCTCTTTCTTTATAGTGTGGTGGCACTGGATGGAGTAAGTCTTCTTGGGCAGGTCTATGGACGACGACTAATGTGACGGGCTTTGTTGTTAGCCGGACCTACTACCTGTGCAGCTGGCTCGACTTGCGCATACTCAAACGACGTATGCACATATCTTCGTTCTCATATTGAATCGTCAAGCTGACTTCTCCCTCGTCCTCCTAGTACTATTCACGTGAGCTGTGTATAGTCCCATGCCTCCGAGCTCATATTCTCACGACTAGTACATGGCGAAAACTCAGAATGCATCCCCGTATGTCTCCATACCTAGTTCTTGACTATCGTTCGACTCAAACCTTCCTTTCCCTCTACGCGTGCTTTATCAGGGCGAGGCTAGCAGCGGTAGTGCTACGTCTACATCGACTGGATCCGCCAGCCTCCCTAGTGGAACCTCGACTGCCAAATTGAACACTCTCGCTACTGGCAATGGAAAAGTTTACTTTGGCTCTGCGACCGATAACCCCGAGCTGACGGACACGGCCTATGTGGCGATCCTAAGTGACAACACGATGTTTGGACAGATCACACCTGGAAACAGCTGGAAGTGGGTGAGTAGTCTTGTGGATCCCGTTATTATATCCTTGCATCTCGCCGTGGCCAAGCTTACTGGCTGACACCCCTCGGATCTGTGTTCTTCAGGACGCAACAGAGCCTACTCAGGGCACCTTTACGTTCACGGCTGGTGATGCGATCTTGGATCTGGCACAGGCTAACGGACAACTCCTTCGTGGGCACAACTGTGTGTGGTACAATCAACTTCCCAGCTGGGTTTCGAGCGGAACTCTCTCCGCCTCTGAGCTCGAGAGTGCCATGGTTAACCATTGCACGACGCTCCTCACACACTACAAGGGTGGCACTTGTACGTGGTGACTGTTCGACTATCACTTCTATGATTTGCTCATACCAATTCTTCAATGCTCTAGACTCCTTCGACATCGTCAATGAACCTTTCAACGATGACGGCACCTGGCGCACGGACGTATTCTACAACGAGCTCAACACAACATATGTTCCCACGGTTCTCACCGCCGCCCGCGCCGCTGATCCCTCCACCAAGCTGTACATCAACGAATATAACCTCGAATACGCCTCTGGAAAGTCCGCCTCCATGCTTTCTCTCGTGAAGTCTCTGCTTGCAGATGATGTCCCTCTCGATGGGATCGGCTTCCAAGGCCACTTGATCGTAGGCCAGGTTCCGACATCGATCCAAAGTCAGATGGAAGCGTTCACGGCGTTGGGAGTTGAGGTTGCCATTACGGAGTTGGATATTAGGATGACGTTACCGGCGACGGAGGCGTTGTATGAGCAACAGAAGACAGATTATCAGAATGTGATTGCGGCGTGTCAGGCCGTGGATGGATGTGTTGGTGTGACGATCTGGGATTACACCGTGAGTTCCCTGTCTTTACAGGTGCCACAATGAACGCAAATAAAGCTGACACATTCGTGTACATAGGATAAGTACTCTTGGGTGCCATCCACTTTCTCTGGACAAGGTGCTGCTTGCCCGTGGGATTCTGTGAGTTTACCACCACCCTTACTCATACTCGAACGAAGTCATTCTGATCTACCAATCTCACAGAACCTCGTCATAAAGCCGGCCTTCGACGGTATCGTGGCTGGGATGTCTGCCTAAAACTTCATTTCCTTTTCCTGCCGTGCGAATCGATTCAGTTATACGTAAATTTTTCTAGGGTGATCGGAGAAATGAACCTGATGGAAAATGGACAAAGCGCGTCAAAAGAGGGTCTGCTATCCCAATGTCCTTATTATACTTATGTAACCCTCACATCGTCTCTTTCAAGGCAATTAAAAACGCCGTGTTGTTGTGACTCCAATATACTAGCATTGAACCGTCAGAAGGAGTAAGTGAACTTGACCAGAATACATTGATGATAGTATACGTTCAAGTTATTGCGTGTATTATTTTCTCATCAAAATACCCCGTATTTCAGTGGTATCGATGGCGCAGGTTCTCATATAATATAAATACGTTTCGTAGGTACGAAGAACATGAGAGCGAGCGAAATCAGGGGAGCAGAGAGTCATCTATGGGCCGGGGAAGTATGAGAACCATCATGAAACTTTGGTGAATTGAAATCCACTCGTCTTCTACGGATGAAGCCTGGTACAACGAGCTGAAAGTTAAATAGGAGAACGCCCGAAACAGCAAGGTCTAATTGCCGCCCGCCGCGAGTTACAGGATTGAGACTCCGTATGACCGTTTGAGCCGCAGCTGGGACGGAGACCAAATTTATACTATACTTTTCCGTACCGATAAATGCATCGTCAGCTCCTACATTTAGATCTTCTCTAGAGATTCAGTTACCGGACCTTAATGGAGCATACCGCATTGCGTTTTATCTTCACCTTATACCTCCTCCAAAGCCATTGTCAAATGTGAGAGCTGATGTTCCATATATCGCGCCCACAAATGGAGGTCTAAAGTTGACAGTGTCCGGGTGCTAGTCGGAGAGCGTGATCGATGCATAATTTTCTGTGGGCTTGTAACTTCATCCTAACTAGACTAGATAAATAGAGGACTCCCGGTACAGCCCTGGCAGATACTTTTGATGTCGTGACGGCTGAGAATAAACAAGGCTTGGTGACGGAAAGAAAGCGTGAGAGAGTTTTTGCTGAACCTTAAGCAGCGTTCTTGACGGATGCAGGGAGGACGATGCCTAAGCCGGCAGGCTATATAGAGTTCAGCAGTTATGCGGCTACGAAAATCGAGAATGAGCATACAGACGGCGACGCCGATGCAGATAATAATGATCAAGTCTACTCGATATGTGATGTGCAGATTGCTGTGATGCATTGGCTGCAGCACCAGGGACCTCAGCATCAAGCAATCCGCGGGGAGCGCACCACACGACAACTACCATGCCACTCTAGGGTACACGCACGCGTCCTACATATACGAAGCAAACGCATGTAGAAAACTCCTCCAGGGCTGGGACCTCCAGTCGAGACTGTTCCACGCCTATTCTGATCTTTACACTCTCCGCGACTACCTCAGCGACATAAATGAGCGGGGCATCGCTTACACTACTCGACAACTCCGATATCGACCTGGAACGATCCGTGCGATACTTGGTAAATTGTACGAATTTCGATGCGATTGAGCGTGACTTCGGTCGGGAAAGGGTTGATGAGGGGCGTTTTGGTAACCCTGGAGGAGCGCTACGTAACACAGTTGTCGTCAGTTCTGGTTCTCATCGGACTAACAACAAGAATATTGATCCAATGATAGGACCGAGCACGTACACGACCCTCAATACATCCCTTGAATCGACCAGAAATGAGCTCGAAAAGGCGTCGACGCGTGATTGGGTTGTATTTTCCGTCTTGCGTTTTGCCGTTCTTAACGTTGATCGTGCCGTCCCAGTCAGACCAACCCTTTGACTTGAATTCGGCCTGGGGAGTAGGAAGAATGGATGCATGTCAATACAGACATATCAATAAAGAGGGTACATATCGATAAGACAACTCACGGATGGCCGAAAACGTATGTTTATGGTTCCTGTTTCGTGGTCCACAAAGACAAGTTCCTCTGCACGCTCAATTTTGGAGCTGTCGCAGTGTACAGTAGCGACGACACCATTCTGAGCTTGACCAGGAGCACGGAACGAGATGGAATATGGGTTCTTCGGCAGTGGATATCGGTTTGCGCCCCTGTTCTGTGTGAATCGTACTTGAGTGATAGACGTGACAGGTTTGGGGCGCGACGAAGAAGACGGTCGAGATGAAGAGCCATGGTCACCACCAATGGGATTGGCCTCAGAAATACGGAAAATATATGTCAGCGTCTGGACTAAATAACGCTTCGGGCCAATGGAGAGGTGCAGCAACTCACTAGGATGTGATGAGTAGTGCACCTATCTATGATAGGCAAAACACTTGGTGGTCCACTGTGAACCTCAGCCTGAGTAATCGTGAAGACAAGATTAGTCTCAATTTTGGAAGTTGCCGGAATCTCGACCTTGTATAATAACAATGTCAGAGAGTACTCACCGTACTAGAGAATGCTTGCTCATACTAATACATTGCTTTAGGGTCGTTTCAACTGAAAAAAAGACATCCGAGGTGCGTGCACTTACAGAATCCGTGGGTTCAATCGTGGCAATGTGACCTCCCCGTTCCATCATCCGAGCAAAGTCTGAGCCCAAGTATTGGTCTCTTTCGAGTATACTTGAGTAGGGGCTGGACAAGCGCGTATCTTGATAAGACTCCACCATAGCATATAGTCTGAGAACTATAGAAGAATTCAGCAAAAGAAAAAGGTGGGAAGCGCTGGGCCGCAGACCACAGTCTGTTATGGGGAGGGCAGATGTTGCCACGATCACTCTGCTGTTCTGAGGGAACTTGTAGGCCGTAGTTATAGCTGTATTTGCATAAGTGTGTGCGCCTGAAAAGATGTTCGGTAGAGATCTGTCGAAAATACGGCATGAAGACCTTTGCTTGCAATAGAACTAATGTTGACCAAAAGCCAGGAGTGAGCCATAGAGCTGGACCCAAAGCGACGCTTATTCAGACAGGTTAACAAACAGCGGGAAAGTTCCCGCTACGACTCACTGATGCTACTAATCCTTAGCGGCTCACAATTGATGGCACATTGCGTGAGCCGTAGAGCTGGACCCAAAGCGTTGCTTGAGACTAGTTGATGCCACATAGCGGCCCGCACGTTGATGCCACACGACAGCCCGCACGTTGATGGTGCATCGCGGGGAAAATCCAAGAGCGTCGTGACGTCTTGCTCCATAGGTCGAACTTGGAGCGTAAATTCACCAAATGCACATACCACGTTCCCGCACGAGGAAGGCGACCTTGATTGTGCTCGAAGTACTATCACTCCAAAAGTGTTCGGTAATTGAGGGGTGTTCGGTAATACTTAGCTCACAGAGCAGCCAATACCAACTCGGTTCTCTTCGATTTTTTTTCAGGTCATTGATGTAGCTTCATAGAGGCCTCAAATAAATCTCGAAGCTGCAACGGGCACAGGAGGAAAATTGGTTTGAGGAATACCACTTCGGTAAATGGTGTTTATGTAAATCTGATTCTGCTCTTGTGTTGGTGGATCGGTTCCGATTTGTGTGAATAAATCATGACGAGGTGGAATGGATCATGTCTACCGCCTACCAATTTCTCCATGGCACAGATCCATCGTCGTTGTTGAATGGCAGAACGTCGTCCTCGTCGAGCGAGACATCGAAGTCACGCTTGCCAAAATGGGCAGATATTTCGATCTCCGCACATACCGAACACCCCTCCAATGCGTGGCAGAGCCACACGTTTAGCACCGCTTTCAGCGGGGTTGAAAATGTCGAAGCCTCGGCATGGTGACTTCGTCGTGACCAATGTGCGGAGAAATTACCGAACACCCCTCAAAACCACCGGAAACGTTCCGCTCAACGACAGGCCTCAGTTTTGAGTGGTAAAATCTCAGAGACAGGTAGCGTGGATGTTTGCCAGCGTCCGTACCAAATCTTGTCTATTCAGAGCTCGATATGAAGTGTAGGGAATATTTTTGCGAATTCGTTACCGAACACTGCTGGAGTGATAGTATAGGGCTTCCAGCCCACTGATCCAAACACGCGTACAGGAGCGGACCTCGACCCGGTGGCAAGCGTCCTAAAACAAGCAGGTTGTGTCCTGAAGACTCTATAAGCGTCCTGAGCAAGCAGCAAGCGTCTGGAACAAGCAGCAAGCGTCCTTTGACAGAAGACGCATCAGTAACCAGTATACTAGCAAGGTGACGGGGATTCCGTTTCAGGGAAAGTCAGTTGGCATGCGATCTCCAGAGAAAATGGATGGCTAAAAAGAGCCGAGAAGGTTGAAGAAGGTTGAACGAGGTAAGACGGAAGCATCCGGGGAAGCCGTCGTCGTGACTCGGTAAGCATGCGATACCGAACGGTCGAGAGTCGAGAGCGTGATCGATGTATGATTTTCTGTGGTCTTGTAACTTTATCTGAACTAGACCAGATATATAACAGGATCCCGGTGCAGATGCTTTTGATGTCGTGGCCTTGATGTCGTGGCCGCTGAGAACAGAAAAGGGTTGAAGACGAGCGCAAGAGAGTTCGACTAGCTGAACCCAATAAGCAACGTCAGATACAGTGAGGACCGATGGAGCCAGAAGAGTAACCTACTATGGTCCAGTATGCGACGGCTGGATGGGAGCTCAGAAGTACAAAAAAATCGAGCGAAGTGGCCCAGCGCCGGAGCGTGAGAGAAAAGGTGCGTCAGAGGCCCCAAGCGGGGCGGGCGAGCGGCGGGTGAAGCCTCGTTGCTCGCGTCGGCGTCTGCCTTTCTCTCTTCACATTTTCGTACTTGAATTCAGCCGCACTGGCCTCGAGCCGACCCCGACGAACGTTCGGCTTCCTTGGGGGGCGCAACCACTCCAGACCTCGCTCCCCGACTCGCCCAGCGCAACATCCGGCCCCCGACCCGCCCGCTCCGCACCCGCACAGGCTCCCCCTCCGTCTCTTCCGTCCCTCCACCGCCTCCGACCACCACTCCACTCCAAGTCCTCCTGATCCTCCACAATCACAATCATATTCACAAACACATCCACCTTCTCGTCATTCTGTCGCATACCCACCCAAACGCACACCCACGAAGTCAAAGACATCGCCGTCACCGCTCGCACAAGAACAAGCACAAGAACAGGCACCGCATTCGCCCCAGCGACGCCCGACAGAGGACGTCTCGATCCTACCTCCCTCTGCGTCTTCTTCCGCCTCCAGATCCATGACCGCAGAACAACACCCACCCACCAGGGCGTCGCTCAGAGCCTGGTGGCAGAACTTCACCTCGGCGCAGAAATCAAAGGCCGGGGGGCAGCCCGGCAGTAGATACGACCTCGACAAGTCCGGTGTGTACTCCCCGTCTTTTTCTCACACGGCTGGCGCTAATTGCACGATTTGGAATGTGGTGGGACAGGGTTGGAGGAACACCCTGTGTTTGGGAAACCGTTGAAGGAGAGCTTGAAGTATGCGAGTGTGCAGATATCGACGGCAAATTCGAACGGAGAGCTGTATGTATGGGGTTATATACCTGTTGTTGTAGCCAAGTGGTCCGTCCTCTTTCTTTCCTTTTGTGATCTACATTCTCGGGGCACCATCGTCGTCATATCCTCCTACTGCCGTCATGTTCTCGTTATTTTGCCCTCCATCCCGCTCTGTGGCCTTTGCCACACCATCCGTTCAACTGCCTCCCGCTGCCTCCCACTTTTCTCTATTCGTTGACTTATCCTCGGATGCTCACACCGACTCCGTCTCTGTTCTGTTCTGCAGCGGTCTCTTCCTCAAAGAAAATGGTGCGTCTCACTGGTTATGACGTGGTCCGAGGGTCTATCTAGCAGCCCCTGATCGTCAAAGATAGCAACCGAGGTCGAGGGTACCTTCCGGGTCAACGGGTCGAATAAGCGTATGCGAGATCTTCAGGCTTTGTTTGAGTCGCCGCCACGAGTGCGTTTCGTCTCTCACTCTCTTCCGTCATGTCCATCGCCTTCCATGTTCTGTTCGCACTCCTCCCACGTCATGCCAAGATCGATTTTAGTTCTGTTGTGGGATGGCTTGTTTGCTCATACGTCTTTGTGCTAGCAGTACGGAAAATCATTAGACTGGAAGAAGGAGCAGTATACGGCGCATGACGTCGCCAGTGTCTTCCGAAGATACCTTACCCAGATGCCAGTGCGTGTTCTCTTCCTCTCTCTGCCGTAACTTCACGAACGCCCGCGTCATCCCTTCTTAAATGCAAAAACCCGTTGTAGGAACCGGTGATACCCTATAATCTCTATTTCGACGTGAGTCCCATCTCTTACTTTCTCAGTTATCGAGAACACCCACTCAACATCGCACTCGCAGTTCCGAAATGCAATAGGTACGCAACCTATCCCATTTTCCCTCATCCATCATATCAAAACTAAATTCGCACGACGCATCGCCACACAGCGAAGAAACCGTACAACCAAGACGAAGTGATAGCGACCTATAAGCGCCTGATTCACTCCATGCCGCGCGCGAACCAGTACTTGTTGTTGTATGTGCTCGATCTGCTCTCTGTGTTTGCGAGGAAGGCGGATAAGAATCTCATGACGGCGCAGAGTGCGTGTTGTTTATTTATTTTTCATCTCTTCACACTTCGCACCCTTTCACACCCATCGTCGTCATATTTTCCGTCCTTTTGCTTGTGTGGCGTATATGTGAGTGTGGCGCTGACCTGGAATGTGGCCTGTAACAGACCTCGCGGTGATCTTCCGCCCAGGAATCATGTCCCACCCCGAACACGAGCTCACGCCCAAAGAACACCAACTCTCCCAAGAAGTCGTCGAATTCCTCATCGCGCACCAGGACTGGTTCATGCTCGACATTCCGCCCCCGCCTGAGAATTACTCCAACTCGCCTTATCACCCCAACTCCGCGAATCCGGGCGCGGGCGGGAACCCACAAGGAAATGCACACTCCTCGCCCTACCACGCACATAATAACTCGCCATATGGGGCAAGAGAGGATATGGAGGATGTGGTCTTGGTGTCGAGTTCGGAGGATGAGGGAAGTCCGGCGACGACGGGGACTGGGGGGTGGAAACTAGTTGGTGGGAGAGGCGCTGGTGAGACTGGACAGGGACAAGGACAGAAGAGGGTGGCGAGGAGGAGGACGATGAATGAGCGGGATAAGGGGGTTAGGGGTGCAGTTGTTGAAGGGAGACGATCATCAAAAGATCTTTCGCCTGTTGCTGAGGCACCATCGAGAGGTGAAGGATCGCCTATTGGGGTTACGAGGTCACGGACGCTGCCGTCGACGCGATCGGGGAGGTCGGGACATACGGAGAGGGGGGTGCCGCCTAGCGCGGGTGCGGCTGCGACTACGGCAGCGGCAGGTGCGGCAACAACGGCGGGAACAACAGCAGCAGCAGCAGCAACGGCGGCGGCGGGTGCGGGAATAACAGAAGGAAGAGGAGCGGTGACAGACGACGAACATGAGAGACATGGGAGGGTATTGAAGAAACCGAGACCGAGCAGCGCGCAGCCTCCGCCGTCTTCTTCAAGAGGGAAGGGGGCGAAGAGTCCGGTGGGGACGAAGGATGTGGGGGCGCCGGTTCAGGGGAGTCTAGTAGGGAGTGCGAATGTGGGGAAGGATTCGACGGCGGGAGGGGCGGCAGCTGGAGGTGGAGCAGCGCCGCCTCAGCCGATTGAGGGGGTACCAACACCTGTGCAGGGGTCGTGATAATTCGACATTGCACTCCTGCGCTGCCTGTCTACCCACTCGACCAGCACAGCACAGCCGTTCGTCCCGAGTCTCTTCTTTCATCTGCGTTATCGTGTTTTCGTTTCCTTGCCTTGCTCGTTTCCTGTCACTGTCATCACCAAATAATCGTGTATGTGAATTTTAGCCTTTGTCTCTTCCCTCGTCTTTTTTGATCGTTGTTGTTGTGTTTGTGGTGACGGTGATGGGTGGCTTTTTGGTTCTGTTTATACCCTTCGCTTTTTTCTCTTCCTACTTACCTTTTTTCAACTTCGATCCACCCAACCACGAGTTTTTACGCATCCCTTTTACATGTCGCCCGTCCGTCGATCGATCGTCTCCAGCCTACCTGCCCTCACCACTCGCCACCCTTTGTAGCCACTTATCGCTCCCGTCATGCTCACGATCCCGACGACATCGACGCTTTCATCCTCACTTCCGAGTTCTGTGCTTTTCTGATTTGATGTTCGTTTTATTTATTCTATGATGATTTCTTGTTCCTTTCTTTCTTACCCTTACTTTTCCTCATTCGAATTTGCTCGTACCAATATCGGACTCTTCGCTTTGTTCTACTGTTTAGTGTTTAGTGTCTACCGTCTACCGTCTACTGTTTACTACTTAGTACCTACCTACCTACCTGCTTACCTACCTACCGACCTACCCTGCTTACCTACATAGTCTACGTACGTGTTTACTCGATATCGATATCATGAACCATGAACGAACACTTGATTGATGTTTGGGGTTCTGAGTTGTGTTAAGTAGATGAGTGTGGGTGTTTGTTTTGTTTTGTTTTGTTTTCCGTTTAGATGAAGGGGTGAATGGGTGAAATAGGACTGTGTTTGCTGTGGTGGGTGGGTAGATACCTAGGAAGCTGTCATGTATCTTTATCGTATGGGTGGGTTTCTACTTGACTGTGGTATACTTAGTGAAGAGTAATGATATGTACGTACGTATCATGAAAGGAGCCGAATACGAGTGCGAATAGCGATAAGGAGGGCATAACTGAGAGAGGGCGACGGCAAAGGGACCTTGGACACTGGTCAGAGGAATATATGTGCACAATAAATATTTCGTTTCGGCAATTGCGAGCTCGACTCTACGGTGCCAAGAAGACGGAGTGTCGAGTTGTTCGATTGACCGTTTCGTTTAGCCTGGGCTGGCCGAACGGGGAGCCAAGGAAGGAAATGAACGGCTCGAACCGGCCGCAATGATGATCATTCCAAGCTCGCGTCAGTTTGCCCTGTGACGCTGTGCGGGTGCCTTGCCCCATCCAACAAACATGCCCTCTTCTCAGCGCCTCAGAGCACTCATCCCCCTTTCCTTCCAACCACGACGACGTCCACGACCGCTACGACCCCTTCATCCTCGTACTCTCACTCCCTCCCTTCCGAAACACCCTCTCCTTCTCGACGATCGCGCACCAAACGATGTCCCATTACCGCGACGACCCATTCAGTACGCCCGAGCCACGCTACCGTGACGGAGGAGGCCCAGCGGCTTCGAACCCGGACCTGGTAGATTATTTTGACGGTGGGCTGCCGGTGAGTTGAGCGCTTGAGCGTCTGCTCGTTCATAGATTCCGCAGCGCGGTGCCTCCCGCCGAGAGAAACGTCCGTTGCCAGTGCCAACAGGTGCCACTTTCAATTCAAAACGAGCTTTCCCACCGCGGTTCGACTCGTTTGGGACTCGCCTGGCGCCTTTTCTCTTGACCATCACATTCATCCTCTCCTCTCCTCTCATCTCTCACTTCCCGGTTTATCATTTCGTACCGCTCCGCTGTTTTTGTTGTGCGAATCGCACTCCACAGTCACTCGTTCCACCTCTTTTCTGTGATCCTTGAACGGACGCACTCACACCGACCGTATACCCTTTCACACATCCCGGATTTCTCACTCCATCCTCCTCTGTTCATATCTCTAGCCGCCTCACAGGCTCTCAACGCTATACCCTTCTCCCTCACCCGACCACACATCCTCGTCCTTCATCGGCACCCCGCTCTCAACATCAACAGCACCAGCACTAGCAACAACTAACGCCGCAGACGCAGCTACCCGCGGAACCTACGCACATCCAGCAGTCGCCGCCGCCGCCGTACCCTCAGCTACAGAATTGAACAGAATGGACCATTATGCTAATATCGATAATGGAGGACAGAGTTACGCGCCGAATAATAATTGGATGGAAACGCCGACGAAGGGCAGGGGATCCAAGGCGAAGTGGATCGTACGTCTCTTCTTCTTTGACTCTTTTTCTCTTGCATGGCACTTGCACCACCTCTTGGATTCGGTGGTGCTGTCTACCATGGTGTCATCGTTCCTTCTTCCGAGTCAGCACCAACACTCCGCTCTACGTCTTTCCTACTGCGCTTTCGCCCCGCCCCGTCCCCGTACCCCGCCTGCCCCTCTCCCCCATCCATGCACGGCGACCTGCGCAGCCCTACCAGCTCGCAGTTCCCATTTTCGTCGTCTTTTTTGTTCGATTTATGGACGGGAGCTGCGCAGTCTATTTATAACGCCCCTGGGCCCTGGCCCTGTAAATAGTCTGAATTAATCATGCTTCATGTGCTGATCACCACCCTTGTTTCTATTCTTTTCGCGCGACGGATTCTATTCTTTCGTTCACGGTTCATCGCCCATCATCGGATTCATCATGCGATGAACGTCCCTTGTCCCCTGGTCGTCAACGCTATCCTCGCCACACATACGCCACACCTCCCGCTCACACCCTCATCCTTAAATCTACGTCCCCACATCCTCAAATCCACGTCCCCGCAACCACAAACCACAGATCGCAGGCTCCATAATCGGACTCCTCGCCCTCATCGGTGTCGGCGTCGGCGTCGGCGTCTCCGTCGCGAACAAGAACAAAACCTCTTCTTCATCCTCGTCGTCCTCGTCGCCGACAAACTCGGACCCGAACGATCCGAGCCAGTTCACGAAGAATGATGCGTTGAAGCAGAGTCTTTATGGGATTGCGTATACGCCCGAGGGGAGCCAGTTGCCGGATTGTGGGAATAGTTTGGGTGGGTGGTCCTTTCCTTTTTGTTTAGATGGGGGTTGAGGGGTTGAGGAATGGTGTATTGATGTGCTTTTTTCTTGTTGGGTAGAGGATGTTATCACCGATATTCAATTGATGTCGCAGTTGACGACTCGAATCCGTCTCTACGGCGCGGACTGCAACCAGTCTGCTCTCGTCGTACGTCCAAACCATGTTTTTGTCCAGGTGCTCGGGATACTCACATATCTGATTCTTTATTGCTCCCGTCCATCATTCTACGCGATATGCGTCCACATAGCTCGAGGCGATCAAGCAGACGAAGGTCAACATGACCGTCTGGCTCGGGAATTACCCCTCCGCGACGGACTCGACGGCTTACACACGCCAGCGTGACCTCATCACGGCAGCTATCCAGACCTATGGGACGGACCATATCGGGGGTATCACCGTCGGGAACGAGTTCATCCTCGAGTACGTCCTCCTCCCACTCCCCTAATCTATTCTCTTTGGTCCCTGACCATCCGCGCTTGCTCTCCGTATAATACTTGCTCTCCATACAACAGCTACCTAGGCGCCAACGGCGGCGGCTCCGACCCGAACAGCGACATCGGCAACCAAGGCGCCGAGATCCTGCTCGCGAACATCCAAGACACGATCTCGACGATCGGCAACCTCTCGCTGGACGTGACCATTCCCATCGGGAACGCGGACGCGGGGTCGTATTTCAACGACAAGGTGCTCGCGGCGGTGGACTACGGGATGGCGAACGTTCATCCGTGGTTCGCGAATGTGAGCGTGGAGGAGAGCGCGGGCTGGACTTGGGAGTTTTTCCAGGAGAATGATGTGGAGCTTGCGCAGAGTTTGGGGAATTCGCCGCAGATGTATATTGCGGAGACGGGGTGGCCTACGGTGCGTTTTCTTTTACCTTTACTTGCCTTTGATTGATAGTTTTCACCAATGGAATGGAATGTGTGCTGATGCTGTATGCATTATGTATGCGTGTGTATAGAACTCGTCCGATGCGGGTAACGAGAGCAACGGCCCGTCGACGGCCACGGTCGATAACCTCCAGATCTTCCTCGATAACTTCGTCTGCCAGGCCAACGCGAACGGCACCGGGTATTTCTTCTTCGAGTATTTCGATGAGACGTGGAAGGATGCGGAGTTTGGTGGCGTTGAGGGATGGTGGGGATTATTCACCTCGAAGTACGTGTTTTGTTATTGTTTCGCTCTGTTCGACTCCTGATATTGAACCTGTTTCGCTGATGCTTTGTGATTGTGATTTAGCCGTACGCTCAAGGACGGGTTGACGATCCCTGATTGCTCGTCGTGATCGTACTCATGCTCGGCTACATTCCCCATCTGATTCTTCTTGCATCTTCATTCCGTTCGTTCGTCTCTGGACTTCTGAATAGCTGCCTATTCGTGGACGTTTTGGACTTTTGAGTCTCGAGAAGTACGAACGAGCCTGTTGTACTCCTCTCCTCTCCTCTCCCACCTTTCCTCTCTCCCTCCTCTGCCACGCTAGCTAGCCCTCGTCCTCGTATTTCGCTGGACTGGACTCGGACAGTGAACTATATACTTTTACACTATCTAGTTCGGTTCGTCTTGCTGTTCTGATTCCCTCGCATTTGTATGCGTCTTCGAACTCTTCGCGCCCGTTTCGACTCACCCATTCCCCCGCTTACATACCTACCGTTTTTACCCATTTACCCTTCGCGTCTGTCGTTTTTTTTCTTGTTTGGTCCCCACTCATCTCATCGTTCTTGATTGTTTGTCTGTTTGTCTCCCTCTCTCTCTCTACCTAGCTTGTTCGTCTGTTTGTTCTGTTACATTGAGAGGTGTAGCTTGGCTTGGTTTGAAAGATTGAACGATTACAGACGATTTGTGTTCGTGCGGTCCCTTCGACTCTGTCTGGTTCTTGGCGGTTTGTCATGAGAGCCGTCGTTGTCAGTGTTTGATGAGTCGGAGCGGCTTTAACTGTTCGTTGCGGACGTCTATCCCACTAAGATGGCTAGGTGTAAGTGTGAAACCTTTGCCATCTTCCATCGGGACGGCCGTTCAATCCTGAAGTAATTCATCATGGATGTACATACGCAGGACGCGACACGACACGACAAAACAAGACGCGACTGTGTCTGCGAGGTCAGTTGTTACAGTATAGCAGAAAATTTGAGATCAAAAACAATACTGTAAAATAAAAATAAACCAGCGCTATTTCACGTTAGGTGCATCAGCCGGGAGTCGAACCCGGAGCTAGGCCATGGGAAGACCCAATGTTACCGCTACACCACTGATGCTTAACCACTGTTGTGACATCATATTATATGTCGTGATGAATAAACTCGCGTGGTGACACAGTGGCACGCGTCCGAAGATTTCCGAAGGGTCTTCCGGCTCCGAAGTCGTCGCGTCCAAGTTCTTGCTTTCTGCCACCACTCGATGTCTGAGTTCTGACGATGCCTAGCTATGGCAATCTTATACAGGACCCGAAGTTCATGGATCAATGATCATCCAACAAACATGGAAACGGCAGGTATATCTGCGTGTCACGGTCCCATCGAGTCGAGCACAGAGAGAGGCATTCAAGTTTAGCTGCCTGGCGGAAGATCTTGGATGCTGATTATGGGACTACTTAGTGCCGTAAGGTCCATCTATACTCCCTCGATCTGACCGTATATCGAAAACTCCGTGTGAGTACCGGCACTCACCCATTGGGGGCTGGTTCAAACTCCGCTGTGCCGCGTCTCGCTTACTGCCTTAGCCGAGTGGCTGCAGGCTGTCACTTACGAACATTGCAACACAACAAAGGCAACAACGCGCAGGGCGACACTCAAAATAGACACGCATAAAATCATCTAAAATATGTTTCTTTGATTTGGTCGCGACAGAATTTTCTAATTTCAGCTCGAACGAGCTACACGCCGAGCCATATGCTCATATAAAATCATTCAAAGATAATAAAGGAATTCTGTTGCGACCAAATGAATCAAATGTAGGTAAAATAATATCGTAGAATTGATGAGATTTAATGGTGGGGTGTACCTTGCCCTAGCGCGCAATGGTCTCGTACATAGGTGCCACCCAGCCAAATCAGTGAGTCTTACTGTGGCCCGCGTCGAAATGGCGCGCGGCTTGCCCGGCAGCTTTCAAAGTCCGCAATTTGCAATGGACATGGCGCTTGGTGGGAACGCCGGTACTCACTCCGTGGTCCCAGAGACGATATGCGTTGTTTGACTCGGAGTCCTTCAAGTTACCGCTACCAACCTACACCGAGCACGGAGATGTTTCGCTGTGCCCCATCACACGCACGGCTTGGTTGAAGATCGTGGATGCTGACCATAGTGCAGTTAGGAGCATCGATACTTCCTCAACCTCCGTGGTCCCAGAGACGACATGCGTTTTTGAAGTACTTTCTATTCCTCCCAAAGTTGGTCGAACCAGCCGAAGTAACTGCGTTCATGGGTATGTGAATGCAGTGTATTCTTGAATTGGGAACTTTTACGCTGATTTAGGGCTGACAGCCGTTAGGATGGCTATATTACCTTCGATCAGTCCATATCAGCGTTCAACGGAAGCACGGACGTAAAGGTGTGTATTATGGGTCTTTTGCTATTTCTGAACCTTAACGTGTCGTGAGATACTGGCTCTGAACGTCTGCAGGCCACTAGATGGGCTTCTTGCGAGGGACGCGCATAAGTCCCCAAGTTCGTTCGTAGGCTGTGATCTGCTCGCTGTTGCCACGCAGAGGTCCTTTGTCCATCGCCGATTCGGAATCTCAGAAGGGAGAAAAATGATCAAGCCGGTGGTTATTCTTGGGTGGTTTCGGACGACTCGATAAACCTTAACGGCTAGCGATTGAGATACGGCTGCGCACGGCCGACGTGAGGTTGTATGCAGTAGCTATCGGCGTGTTTTTGCGATCTAAACTATCTTACGGAACGCACAATGTCCGCTTTTCTTTGAGACAGTTTACCTGATGCTTTAGGATCCGACTACGTCTCTTTATTGTGAGTAACATCACCCAACAGATCTCTTCGAACATTAACAGACTACTTCAAAGTGTCAGTAAGTTCAAGGGGGGTTATCACTACTACTCGAAGCCGAACGTCTTCGTTCTTCCCGAAGTGATCGCGCAGGTATGTACGATACCACGCACCGTCTTCTCGATCGCTCATACTTAATCTCTACTCAGCGCGCACTTGACCGATCTACATGCAGTGAAGAACACGGCTTCTGACATGTCACCACAACAGAGGGACCGGTATCGGTGAGACTATGCTAAACTGTTGAACTTGCCGACGGGACTGCCACTCATAACGGTGCAACCTTGCATGTCCGAGGACATACCGACGGTAAAGGTGCGTGCACAGTGAGTTCTTAACTTCCGATGCTCACGATCCGTTAGTTGTACGCTGATCATCAGCGACTCTCTAGGGCAGCTCCCTGAACACCAATAATTATATGTTGCGCGACTGAATCTTCGGATTCAATTGTGGTGCGGTATTATTAGAGCAACATACGGAAGCGATTGTGTAGGTACGTGTAGGCGTCTTTACGGTGCAATCAATCCCTGAGACGTTATCTAGATACCGAAAGTGTCGACCATGCTCCCACGCAGTTGGTCACCGAGAAAGGCAAGCCGGCGGCTTTCATCGTCTCTGCACGAGAGTGTACCAGATAGACGTTAACGTTTAACGGAGCGGACGAAAGGGGGCCGTAACTATGTCTATCGTGTGTATCGAAGTCGAATTTGCTATCCATAAGCTCTGAATTCTCTCATCTACAGATACTTTGCCTCAAGGCTTCAAGCTTCGACATTTCAAGACTCAGTCCTATTGCTCTGTGGGTAACGATCATCTAAAACCAATGCATACGAAGAAAGACGCCTTCTCCTATGGTTCTGAAAAACTTCAAGCTCACCGTTTCGTAGTCGAAGCGGACTGTATGTCTCGGGAACCTGCCGAAATAGAAGGACGTATGTTTTACCTGAGGAACTCTCTCAACTAATAGTCGTCTTGACTTTTTTTCTCTCTGCCAGAATTATACACGACGACTTGTGACTTGACCTTCATAGGGTGAGTTTCGTTGTCTCAACTTCTCAGGGTGTCAGGAAAGCTTACAGTTAGTCAGTGTCACACTCAAGTGACCTTCCGATAAGACAGTGTAGGTACGCGTAGGTGTATATTTAACCCGGTTTAGCAGTATCGGATACCGAGATTCCTCCTCCGAAAGCCGCCGACAGACTTTCAAGCACTCAGCCCTGTCTTTACTTGCATGGATGATTAAAGTTTGTGGCCGTGAGTGTAATGCTACCGTGAGTGCCTTGAGTTTGTTATCGCTGAACTCTGAATCCTCGACTTCATCTTCAATTAGAGGTAGTCCCTCGAGTCCTCCGTAGGTTCGTGTGAGATTTTTACGGCGAAAGCATCTCCTCACCCCATAAAATTTCGTTGTCGTTTTGACGACCGAAGCTTTGACGCTGGATGCAAGTGCAAGGTGGTACCGAAAAGGAAATGTTCGTGTATTTTATGATTCGTTTGTTCTTCTTCTTGGGATAGTACTTCTACTTTGAAGCCGTTTCACGTCTAGGAGACATACCAACAACTCAATTCATTATAGCAAGCACCCTATCCTCGTTACGAACTCGACTCCTCGAGACCTCTTTCCACAATGTCGGTGTGTCAATGTCGGCAAAGCTTGCTTTCTAACTTCATGTCCGAAGGTAGAGGTCTTATCGCTACGCGAACACGCGCGCCGATTTAGAGCATTGCCGACGAAACGACAACAGTTCGCCATGCAATAATGGATGGACACACACGAAGAGCACTAATAACGCGTTTCCTTGTATGTTTTTAATTTCCTATCGCAAAGCTGTACTGCCCTTCCGTATATTCTCTCAGGCTTTCTTACGGTGTTACTTAGGAGAAATGCTAATAAATAATGTAGGTGTGTCCGGATCTATACTTGGATCCCACCTTATCATTGTGCCGTGACGGAAACGTCGCGACATAAGGGCAAACGATCTCCGTGCAGTCAGGAAGTAGACTATGGCCACTCAAACGCCTGTTATTTAGACTCAGCGCCGGACCCGCACCCACAAGTCTCGCTGGGACCGTGTTTATAACACGCTTCGAAGGCGGTCTGCAATGTACCGCCGGGTAGACGTCTGTCAGAATGCTCGTGTCTAGCGCTTCCTTCCCACGCCCCTTCTCTCGTCATGAGATGTCGCCGCTCAAGGACTCAAACCACGACATCGACGGGCATTTGTTCACACACTTTGATCAAGTGGACGCCGTAAGCTCTCTATGCACTTGGTCTTCGCGGATAACGATGGTGTTGAAGACATATTAAACTTATAATCAAGCTTATTTTGTTCTAGCCTATTGGTCTTCGATCAAGAATATCGAGATATGCTATGGCTTAACATCCCTTTCACGCTCCTGCTCTCGTGCTCCCAATCAAATCATCCACACTTCTGCCTCAATATCGGATAGACCTGGAGGGAGACCTCACCGTGATAAGGACGAGGATACTGTTAATAATCTTTATCGAGGATAACGACGTCAAGGGTCTTGACGATGCATGCGTTTCATTTCTTCGCTATCTCTTATTTTATACTTACTTCTCTCTTCCTTGCTAATTCGCACATATAGCCCAAAACTTAGCCGTGACCGTCCAAATCGCCCGATATATGCTAGGATTTTATCGTATCTAAATGATGGAAGTACGAGAGCTACGTCAAATCAATTTCTTTGCAAAGTGAGTTATAACCACTTTCGCCCGGCTTTGTCTCCTTACTTCGAGTGACCAGAGCCGTGCAAAAGTTCTTGCACGTCGTTTGATTTTCTTTAGACATGATTCAAGCAGATTTCGGTCATCTTCTCCCTGGCGAGGCTTCGTCCTCGCATGAAGCCATCAACACATTGTTCCGCTTCACTCTCGGATGGACCTAGAACGGAGACCATATCACGACATGGTCCGTGGATGGATAGTATTGAGTCCCTAACAGGAACATAGATATTCTTTGCCGTTGGCGACGTCGAGGGCATCAGGGTCTGAGCTTTCTTACCTATTTCTCCCGCCCTTCTCCTCTATTCTTGACGCACGCGAAGGACTCACTTCCTGTCAAAGTCGTTCTCGGGCTACCCGACATATGACCGCAACAGCCCTCATTGGCCATTCCAGAGTGACCAGACAGAAGAGCTCCGGACCCAGCGACATCAAGGTACGGCGCAGCGATACTAGACGCTACTTTTCCTTAGAGCGTTCCTGTTTTTCTTTCCTTCCCACTTCTATCGCATGCACTTGTTGTTTTTTCTTCTTCTTTCGCTCATGCGAAGCACTGGCCTCAAGTCAGGCCCGCTCATATGCCGAAATACAACCGTGATTTTCAACATTGATTTATTCATTCCTGGGCTTCACCTTATTGACAGACCAGGAGGGTCAGAGTCTACTCCGGGTCATAATATCTGTAAGTGAATGAGATCATACCCACTCCGTCTACATACTTGTAAAACCCTGAGCGCAGACCCGTATCTGATGACGTCTGTACTCCTTTCATAGCGCCCGCCTTTGACCCAGACCATCGAGGTTTAATATAATTCTACTATACTTGCGTCATCCCCGACCTCATGCTCCCATGAAGTCATCGATAATTCTGCCTCGGTCTCGGATGAACGTGGAAGGGGCTCACACTACGACGAGCACTATCTTTTCCGAGGACTTCCGTTGAGGATACTACGTACAAAGTAACGGTGCGTGCCTTCCGACTCCGACTTCTCTGTTTCTCACTTCTTTTTTCCGCACTGCTTGTCTATCCTTCCTCTCATCCGCGCGAACAGATAGTCGCCTCCAACCAGTCCCGTTCCCTGAGAGCCGACATACAACCGTGACCATTCTCATTGGCTGGTTTGGTGCGTGACCTTAGGGAACATTTGCGTCAGGGACTACGCCTACTTCTAGCTTTTCCTACTTTGTCTTTGTGGGTAAAACGTACAGCTGTGTACAACCCCAGCATATGTTCATGAATGCCGTCGTTGGCCGGGGCAGATTCCAGATTGTCCATCCAGAGACGCTTTCGCGTTGGCGATCAAGTCGTGGCCCCGACTCGTGGGTATCCCGGATTGGCCCAAAAGCGTCCTGTTCCAATTCAGGACACCTCCTTCTTTTCATCCACAGTTTTAATGCTCAAGCGAAGGGCCAATCAAAAACCGTTGTAAGTCAACACGACACGTAGCCGTGACACTGCAATTTTTCTGTTCAATCTATGTTTAGAAGGCTCCATCTAATCATCGAATGTCTGAAAGCCTACTTCGAGTCATTTTTATTCATCAGTGAGTCATATCCACTCGCTCCACCTCATCTGCAGTACTTATTTCTTACTTTGATAAGGCGAGCGAGGATCAAATACGTGCATGGTAGCTTTCCCTTCGCATCTAGGCCAGCCAAAGGTCGTCGTGATAGTCTCTGCTGCATGATACACCCTTCCTTACGCTCTGGTGCTCTCATGAAGTCATCGACACCTAGTTCTGCCTTAGCTTCGGATGAATCTAGACATGGACCATGCTACCCCCAGTACCATGGACGTTTCCATCGATGCTCTTTGTCGACGACGTTGAGGGGTACATACGATCCTACTGGATTTCCCTATTTCTGGATTTCTCCCCTCCCATGGTCGCTTCTATGTTTTTTTTTCTTCTTCTGACGAATGAGTCGTATCCTATTCCTCACAAACGGCGCGATACAGGACTACACTCGTTCTAATTGGCCAGTTCGGAGCGTCCAAGCAGAGATTCTCTGTTCTTGACGACGTCGAGGGTCCCGCATAACGACAATATACCCGACTTATATGTATATTGTCTCAACCTCGAGCCAGCTTCGTTGCCTAGTTTATGTTATGCTTAGGCTCCGATCTGTCGCTGTGTAGAAAATTAAAGAGTCTGCTTCGAGTCATTTCCTGTGAGTGACTTCTAGCATGGCCACTAAGTATCGCCACACTCTGTCGCATCCAATAAGACTCGATCTAGGTTGCCTCAAAGCAATGCATTTTAAATCGCATACACTCTTAGAGTCGGGCCCTTATACTCGCCATCGACACCTCGTTCCTCCTCAACCTCGGATGAATCTGGAATGCGACTACACCGTGACGAGGAACTCTTGATGATCCAGAGGACACACAGGACGCACCTATATGCTGTTCATCAACGACGACGTAGAGGGTACCGTTTCAACGCGTGCTTCGCTTCCCCTGTCCCAAGGTACGCTTCTGCATACGTGTATGTGTTTTTTCTTTGCTCTTGCGTCCGACTTCTGGTATTTCCATGCTCCACTTCATCCCTACATCCCTACATACGTGCTAAGCGACGCGAAAACAAAAGTCGTACGCAGTTCTCTCTTCTCTCTTCTCATGTCTTCATGTCCCATGCTCTCATGTCTTCCGACATGTGCACATGTCCTGTGCTACGAATCGGGGGTGCGGACGCATCGTGACCTCGAATGAGTATACTCCTCTGATACCCAGGGGTCAGCACTCGAGCCTTCCTCACTTCTCTCCCTTGCCGACGGTAGACGGTCGCGCATCTCATCCCATCCCATCCCTCTTTGCCTGCCTTCCTGCCTGCATGTATGTCGAAGCAAGTCGAAGCCGGCGGATGGTAAAATGTAAGTATAGCCATATCAGTCCTCTCAGTCGTTCATGAACCTCGGAACCTCGGAGACACCTCCTTCTCACTTCCCAATTCTCAAGATCTCACTTCTCACTGCTCACTTACCGTCCGTCCATCATGCATCTGGTCCGGTCTGAGTCTGCTCTAGGTAATTGGAACCGTGATCTACTGAACACGCGGACATCGACACGCTCAAGCTTACCTTCTCGGATCGACTTCATTTCGACCCAACCTGTCTTTAATACACAGTACTTTGCTTGCGTTGAGTGGAATGCTATTCTCGGATCAGTCTGCCGCGGCTACATACAATGCACAGTAGGCAACTCTTCCGAAGTGAATGACTGGACGAGTGAATAGGTGCTTCTCCATCTACCTTGTGGCGTCGGGGTTCTTCTGTGCAGGTCCCTCTGAGTCTTCGGGTCCCACTCCACATTTCGCGAGTCACACGCGCACCGGCATACTATTCATAGGACTTATGAGTCTATGCGGTCGATTTCTAGTGCGGTCGACTGACTGCGATCACTGTATGCGGCGATACTCGTTCTCAACACAGTAAGTACTTAGTACGGAGAGAGGAGGGTGAGCAGGGAGTGGGAGGTTTCTTCGGTCCGAGTGGTTTTACTGATTCAGTACTAGTGGTCTACGACTTCAATTTATTATAAGGACACGGATATCCTTTCTGGGACACATATCCGCCGTTTCCAGTGAGAGTACTCGACGTTTTTCGATCAGCTGCAGGGTTTGGTCACGAAGGCACTGGTAAGTATGTCAGTATGTCTCACAAAGTTACTGCGGCTAATACTTATGGGGTTGCGGGTCCAGACTTCGAGTTTTTTCTATTGTGTCTTAGTTCGATGTTTATTTTTTCTCTCTCTCTTTCAAGTTGCTGCGATCGTTCTCGTCTATAGTTGCATACAGCAAACGAGCATCGGCACTTTTGTCTCTTATAAAGGAGTGATGTCAGTTCCAGAAAAAAATGCCTCTTTAGACGGACGGCTTACTCGATTCGGAAGCAAAGTGGTTCTGCGTCAACGTTGAGGCGGATTCAGATTTATCTTTTCCTCTTTTTTTTTCTTAATATATGTCTTTCCCTCCTGTGAGCGACCTGTTAGTAACCACTTGGCTCCGGTTGATGACGCGTGACGACTTGGCCCCTGTTGGGGACTTAGTGATCACTTCGGTATCTTGCAGCCGGTGTAACCTCAGGCTATTCGTGCGGATGCTGGACCGAGTCAACGTTGAAGCAGTCCATTGACATTCAGCAAACAGATCATTCGGCAAGAACACCGCAGAGCAAATCCTCGCGAGCACCGTTTCTATATCTTCCAGTTCGAAACGCAGCGAATCTATAGTACAACGATCACGATGAGGGGTGGATTCCTTTGGGGGACAGTAGCTGGTCGGTATGTTTCGAACGGCCTGTAATAGGTCAATTGAGTATAGGGTATTATAGAGCTATAAGTGCTCTACTTTATACCTACTACAGCAATAATACTCATTCAAGAGGAAGCCAGGGGAAGTTTGGAGTGCGAGAAGAAGTCGAAGCTCGGTATAGGCACTCGAATTAGAAACCTGCCATGGCCAGTGGGGACACATGTGATGCGCATTGGAGCAACGAAGTCGTAACAAAACAAAGGGGCGAGTCTCCATCTCCTGCGTTTGGAGAGTCAAGTTCCATAGAGTCGAGAACATGGTCAAGATGCTCGTGCCCTCAGAATGCAAAGGCCTTTTGGGGAGAGGGAGCGCCGCTTTGATTGGCTGCGGAGGAGCAGGGCGGTGTGGTCGCGACGGAGGGACTGAATAGGAAGAAGAGGCACGAATACGATACTGCGATGACCGACCCGCGAACTCGAAAAAAACAGTCGACGATCTCACCGTCATCGTGCATACATCGGGCGCAGTGCTGATCCCGCCCTCGAATGAACCCCGGCAGATCTGGGGAAAGATTCGGCGACGAGATTGATAAATGTCGGAACGGCATCGAGTGTCTGAACCATTTTGTGAAGGCCGTCATGAGAGGGAAGACCGCGATGAATGGGATTCTGAAAAATCCGAGTATGATGGACGGCGTTTTCATGAGCTGTGATGAGTAGGATCGACGTAGTTCAGTTTGACGTTGTTCATGATGGGCAGCTGACCTCTGATCGTGGAAATAGACTGGGCCAGGGTGGCCTAATGGAGATGGTGAAGGCCAAGAATGATGAACGACGCGAGTGAGACGGCCTCGATTTCTAGCCTTGCACTCGTCCTTTGTTCCTCGTTCTTGGTGTGGCGCGGGCGTTGTGGCGTTTGCGATTGCGAGATCTGCGGCATGTCGCGCGTGCAGAGGGCAAAACGTAGAGGAGAGACACTGCCTGGACCGTGCGGGGGACTGATTGCCGGTGGCTTGGCGGGGACTGATCGTTCGAGGCCGGGAGATAACCGAGAAGATCTCGAACTTCTTCGTCATGAAAAGACGTGCGCGGACTCTTGTTGGCCCCTCTCATTGGCCCCTCGTTATATACCCTCCCATCCCTCCCTCAATTCCTCATCCCATCCCCATCCCCGTCTCTCCAGCTCCCGTTCCCTGCTGCCTTTTCTTCTCTTTTCCTCTTGTACCACCATCCCCATGCCGTCCTTCAAAAGCCTCAAGGCCGCGCCCGTTCCAAAGGCAGCCCGCGTCGCCACCCAAGACGCTTCAACATCACCGACACGTCCAGCTTCGTCGTCTCGCAGTAGCTCTTTCTCGTGGGGCTTCGGCTCGTCGGGCAAGGGCAAGTCGAAGGACAAAGCACTGACGCGCTCAAAGAGCGAGGAAGACATGTGCCACTTTTCCCTCGTCGCTCCAGGTCCATACAATCCCAATCCCGCTGCGCTCCCTCCGCGAGGTATCCTCCGCAACCCACGCAGATCCTCCCTTCCAGATATCCCCGTCCCTGCCTCCCGTCCACGCATCCGTTTCCTCTCCCTTTCTCTCCATGGTAATGACGAAGACGAGGAAGCTGCGAGGGTCGCCGCCAACGAGCTGCCCGAGTTCCCGATGTTCCCAAAAATACACTACCGTTGGTTGCTTCGCCGGATAGATCGTCTGCTCCAGATCCCCTTCGACGATCTCCGCCTCGACGAATATCTCAACATGAAGAAGGTACAGGACATCTACATGCGCGACATCAACGACTGTGGCTTCCGCGAGTACGTGCGGGACCACGTCGCGCCCGTTGGCGGCCTCGGTGATGAAGACACGCGTACGTTTTTGCCATCCCTTGATCATCTCCCTTTTTCATATGTCTATCTGTGTTTCATCCCTTTGTTGTCCCGGAATCGCCATGCTTACCGCTCGTTATCTTTCCCGCATACAGACGTCCTTGGCGTCTCGCTTCGTCATGTCTCCCTCTACGCGTCCAATATCGCCCTCCTTGGCGGCTACAGACACGAACTCCCGATCGTCGTCCGCGCCTGCGTCCAGGAGCTCTCCCTCTCTCGTAAGTCCCGTTCATTTTGCACCTTAACGCCCAACCTTAAACGCCTTCCGAAACTCCGAATCACCACCACCACTACACTCTAATCCACCTTTAACTCACGGCTATCCCCATATACCACGTCTCCGTTTCACACACTGATGCACGTCTATCTCGTCCATAGACCGCATCCGGCAAGCCTCCCTCCTTCTCCGTGAACCCTCCCCCGAAACGCTCTCCGCCACTCAACCCCTCATCTCCATCTTCAACAACGGCCCCACCTTCGGTCTCAACACCCCCCTCTCCTCCACCCCAACTCCCCTCCTCACCACCCTCCTCCGTAAATTCATCGTCTCGCTCCCACAACCCCTCATGCCCTCTTCTCTCCGCGACGCCTTCTGGTCCTTATGCGTCGAGCCGTCATTGTGGTTGGAAGCGGAGGTAGACCCAAGAGAGGGAAAGAGGCTGCAGATCGCGGTCGCGCAGGGTTTGTTGAGGTTGATGCCGACGTTCGAGTTTAGCTTGATGAGTTATCTGTGTGCGTTCTTCGCGAGGCTGTGTGCGCAGCCGGAGTCGGGGGTGTCGATCCATGAGGTCGGGAGGGTCTTTGGGGATGCGTTCTTCGCCAAGGCGGGGAGTGGGAGTGGGATTGTTGGTGGGAAGAGCGGGAGGGAGAAGGCGGGGAGGATTATGGTGTGGATATTGCAGAGGTGGGAGATGATTGCCGATGGGCTGTTTGGGGACGAGAAGGAGCTTTGCAGTGGGGATGAGGATATTTGGGGACGCAACCCGCCGAGGGTGAATAGCTGGGATGTGGATGACGAGGATGAGGAGGAGGATGAGGTGGATGAGGTGGCGATGGTGAGGAGGAAGGCGTATAGGAGATTGGATTTGAAGGCGGCGATCGCGAAGGGCTGAGTGCGGAGCGAGGGAGGAAGTGGAGGGTGTGTCGTCCATGGTGATATTGATGATCGATGATGATCGGTGGTGACGAGTTAGGGTTTTGATTCAAGGTTCGTGCTCATTCCTTTCCTATTGTCTACCCAACGCTGACCTTCTTCCGTCGTCCGCAGTGTATATGTTTATCTTCCGAACCGTCAGTTGGACTCCACTAAACGTGGATGGAAAAGTCATCTTTGTACGTCCTTTCCCTTTCGAGCTACCTACTCTTTATCTCATCAGCCTCTGCTTCTCGCAGCCGCCCTATAATCGACGAACAAAGCTCGCTGTCTATTACAATGACACGACGCTCTTCTCTTGGGAGCCGGTGCTGGGCATCATCCGCTCCTCCCTCCCTTCCTCTCTACACCCTCGCAGCTCAACTCTGCCTTCCTCCCTTCCTCCCTCTCTCTCCTCCTCCTCGCTCAAAACAAAACGCCCCTTTTAATACTCGCCACGGGCTGGAAATTATGGACATATATATAGATTATATGCGATTCTCCCTGGATTTCTTTTCTTCCCTTTCCTTCTGCCCTCGTCATGCTTCTCTTGGTCGTGGTCTTATGGTCATGCGTTCCTTTGGGTCGGTTGTTCGTAGAAGTTACGGTTACAGTCCATGCTGCACATTCCATTCCTTTGTTACATTCCTTTTCTTTTCTCTCCTCATCTCTCTCTCGACGACTCGAATCGTGAATCGTTCTGGACCTCGGATAGACTTTTTCCCCTTTTCTTGTTTGAGTGCTGTATTATCGTTTAGATTCTGGTTTTTTTTTCTTTTGGGGGTTATACGTATACTTAGATAGATAGATAGATAGATCTCACGTTTCCTCGTCTCTCGTCTCTCGAACCTCATCTCCTCGCACAGTACTGTCGCATTAGTCCGTTCTCGTCCTCCATCACGATATTTCAGATACTCTAGATTCCGCATACATCTCTCCGCCTCTCTGTTCTCCACACTCGCCTCTTCGCTCTCTCGCTCTCCCAGTCCGGATTCCTCTCCGCCCACTCACCCTTACCTCTGTATATATATTCTCTCGATCTCGATCTCTCCTGACGCGCTTTGTAGCCGACTCATACTCACACTCGTTCCAGGTTTCCTTACCTCTTTTCCTTGCCTCGCTTCGGGCTCGTTTATGTTGTTTTTATCTCTCTCCCTTTTGTTCTCCGACTTTTGCTACCTACCTTTGCGAGTCCTATGTTTATCCTTTTCGCCTTTTTATCCTCTCTCTCTCTCGCTACTGGGTATTGCGATTGTTATTTGATGTTATTAGTGCCCCTTTTGTTCTTTGTTCTTCGAGGTCGTACATACATAGATGGTACTAGTCTGTCTGTCTGTCTGTTCATTTGTTTGCTCGTCGTTGTCGTCGTTGCCAATACTTTTTATACGATACAATATTCGGGATTTTATCCTGTCCTGTCCTGTCCTGCCTGCCCTCCCACCCTCGTCTCGGTTGAGTCCGATTCGCACATTCACCCTCACCCTCACCTGTTTGTTGTTACCCCTGCTGTTGTGCATATATCGTACATATCATGGTACATATATGCATATGCGCTACCTTTCCCCTTTACCCCTCCCCCTCCCACCTGCACCCTCCCCGTTCCGCCACATCGCTTTCGAGTACTTACCCGCTCTCCGCTCTCCGCTCTCCGCTCTTAGCTCTTAGCTCTTAGTTATCCGTAGAACGTTCAGGACCTCCTTCTCGTACTTAGATAGATCTCCTAGACAGATGTGGAATGATACGTATGCTATGATGTGACCGTAGAACGGTAGATTTGGATATCGAGTGTCCTTCGAGGATTGAGAAACAGTGTGTAACGTACGTTATAACTCGAAAGTGCAAGGTGAACCGTCAGGTGTTATAGAGAGGACATACCAGAGGCTTTGTTATACGAATGCGGCGCAGTCAGTGCTGTATATGTGCATAGACGACTCGACAGATCGCAGATGTAGGTTACTGTAGTATTCATAGGTGAAGACAGCGACGAACACGAAGCGCGTTGTGGCTTCTTTCTGTGAGGACCTGACCCGCTTCCTACAGCTGCAGGGCGGGGTCGTCTGGATGCAGATGTCAATGTTTTGTCCGTCCATCCATCCATGGCCCATGGCCAGATGAGTCGACAAAAGAAATGTTTGGCTCTGTTCTGTTCAGATCACAAGAGACATTTCGAGTGCTCGAGACTCGAAGGTTGCCTCGAGATGAAGATCAGCAGTAGGTATGGAAGTACGGAAGACTGGCCATTGCAACCGTACATGCTCTCGAACACGCCCCGTCTGCCTTTGTTCGCGTCCAGATGAGTCGACAAAAGGCTTTGTCTTCTCTAGCCTCCCTCTCAAGGATCTGAGTCGCGGAATGATTCATAGTTCATGAAAAGGGTCCATGTTCAACGTGGTTACGATTATGATCACTGTGATCATGATGGCATGGATGGACCTTTCGTCGGCACCGGTGGACCATTGATACGACACGACACGACATGAACGTGGTGCAGATTAATATTGAGATTGAGTATAACATATAGCATATCTCGGGTCCTTCCTTGCAATTGGAGGTTGGATATGATCGTACTTATGACACACCGAAACACCGACACACAACGACACACGAGCGTGGTGTTCGCCGTTCGGCACCGATTGTTAACTTTTAAGCACTTACATATGTAGGACATGCACGCACGCACGCACGCAGCTGATTCAGAGCCTCGTGCGTTGCGTGTGTGTGGATGGGTTTTAGAATGGGCGGGGGCGGACCGTGAGTGCGACGGTGTGTAGATGGTGTCAATGGCTCTGGAAGGCCCGCGAGAGGGTGTCGGGAATTTGGAGGGGTTAAAACGGACCGGTCAAAGTCAAAGCGTTTCAGATCAGGTCAATCCACCTCAGACGTGGGCCTGAATCATGACGGACAGAGCACCTGGACATAAGGCTCATGCGTGCATGCGTAAAGCTGGACGAGAGAGGGGCCTGAACGAGATCCGAGGGTTGAGACTATTCAGCACAGAGCATCACGGTTACAGTATGGATACACCCAAAGGAATAGACTTTGGAGGCACTGGATCCTGGGAGTGGAGGGACGCGAATCCACGCTCAGAGCCTCGTGGAAGGCGAATGATTGCCATCGTGTGTAACAGGGCCGTGCATAAAACACGTTCTTATTGGATTACCTGCATGATTATCCAGAATCCCAAGTTTCGAAAGGTGAACATACATTGGAATGGGTATGTATCATCGAGCCCCACAGAGGGCGACCACCAGTAAAGCAGGACCAGTCCTTTTGCACAGACATGGCTGGGAAATAGGGCAAGGAACGCGCGTTACGAGGCGTTGGTATTGTCTTTTAGTCCAGAGCTCGATTCTTCCACGCTCGGGGGAGGAATTGACCAAGACGAATCTAGATGTGGCGGTTCCTAGCTATAGTAGAGCACAGCAGCCTGAGGTAAGGAAACATTCGAGGCCTTACGGTCAACGTTCCGATTTCTGGTGACTTGGAGACCCTGGAGCGCTGAGCCTCGAAGTTCGTAGACCTGGAATGGACTTAGACTCGGAGGCCTCGCTTTCGCTGAGTCGGAGAACACTGCGGTGCACGGGCCTATGGGTAGAGATGTCCTCGAACGTAACGTCGATAGAGTCTCCAATACCTTCGAATGAGGCGCTCTGAAAGTCTAGAGTTTTGAGGACTAAGCGGAACCTGAGGTGTGGAGATAGCAAGGAGATGGGGAATTTCTTTCCAGTTTTTTGCCAAAAAGGCACAGATGGAAGCAGATGATATGTCGAGCAGATCGTTTGTGGGTCCATTTGTGGGGTCCAGGAGAATCATTGAGCAAAGAGGATCCGCGGCAGCGAGCTGCGACGATTTTTTTTGTTGTTTGTACCATTTGCATTCGGAGGGTGGCGGCCAATCAGGTGATGGCACTGCGGAGCCGAAGGACACGAGCCACACGAGCCTACTTCCTTCCAACCACGACCCTCCCATGAGCCTCACGACCTCGACATCGATAATAACGGTATGTGTGCGCATCGTGAGTGTAGAACATATCGCCGTATTCAAAGTGGTGGTCTTGGCTTTGGAGCTCAGTCTTGAATTACTTGTCTACTGCTCTCGGTGTCGACTTATAGTATCATCTTTCTGGCAACGACGAGTCCATGTCAGTCTATCCTAGAGAATGTTACCATTGGTAGCAAACCGAAGTTGATATCACCCACTGTCAGAGTGATCTTCGTCCTACTGCGCTGCCGAGCTCTCGGACAGTCTCCGAGTCAACTTTTCTGTCGTCCACTTCGTACCTACTGCTGCATAATGCTGTCTCCGACGTGCTAGCATATGCATTCCCTAGTGATTCTACTTCATAGTATGCAGATGTCCGATCTCCCTCCTTTACTTGCACTTCTAGAACCAGGGCCTTCAGTTCGTTGGCCTCCGACTACGTGCAATTTTTGCATCAGACTACGAGACAATTCACTTTGGTCTTTCAGATACCGTTAGTAATATTAGGCTTGCTACATCCGTTCGATAGTCCGTGAGTCCATCGCATTATTGAGTACTTCACTTCATTTTGTTCTCTTCCGTGCATTCAGCTGGTGACGGGATAAACACCTCATGCACACCCTCAGATAATAGATTCGGGAGGCCTTCATCTGGCCTTCAGCTTCGTCTAGACGTTCACAAATAATGCCCCCCCCTCCCTTTCGCGAACATCAGCTCAAAAAATCGGATCGCTTTATTCAAGCACTAAGCATTTCCGAACACGATCGCGCCTGGACTCACTGCACCATTTTACATTTTGCTTCTCTCTTATAAGTTACGAGCTTTCTGAAAGGAAAAGATAATAACGCCCCCCCCCCTCGAGTCCGTCTCCAGTTCTTGGTCTTACGATGATCGCGTCGGCAGCTGGCACACCCATTGCTAATGAGTTGTCAATGCTCTTAGATGGTGAGCACCCTCGATCATTCTACGTATCACCTTTAACCCAAACCGTGCGCTTCGTGGCCTTTCTTGAGGCAGACACATTATTTTGATCGCTGGAAAGTAAGTGAACCGTGATACTTTAGCCCTGGATCTGACACTGACTGACACTGACACGCAAATTATGACTTGTTTTACTCATATCCGCAGGAGGTCGACCCACCGGCTTTTCAACTATTCAACCTCAGCTTCATTCAAGTTCCCGCTCCCATTTGATCATCCCACTTACGCAGCTTCGTGCAAGTCTGACTTATCGAGGCGCTCGGAGCATAACGAGGTGGTACTGCGGCCTACATATGCCTGCAGTACATGATATCGATAGTCAAGCAGCAGGTGAATGATGAGTGATGGTTGCGCGTAGTAAGAACGAAGTCAGGATAAGTGACTACATTTAGAAGAAGGATGATGGTCTGAGGGAGCTCAGTCTGGGTGGCTTATGAAGATAAGAAAGCTAATTATATGTATACTAGTCCTGGGCGAATAAACGAAAGGGGACGACAAGGACTTAGTACGACTAGTACTGGTGGTATCGGGGAGTTGGGAGTCGGTTGGGGTCTCCATTCAGTATTCCAAGTCTATTGTTACCCCTACACACTTACAGAGCATTGATCAACGTGGAGGGTTTCTCCAAGCAGCCAAAAAGACCATAGTTTCGGAACATGGTGTTCAGCATGCGGCCATGTAACTGTAACCAAGTGGCATTTTGCTTCCGCTTGAACAACCATCGCGGCGAACTCGTCGGTGCCTGACATCGTCGTCATTCGCGATATCACGCTGCAGACGGCAAAGCCCGTGGCAATCGAAAGAACAATTTAGGACGGTTTACGTCAAGCCGGCGGGAGGGTGAGATGATTGCACGGAGGTGGACCGGAGCGCGGAAGACGAAGGGTGGAGGAATTTATGTACAGCACCTGCTACAGCACGGTGAACGATCTCAACAAGACGTCTCGCTTAGCGTGCGTGTGCGTGCTATCGACCATGGACAACGTCTCGCATTTTTTTTTCTATCTATCCGAGATGGACTGGAAGCTGTCAAGTATAGAGTTGGCCCGTGCGCACTGCGGCCGGGCGGCGTAGTGATTGAGATGTCATGGAGGGTGACTAATTGGATATCTTGTGGGCTTTTTTCATTTCGTGCGCACTATCGCATCGCAAAGCTCGAGGCCCGGGGCATCGACGATTTCCTTGCGGCTGGGATGACATCGTCTTGGACGACGTGCGAGGCGAGATAACGAGACGGATTCTGCTTCCTTCCCTCTGCCCATCACCATCAGTGTCGACGGCGACGCCCACCCCGGATTGAGAGAGTCGATTACCTAGTGTGGAGCTATCTGGAACGACCCCCTATCGCGTCGACGGGCAAGCTATCATACCTCCGTCGGTCGAGCGCAGTCCCCTCCTCGCTCTTCGCGACGACTAGCACGAGGCTGGCCGTCCCCCTACACCGTCACCGTCGCTCACATCCACAACCAGCACGTCCCGACATGATCTCTTTCGAGCCCACACCGTCTATTCCCAGCCTTGCTGCCACTTCCGATACCACCTCCACACTTCCCTCGACTTCTTCTACTTCTTCAACCGCCAGACCGACCTTCCGCGCTCGCGTCTCTTTCTCTCCACTGCCCGAGCCGTACCACTCGCCTCTCGAGCAATACGTCGAGCGCGTAGATGATCCAGAATATGAAGAGGAATTGCTCTTTCCCGACGAGGACGAGCCCAGCACGCCTCGTCCGTCACATAACCGCGCGACTTCCCACGATTCGTACTTCAACCTCTCCTACGGCACTGCCGTCCCTCCTGGTCCCCATGACCCAAACCCATCAGCCCCTGTCCCAAAAGGCATCCTCCGTCGTCCTTCTCCATCCTCATCCCCCTCCTCCTCCCCGTCCTCCTCCTCATCCTCCCACGCCCCCTCCGCCCCGCCTTCCCCCGTACCCTCATTCACATCCGAGTCCACCGCCTCATCCTCGAAACTATCCCTGCGCGACCGCTCAGACTCGTCACGGTCGCTCACCTCCGTCGGCTCGAGCTGCAAAGATGGTTCCCCGCTATCTCCCTCCATGAATGATAAGCCGAAACCGAAGCCGGTCCCGAGGATGCACTTCCGCCTCATCCTCCGCAGAATAGGCCTCCTCGCAAAATCAATGGGCATCCGCGTCGACTTTGGGACGTCCTCCGCCGGGAGCGCTGCCGCAGCCGCTGCAGCCGCCGCTGTCAGTGTTGGAGGTGGTGTTGCGGCGGCGGGTGTGGATAGCGTGGCCGGCCAGAGTCACGGTAAGAGGCTGGGGCCGAGGGTGGGATTGGGGCAGGGATTGTCGGGCGCGAGGAAGGCGGTGTTGGATTTTAGGACGGTGCAGGCGTTGTATATTCAGGATTTGAATGATGCGGAGATGAGGGAGATGTATATGGAGGAGGTGGGGATGATGAGGGCCGGGATGAGGCCGAGTGAGTTTAGGGAGGATACTCGTGCGTCGCTTTCTTTCTTTTTTGTGTGGATCGTGAGGGTTGTTGACAGGGTGTACTTAGATGTGTTTGGCGTCCCACTTCGCGACTCGTTCATGTACTCGTCGTCGACGGTCGTCGTGAATGGACGGATATTGCATGTGCCTACCGTCGTTGTGGCGTGCTTGGACGAGCTTCATATACGTGAGTTGTCCACACTTTTTTCTGTCGACTCTCGTTAATGACGCCTATGTTACTGCTGGGCACACTCGTAGGTATCCGAGATCCTAGAATATTCCAAGACCCTCCCAACCCGCACCGTCTCAACCAACTCATCCACATCTTCGACATTGCACCCCATTTCGGCATCGACACCCTCAGCACCCTCAGCACCCCCACCTCCCCCTCCGATCCCACTTCTCCTTCCGACCCAAACCCCCCAAACCCCCGCTACTTCACAATCCTCGACGCCCACCCTCCCCTATCCCTATCCTCCGAATCCACCCCCGACATCTGCGCCCTCCTAACAACATTCCTACACTCCCTCCCTCCTCTCTTCGCCTCCACACTCTCCGCACATCCCGCCTCCGCCTCTTCGTCCTCCGTTTCCCTCTCTACTCCTTCCCCTTCTCCGTCCGCATCCCAAACCTCCCTCCACGCCCATTCCCGCGCTATGGGTGGAAATGGGAGTGCGAGTGCGAGTACAAGGACACCTACGGTGGGCTGCATAGTCCCGCCCCATGTCACGCATTCGATCATGCAATATTGCATCGGTAACGCGCTCAATGCGAACCCGAATCCGAGGTTCAGGAGCGCGAGCAGTTCGGGAGGACGAAGGGGCGTGGAGAGGAGGGTTGCGGTGGGGACGATGTTGTGTAGGCTTGTGCCGGGGGCTTGGTCTGGTGGTTTGCCTTACACGCCCCATGACCATCGGCAGCGGCAGCGGCAAGAGCGCCATCAGCACTTATCGCCCGAGGCTCCAGGGAAGGAGAAGGAGGCGAAGGAGAAGGAGGGACTAGGACACGTTGAGGGCGCAGGATCCGAGTTTGGGACTTTCGTCGCGGTGTTTAGTTTCCTCGACCGACTCGCACGACATCAACAGGGGCAAGGACACGCGCAAGGACCACCACCCTCGATTACCAATACCAATACGAGGACGAGGACGATGAGTTCGGCGAGCTCGAAATCTGTCGTTGATGCCTTGGGAACTTTAGGGGGTACGAATTCGAGGCCTACTACGCCGACGTCAAGTTTGGGAGCGGGGATGCGGTCCATGAGTGCCGGGGCGGTTAGTGCGTTGGCTTCTAATAACGGGGGTGGGCCTGGGTCACTCAGGACGAGGACGAATAGTTTTGGGGGTGGGGGGTCGGGTCCGAGTGTACCGAGGTTTGGATTCGGGCTCGGGTTCGGGAATGGGTATGGGTTTAATTCGATTCCTTCGCGGGGTGGTGCAGGAAGTGGGACGATTAACGGCGGAGGGGGAGGAGGGTCGAAATTGAATCCCGCTGCCCGATCCAGCATCTTTGGATCTCTCGCCCCTTCCTCACATGGTCACGGTCCGTACGGCACCCACGGCCACGGGCACCAAGCCCAACGTTCGGACGTATCGCTCGCCCTCGTGCAGCCGACCGTCGTCGATTTCTTGATCGGCCATTTAGCGCAGAAGATGATGGGTGGGACGAGGGAGGAGGCTGGGTGTGTGATGAGGTGGGTGGTGGAGCGGTGGGAGAGGATTGGGGAGGGGGTTGTTGAGGGGGAGGAGGAATGGGGGAGGAGGGATAGGGGGTTCGGGATTGGGATTGGGATTGGGAAGAGAGTTGATGGACGGGAAGAAGGGGGGGAGGAGGAGGGGATCGTCATGGGAGGGAAGAGTGCGGTGGTGGGATTAGTGGAGACGGAGGTGGCGGATAGTGTGGGGCGGAGGAGGGGGAAGGAGGAGAGGGTGAGGATTCCGTTTGGGAGGGGGATCGTGGAGGAGGGGGATGCGTTGGAGTTGGAGGGGGATGGGAGTGGGAGTACGGAGAGTAGCGAGGAGGATCAGGGTGATGAGGATGATGGGGGTGATGAGGATACGATTCATGGACATGATGCGGCGGCGAGGGAGGGGTCGTCGACTCCGACGCCGAGCACTACCACGGCGGGTTCGACGGGTTCGATGTTGATGATGGAGAGGAAGAGGAAGTCTGAGCTGCCGACGTTGAAAGTGACCGGGTCGACATCTGCGTCTTCCACCCCTTCCCCATCCCCGTCGCCAATATCGAAAGAAGCAGCGGTGAAAGAAGCGCTACTCAAGTTGACAGCGAAGAAGAAGGCTCACGCGATATCGACGCCAGAGATGGAGGTCGGGCTGGAGGAATTAGATAAGAGTGTGGGGAGGAGTTCGTTTGAGAGGATGGTAGAGAGTGCATTGGGAGGACCTGACCAGGTGACATTGTCGTTGGCGGACCTTACAGAGGGGACAGCCGCTTATGATCACTCGCCGAATTCGAGTTCGAATTTCGACCACAATCACAATCCGAATCCGAGGATGACCCTCACACTTCCTGACCAGAGGATCAACATGTCCACGATACAGGATCAAAAGAAGATGTCGGCGCTGTCGCTGCCCGTATCGTCGCCTGGGGAGGAGGATATTGATAAGGTGTTCATCGGGGACGACAAGGTGAGGTTGCCGGGGAAGTATAAGCTGCCGTCCGCGTCTGCTTCGTCGTTGTCTGTGTTTTCGATCTTTCCGGGGGCGAAGGAGAGGGGGAGGGATGGGGAGACGGGCAGGGATGAGAGGGAAGGGGGAAGGGAGAAGGAGAAGGAGACGGTGGGGATTGGGAAGAGATTAATGAGGAGGATGAGTTCGATGTCGTTGAGGAGGTCGAAGATTGGGTAGGGTGGTGGACTTGGATTTTTTTTCCCGCTGTGTTTCGCACTCTGCTTCTTGTCATCACTGCTTCGTTTTCTTTTCTTCAACTCTCCAGTTCTCTTTTTCTTTCTCTCTTCCTTCATTGTTTCCTACCTAATTTTCATCTTCATTCTCATTCTCGTTCTCATCACATATCTACCCCTAGACGATCTTCCTCGATCTTTCTCGCTTCTTCATCCGTGGACTGTTTTTAGCTCTGCAGACACGCACACAACACATATACGCACATATACGCATGCAATATCCCCACGTCTCCACATCCCCACATGTTTCCAACTACAGTTACAGTTTACAGTTACCAAGACCGGCCCTGCACTTATCCACATTTATCATTATATTTCGCAGCACTTTCAGCACTTTCCGCACGACAAACAGACAGCCATATAGACTCTATAGACTTGGACTCTATAGCGTATTCGACACTTTTCCCCTTCGTTCGTTCGTTCGTTCGTTCGTCCTATTTCTCGTACACGTTCTTTGCCTCTGCCTCTGCCTCTCCTCTCTGTCTATGTACTCATGCGCTTTACACCATCTTGCATTCTCTTCCATCGATATCCTCTGCACCGTGGACTTTGTACCTCACCGCACAATACGATACGACACATCACAACACACGCTCTCTTGCACACACGCTCACTCGTCTCTCGTCTCTTCATCTCGTCTCATCTCCCATCTCTCATCTCAACGACAATTTACATCTTGACGTCACTCCATATACTTTACCTTCGCCTGCCTCTGCCTCTGCCTCTTGTCCCACATGTATATTGTACCTACGTACTCGAGTCTCGCGCGAGGCCTCCTCGTCGCCAGTCCTGACTGATCTCTTCCTTTCCTACTCGTCTCTGTTTCTGTTTCTCCCCCTGATCCAGAGTTTGTTTCTTGTTTCGCCTCCTGCTCGCCTTTTTCTCGTTTACACTCACTCTCACTCTCACTCTAGATCGTTGATTAGTCTACAATAACGCATACATTAGATACCTTTCTGAACTAAATCGCATGCATCTCGTTCATTTCATACCATCAGTGTTGATTGGAGGAGCCGGGCTGTTGGGACGGGAATATGACACGTGTCGGGGTATGAACAAGCAGGAGTCCAATCTTGCTTTTGTCGCTACCACCGCTTACACCTCTGCACTTTTTCTCGAGGTTGACATTTCGTGATTTTGCAGACCCGGCACGCATACTTATACCTTCCAACGCATCTGGCATCTCTCGACAGACTCCCCGCACCGGTCTCGTTCGTTTCAATGCATCAGACGATTCAGACCGTGTGTTTGTACATAGACCCAGGATCCTCTGTATTCGGACGACGCTATGCAGCCTATAATAGAAAGTACACGGTATTAACGGCTGTCTCTCCGCAGCTACAGGTACGTGCACTGTTTTCATGACGGACGAGGGTGCGTTCTGATCGCCATTCGCTGCAGTCCAAAGTAAGTACACTGGTCTTCAAGGCATAACACCACACGAGGTCTGTTTTCCAGTATCGATGTCGCTTTCACCTCGTTTTAGGGCTATGATACAGCCTTGCGGTGCATTCGCACTCAAATATAGCGGGAACGCCCCAGGAAGATGATACTCGTGTACATCATCCACGTATACCGTTCCTTGTGTACAGAAACCTATATAGCAAGTAGTACATCCCGCTGCGAGGCTATGTCTCTACGCGAATACCCCTCCAGAACTCCCTCAGAATCCTGCTTCGACCTGCTGAGAGTGATTTCGCGCCGGACGGGAGGTTTATGGTCTCGTCCTCGTTGATGGACAGCCGGGGGAGAGATATTATCTCGTCTTCGGTTGTGATCAAGGGGGGGGAGGACATGACTTCGACTTCGGTTAAGCGTACCTAAGCAGTGGAAGGAGAGACACCGCCGTCTTGCCAAAAGGTCCTCGAACTCACCGCAAACTGTACTCTAGGCAACCCGCTATGCTTCAACCATGTGATGTAACTCCCGTAATAATCACTAGCGGCGAGAGATTCCACCTCGCGTCTTCGCTACCCAAGCTGCATCGAAAGTTCAGATGTTAGAGATTGTCCTCTAACATGGGAATTTTGATAGGCGCGCACTTTGACTGTCTTAACGAACAATGATGGTAGGGTTCGACATTGTACAGACGCCAGTCTGGACGTTTGTACGCTTTGGAGGGTCGAAATTACAGTTGACCAGAATACAAGTCGTTCTACACGCATCTGATGGACGACAGCACATAGTTCTGGCACACAACGGCGGCGAGAGGTCTCATCTCCCATCATCTTGTCAAATTTTCTCCAAAAGATTCAATGGTGACACTCTCAACGGCTGCCCGGAATCACTCCTGTTGAACAGAGATTTCTCTTCGTGCTGCCAATTGGCCATATAGTATTTCGCGTGTGGGGTTCAAGCCTACGGGCGAAGACTTTGTTCTCATGCGCGCACTCAGGTGAAAAGCACCTGGACACCAAAGACCAGCCTGTACGAGGATGCTACCGTCCGTCGCAAGTGGAAGAAGTTCAATATAGGAGTTCCAATACCTTTTTATCTTTTTCTTTGTTCCACGGCTGCACAGACTATCAGTGTACTGTGGGCGAGACACTCCGAGCACAGGAGACATATTGACGCTCTTTTGGCTATCGGAAAGCACAAAAAAGAGAACTTTCATAGAAGACTCATCAGAATGCAGGGATAAGATTGCTCCATAATGTCGTTTACGCTCGAGTGGAGGCTTGGGGCGTGTCGTCCTCTCCATATACATTCGAAGCATTGCTAATGCATCGCGATGATGGTGTCGGACAAGTAGCTCTAGGGTGGTCTACATGGGCCCTGTGTCTGTCAAACACGAGGCTCAGAACCCGCTCAATTTCGGTCGAGGAGGGTTCACCGTCCTTTGCTTCTTCATCACCGCATTTCGTGTCTCAGACCCACTATCACCATGCCCTATGGGACTACCGATGGGAGCTCGTTGTCTGTCCGATATGCATACCCTGCATAAGCTCTCACTTTGGCGTAAGGTTTCGATGATCCTTTGGAAGGCTCTCATTGACTTACACAATCAGAGGACACAGATCCTTGCGTTTCCTCATTCCGGTGCGTGATTCTCTCACTGTGACGCCTCTCGCGTCGTTGTGGTATTTATCTCGAGAAAGCAGGGCTCTTTATGTTGCCCTCATTCATTCCTGCGACGAATATGGTGTTGTTTCGCAGCGCCCACATGTTCTTGCATCTCGCACAGCAACGGGTTCCTTCTGCGTGACTTTGACGAACTTCTCGGCCAGGAGCTTATGAGATCGTTCCAAATCTACTTATACAGGCATTGCTGTACTGATGGGTATAATATGTGGAATGGGGCGGCAATTATGAAGCGTGGTCCCGATACAAGTACAGCAACTCCATGGGCCCTTTGCTTGTACTGACCATGGATTAACCACTCAGAACAGAAAAGGTCACAGAGGAAATAACAGCCGTCTCGTTCCACAATTCTTACATAAGTCAGCTCACTCCCCCTCTTTCAGCACTCAGCTTTCTCCCAACTCAGCTCTCTCACCATTGGCCATTCAGCCTTCGGATACTCGACCCTTCATTATTCTCTCAGTCACATCTGAATGGATAGACCTTCTTTCCAATCATTTTCGGGTTCGTATCTGCGTACCTCGATCGCTTCGATGTTGTGCCCTTATTTGAGACCTCAGCAGGAAATCATAGCATCCAGTATCCGTTCTCAGACGGTAGCCAAGGGGCTTCATGCTCCGAAGGGGAGACCAACTCCGTCGAAATGCATGGTAGCCAGACTTGGGAAACCGTTGAGCATGGACCTGGAAACACTTTGTACTATACTAATGTGAGCCTCAGCATATTGCAATCTCATTCATAACAGGCATGCTGATCCTTCTAATACAGTCACCCCTGACAAGATCAGTTGAATATGTCAGTGTGTTCCCAATTTGCACTGTCGTTGAGTCGCAGTCCACTCAGCAAACCTAACCATGATTGTCCCCAACCAGGCTCTACCTCTGCGTTTCATTCCTGACGGAGCTGTGTTGGGATGTCATGTCCGTCATCCTGGTGATATGATTGTGAGTGATCCAGTCTTTCAATC
The DNA here is from genome assembly GCF_000264905.1 of Stereum hirsutum FP-91666 SS1. Lineage (NCBI taxonomy): Eukaryota > Fungi > Basidiomycota > Agaricomycetes > Russulales > Stereaceae > Stereum > Stereum hirsutum. The sequence continues at coordinate 2,975,945 of NW_006763132.1, forward strand.
CCCGACCCGCAGTGTCGGCGCATATGATTGATACCTTCCTACTATCACAGTCATCCCATCCGTCTCAAGGCCTCGAGAGAGCACAGGCTACTGTGGTTTGTACACAGAGCTCGGATCTCGGATTTTCGCTCAACAGCTTGGTGATGGACCAAGACTGGAATTATAATAATGGGACCTTGCGCGCACCGGAAGAAGCAACAGAGAACTTTCCTAAGGGCTCGAACCCGCCACCCTTCAAGTTATCCCGCCAGCTTCCCGTCATTGATGCTGCAACATCCATGTCACCGGAGACGGCGGAGATCACTGTACCACAAGGACGCTATTCACACCGCACAAAGAGCTCTCGAACGCGCTACGGATCTCCCAAAACCGCGCAGTTTGTTGCCTTCGTTAACGCAAACACAGGGAAAGAAGGCATCAATTTTCAAGATATTTTGGGTGGTATGCTAGCGCCACTCTTGAATCCAAACGATATCGTCCTTGAGGATTGCGGTATCAATATAACTTTCCATGTTCTGGTAAGCACATCCACTCAGCTATGCTACATTCCCAGAATTCGCCGTATCTGAACCTTTCACAAACCCTTCATACGTCATTCATTAGTGGGCCGGTTGTATGCCTTGGAAAGCAACACTAAACACGAAGAGGAAGGCCGCTAAGCCAATTACCCGCGCTGATCTCGCCAAAAGGATCGGACACGCTCTGAGGAAATTCATGAAGGCAAGCTTCATTCGAGTGCTGTCAGCTCTCGATTGATATATCTTATATGGCTGACTGGATCTATAGACTGTGCTCCCTTCACAGTCGTCGACCTCCATCTTACATAGTCTTGCATTACCCCATCCGACTGCCCTGAAGCCTGAGCAAATCGTTCTGCGACGCTTCACGCAAGTGACCCATGGCGGATGGCAAGCGGATCTCGCCGCTTTAGTACCTGGAGATGCCACCGACGTACAGCATGGCTACAATACGCTGTTGGGCTAATATGTAAGTGGCCTCTTGCTTAGTTCAATTTTACTAGGCAACACGATCGCTGTGTCACCCGTATTGTCTGGATTATCTTTCTCAGCGGCGATGGGCAGAGCTCACAGGAACGGGATACACCTCTGCGTTCACTCACTGGGCTGTTGAATCTTGGTGTTAGCGAAGTGGCATTGTTTTGAGCTACTAACACTGAACAGAACTTTATTACCTCACTCGAGGAACCTCTTCGTGTCTTTCCGGTTGTTCTGACACCCCGCTGATCTTATTTTGCTTTGTGATCATGGCAGGCCACGCATCTTCGCGATCATGATCGCCCTCACTGAGGCATCGCGTTAGCATTATGTCATTTTTTCGTTCTGCTATCTCCGAATTTATTCTTGTAAACAATATAGCTCCTCGTAGTTTTTTTTTGCATAAGTTTGTTTCATTTTGGGTTTTCTCTGCACTGTTGTTTGCTCTGCTGACTCTGACTTTCTCTCTATCTCTCCTTCGAGTCGTTTCGAGACTCCTCTGTGCTTACAGTGGAACCCTCTACTTTCTTTCTCTTTTACTGTGATCGTTTGTATTGCTTAAAGGACATGTAACCCATATGTACTTACACCCATATCTCACGTAGATGTAAAGGGTGTAGTTTAAGTACTACTTGATTACTATCCGGTCTTTTGGATATTGCTTTTGTATTGCTTCATTTCGTACGCACCGAGTTAATTTGGATAGTGTATGACGCGGGTGTGATTATTTTATACGATGTAACTGAGTATTATGAGTATGGGAAAGATGTTTGCATAGAAGTGATCAAGTACAGTGATCTAAGCAATTGGGCACTCGGGCCACAACTTGGCCACAACCTTTCCAACTCACGCCACACGAGCCGGTCTGATGGCGCGCCTCGATAAGGAAAGGGGCAGTCACGATGATGGAGAGGCCAACGCGTGCCCGCTCAAAGATTTGAAGATCGCTTTTCCATTACAACCACCACCAGCATCGTCTATCCCTCTGAGTTCTCTGTCTTCGCTTTGTGATATTACTAAGACGAATCCAAACCTTGACGACCTAAGGCTTTAACGATGGAGAAAGACGCTGACGGGTTCTACACTGGTCCTGGTTCCCCTCCTGCTGCTGCTACCGCTGCGCCTAAAGGTGTGTCACATTCGCTCCCCTCTGCTAATTTAAGGCTCTAACGGAGATCTGTTTCAATGGACGGGCTTCAAACGATAATTTTCCCATGCTACGCTTATGTCGGACTGATATTCGGTGGCGTAATGGAATGGCTGAATAGCTGTTGCTGAGGCGCCTACACCTGCACCTGGAAAGGATGACGAGAAGAAGGATGAGGAGGAGCCAAAGGGTGCGTTTCATTACTTAATCTGTATTTGTTATCGAGGTGCTGATTGGCGACATGGTGGTTTGGTTCCCTCTATATAGCTCCTGGAGCCCATAAAGAAACTGCATCTGAGCTGCTGAAGTCATCTTTCGATGTGGAGGTGTGTCATTTCTCGATTGGTCTTGTACGCACCGCACTATGGTAACGGTACTGATGTACTGGTGATCCATGGACGGCTTCTCTCTCTATTCTCGGCCGTGGGGAGTAGGTAACACTAGCGGATCAACAACAAGATCCAAATTCGCCTCTGTATAGTGTGAAAACATTCGAGGAGCTTAATCTGTGCGTGCTCTCCACCATTTTTCTCGGTTTTCTCCATAGCCAATGCGGCTTTGTTCATCAATCGCCTCTGGCAATATGTTTTTCTATGGCGACATCTCTTCCTTACCGTGTATGAAACGGCGAGTGAACGGGTCACTGATCTTTCCCTTCTGTTCTGGTCATGTTCTCTTGTGGTGTGCGGCTGTATACATACAGACATGCGGACTTGTTATCTGGTATCTATGCGATGGGCTTCACACGACCGTCGAAGATCCAGGAGCGTGCATTACCTCTGCTTCTTGCATCACCGTATGTTTCATCTCTTCGTCTTCCACGTTAAAAAATTTCTCATTATTCTGTCCGTCCCCTTCACTCTTCCCTTCTCGTCTATTTGTCCACCTTCAAGACCATCACATATGATTGGCCAGTCCCAGTCCGGGACAGGCAAAACCGCCGCCTTCGTCCTCGCCATGCTCTCCCGTGTCGACTTCAATATCAACAAGCCACAAGCACTATGTATGGCCCCTTCGCGTGAACTGGCCCGCCAAATCATGTCCGTCGTCGTTGCCATGGGCAAGTTTACGCCCGTGCAGACCGAGTTTGCCATCAAGGATGGTTTGCCGAAGGGGGCGTCGAAGGTGACGGCGCATATCATTGTGGGGACACCGGGGACGATGACGGATTTGATTCGGAGGAGGGTGATAGATGTGGAGGAGGTGAAAATTCTTGTGCTCGATGAGGCAGATACGATGGTGGGACAGGACGGGATGGGTGATCAGACGTTGAGGGTGAAGAAGTACGTGCTCTCCCCTTTCGTATTATCTTCTACATCCTAACTTAGCTTTTCGACATTCTATCACTTATACACATTCCTCCCCTTCTTTTTTTGTCGCACAGCTCACTACCGAAAAACAAAAATGTCCAGATTGTCCTGTTTTCGGCCACATTCCCAAAGCACGTTCATCAGTTCGCTCAGAAGTTCGCACCAAACGCGAATAAGATCGAGCTAAGAAGAAACGAGATCACTGTGGAGAATATCAAGCAATTCTATATGGACTGTAAGGACGAGGTCAAGAAGTATGACGTGCTAGTCCAGCTGTATCACATCCTCACCATCGGGCAGAGTATCATCTTCTGCGAGGTATATTTCTCCTCTCAGCGTACCCACCTCCACTTTTGTTACTTTCGTCGCACGGATCACTTACTTCCTGCCCGCACCCTCTAGCGCCGCGAGACCGCAGATAAAATTTCCAAACGCATGACCGATGAGGGCCACAAAGTCGCCTCCCTACATGGTGCTAAAGACTCGGCAGAACGAGACGCTATCATTGACAGGTTTAGGGACGGGAAAGAGAAGGTGCTCATCACGACGAACGTCATCGCGCGGGGGATCGATATCATGCAAGTCAACATGGTGGTGAACTATGATCTGCCGCTCATGAGCGATAGCCGAGGGGGCTTAAAGCCGGATGTAGAGACCTATATTCATCGGATTGGTGCGTTTCATTTCATCCCTTCTGATCTCTTCTCCATGGCGTCCTTTTTCTGCTTTTGTTGGCTGTACCGGTCCTGACAGTGCATTTAACTTGGTTTCGACTGTAATGCTCAGGCCGAACGGGCCGTTTTGGGCGCAAGGGTCTCTCGATCAACTTCGTCCATAATGACAAGACGTGGAAGCAGATGCAGGACATTGAGGCTGTCACGGGCAAGGTTATCACGAAGGTGGAGACGGATGATCTCGATGTAATGGAGGAGGTAAGTGTCTTGTTCTTTGCCTCTGTGGCCGCGATTGTCTGACTTCTGGTGGCTGTTGCCCGGCCGCGTGGTGATGTAGACGCTGAAGAAGTACTTGAAGTAATGATGGACCTGCGTGTAGAGTATATGTCTCCGAGTACTATTGGGCACAATGTTGTACTAGTGTGTGGCGGCATATTTGTAGGATCAGTTTGGGATAGGTGCTTGTATTGCGTTTGTTTCGGTTGCTAAGATTGAGGGTTGAGGGGCATCGAGCTTGATGCATGACTTTATAGCGCTAGACACAGTTATTGTGTGGCGAGTGTCTGCTCGGTCGGAAGTCCGAGTATCTCAGGATCTTACCTCCTTCCACAGCCTAGAGGTTTTTCTTTCCCCTCCTAATACTTCCGAGTGTTTGTCGCAGTCGAAAGGATGACAGAACGAAGGCAAGGTGATTGTGAGAAAAGCACTGCTTTAAGCTTGCCACATCTGCACCAGCCACTTGGCGCTTTATGTACCGCCACTGACGTAACGCACATTGCTGCCACTGGTTCTTTCCTGCTTTTTCGACTCTTGAATCCGTTGTTCTTCTCATGACCGGCGCCGTCGGCCTCACTACCTGGATAGCAAAGCGAGCTAATGAACTGATACATGGTAAGTACAGTCCAGCATACTCATCTTGGATTGGCTTTCTATAGATATTGTCCCGGTAGCTCCCGAATCACTCGACTTTCTGTGGTGATACCGGCAGCATCCTGTCTCATTCGCAACTCATTCGGTACGTACCCCTCTTCCTCTGCTTCTACTTCTTGAGTGCTATGACTCGGACGTGAGCGCAAAGCTCTAGTTGGTTTGAACAGGTTACATGAAACCTTTACTCGTGCAACTTTACCACGTCGTCTAGCATCGCTACGGCCATAGGACGAAGATTATCCAGAGTGGGCGGGCTAGCTTGATGCCTAGCTTATTAATTGAATACCTTGACTTTATCCGACTCTGTTAGAGATGAGATGAAGTCAAGCTGGTTTAAATTAGCGCTAATAGTGTTGCGACCCGCACCTATATCTCAATGGCTTCAAGGACTCGGTCAATCGGATTAGGGCATCGATGATTTTGCTGAGGCATTGAGGGCCGGCAAGTCCTTCTTCACAGCCGTTTTCAGGAAAATGGTAGAGCCTTAATTAATGTGGGTATCACGCATTTGTTGGATCCCGCGATACCCTATTCGCCCCAAATATACCTCTGCTCGTGTGCAAGACACCCTTCCAATACGAGCAGTAAGTAATAAGCAGAATAGGCTAGTATCCCCAGATATATTGGGAACTATGAATCATCATAGTACAGTCATTCGATGTCCTGACGGATAAATTTGGTAGAGCTCACTTGCATGAGGGCCAGGAGCGACTGCCATTATTCGCAGAGTAATAGTTCAATATTAATTGGCCTACCTGTCCCTCGTTCAATCAAGTCCTCGACACCAGAATAACAGGAGTAATCTGCTGCTGCACCAGCCTCCACTCTTAGCTGCTCGCAGATTTTTGTTCTGAATGAAGATTGGGTCCAAATCGTCCTGATTTTGATACACGGGCGTCAACGGAGAGGATGCTTATCTGATCCGCTAGAATAAGTGAGCTACTCCTCCTACATGAAATCCGAACGGATCACTGCCTGTCGGAAATGACCCCTTTGAGAGTGTAATATGGTTACCTGGCTGTGAGGTGCCCTATCCCACTTGAGCGCTGTGGAGTTTGTCAGTGACACTTCATTGTGAAGTTTTCAGAGTGCTGCATAAACAGACATGACCTTCTTCGAATAACTGAAACAGTCTGACTGCATACGTATGCCGGCGGATTGTCATATGCACAATATATGAGTGTGCCACGTTCCCGCGGGAGATATGCCTTCGAGCGCATACAACGACTACATTAAAAGAGGTCTGTATTTGGAGACTACCTTTGAGGTACTTCTTCTGCCGACGTAGTATGGCCCGCGAAACATGGCCAACGTACCTCGATATCCTCTTTGCACGTCATACAAGACGATCTATCACTACTCAAATAGATTTCAAGTTATTTCTCGAAGAATGCATAGGCCATGTTATGGTCGTAGACTCGACATGTCTCCGGGTCCACTTTAAGGAAGGCTGATAGCCAAGGATACGTATTCTTGTTTTAGGATACTCTGAGTAGATCTTTTCCATTCGGCGAGCACTATTGTCCGATTGAAGTGGAAGCTTGGGCCTCTCGAACGTCTAGAAGAGCAATGAAGGCTCCAATGTCTCAGAAACTATGTTTCAGTTTTCTTGGTGCCCATTCGGCGGCACTTCCGCTGATCGTTCCTAAATAAGACTTCCGAACATGAATACCCTAGGTGTCCAATCATGTCATGAGCTATCCGGCGTATCTGGAAACTTACTGGCAGGAAGTTGGAGTATGCCCTTGCTTGGGATCTGAACACATCTAAATGTAGCTTCAAGACTACACGAGAGTCAGGAAAGTACACGGCCATAATTTCGCTATCACAGCACGACTCTGACGCGAACATGCTAGTGCACTATCGCAGACGCTGACGTCGTAATCCAGCAGGTCATGGTGTTCTGTTTTGTTCCGTCCCTGGCCAAACCAGAGGCAATACCGACGAACTGTCTCCAACATCGCCCAACTATCATTGTTGCTTCTTCCTATCCTCGTGATATTTTGAGGCCATTGGTATCCACCTCTCAATTTATATCCCGTCATCACAAATCTTCACTAGCCTCGCCTTGGCGCAATGGTATTACCTGAAATATGTTCAAGGAAACGAAGATCGTCCCGATCCCGCGTATGCGGCTGACTCTCGCCGTGCTTTGGGCAAATGTCGAAGTCCACAACTTGACTCCTTTGAGCCCCCTCTGCTTTTGCTACTACCCCCTTCCTATAAATGCGAGACCGGGTCGTCCTTTCACATCCATGACCCAAGGACATCACGGTACTCTCAGACAGAGTCTACCATACTCGCATTGCATTCTACTTCAACCGTATTTTATCGTATCCTGGGCTTTATTAGTGTCGTGGTTGAAGGTACCTACGAGTTGTGCCCCACATATTCACACATAACAGCTAACTTTTCTCTCTTGCTCAGACTTTAGGCACCTTGTCTCAACGCTACCAGTATTTATTCCGGACGAACCTGACTACGGTTCTGTATCTGCTTCACCAAACAAAATTGTCGTTGTCACGTTGCCAGACAAAATGGAGCACCATGACGGCAGACAGGACCGGTATGTTCTTGCTCAAGCACTGTGGAAGTTCGTCCTTCTCTCGGCCCTTATTTTTACATTTTTCGAACCGTCAAGGAAGATGGATGATTCAAGACGAACCGAAGAGCCCCGTAATGACCTGTACCCAACATTCGAGCGAAGCGATCACAACCTGGAGTCAGTCCTTGGGGGAATGTACCACTTCCGTTCGCTCGTATGCTCCCAGCAGAACACGGTGAGCAGTATCGATTATGGTCTGAGGAATTGAAGGAAGTTATACAGGGCGTGAGTCGATATTGATGTCTGCAATTTCGCAGGAGACTCGTATATCGGCCAATCGCCTACCTACCGTCGTGAGTACTGTTCTTTACAATACACTGGTTTAACAGGCATATTATGACGCAAGTCACCTTCTATGTTTTTACCAGCCTGCTATCCCACGCTATTACAACGCTAGGGCAGTGGGAGTAGATTATATGCATCCTTCGAGCGCTTCTGCCCTCGTATGTGTAGACTCCATCTTCCGTCATCCCCGCGCGACTCACAAGATGCTTCCTTTGATACTAGACATGGTCTCCTCCGGCTGGCCAGCCAATGAGTGATGTGTATTCTGATGAGCTCTTGGTTCAAGAACGTCCTCAAGCAGTCGCCGATCCCTTGATACTACCAGCCCCACTGGTCGGAGACGTTCGACAATATCGACACAAAATAGCTTGTCGACTCACTGCCACCGGTAGAGGCCTGGGAGGTCGTAGTACGATTGACCTAGCCGGTATGAGCCATATGCAGTCCAATGCGAATCATACATATGGCCTGGTCAGTGTCAAGTTTGGAAGAACGATGGGCCCAGTTAGCATCGTTCCTCAATCAGAATATCGTCATTCTTCCAAAGCAGGGCAGACTCGATACGGTCGTCCACTCGACTTGACGTCGATAGCATTCGTCAGCGTCGATGGCAACGGTGCCCGAGAGGATGGAGTCATTGTAGAGGATGCTTTGAAGGGGTTCAAAGGCTGCCCTGTGGAGCTTGAGGGTGCGGACGATATCGTTCTGGAAGGTTCTGTCGTCAATATAACTGTGCACATAATGGTGAGTCCTGATTTTACAATATATAATTAGTGATTGCAAGGCGCCGGACATGATTTTGACAAGTATGCTCGTACATAGTGGTTTGGCCGGGAACCCTGGAAGAATTTGATCAGCACAAGATGCTTGCAGGAGAAGCGCATTATCCCAATGACTCGAGGAATCCTCGCCCAAAGATTAGCCAAAGCTCTGGTCAAGTTCATGCAGGTGAGGATTGCGACCAGTTCTCACGTCTCATGAAACAAACTGAATTATTATCTTAACACGTACAGCATGTCAGATGGCTGGATACCAAGTCGGAAATGTCTGCTACACCTAACGCCAGCGGTCTTCTCTCCATCCCAGCTGCGGGTCAAATGGTCATACGCAGTCTCAATCCTGTGACTCACGGCGGGTGGCAAGTAGACCTCGCTGTTGCTGGCGTTCGCCCTATTATTTAACTTCGAGCTCGTTGTGCGAGGCTACATCTCTAGAAGACGAATGGACGTTAATTTACCGAAGTTTCACGATAGTACCTATATTTCACCAAACTATAGCTGACTCTCTGCTCCCTGTTTTCGCTCACTCTCGTGTTCTCTGTACCTACGTGCTTGGCCGCTAGATGAACACATTTGTAACATATGAGGCTCACACATTGACAAGAACTTGCGCCATCGATACCAGCAAAATACAGGGTGATAAATAATGCACGCAATAACATATCTTTTCATTAATTCATTCTGCTCAATTCCACTCACTCCTTGTGACGGTTCGATGCCAGCATCTTGGAGTCACAGCAACACGACTTTTCCGATTGCCTTGAAAGAGACCATGTGAGGGTTAAGTATAATAAGGACATTGGGACAGCAGACCCTCTTTTGACGCCCTTTGTCCATTTTCCATCAGATTCATTTCTGCGATCATCCTAGAAAAATTCATGTATGACTGAATCGATTCGCACGGAAGAGGAAGGAAATGACGCTTTAAGAAGACATCCTAGCCACGATAATGTCGAAGGCCGGCTTCATGATGAGGTTCTGTGAAATGTGATAGATCAGAACGACTTCATTCGAGTATGAGCAAGGGTGGTGATACTCACAGAATCCCACGGACAAGCAGCACCTTGGCCAGAGAAAGTAGATGGCACCCAAGAGTACTTATCCTATGTACATGAATATATGTCAGGTTCATTTTTCGTTCGTCATGGCACTTGCACAGACAGAGAACTCACGGTGTAATCCCAGATCGTCACACCAACACATCCATCCACGGCCTGACACGCCGCAATCACATTCTGATAATCTGTCTTCTGTTGCTCATACAACGCCTCCGTCGCCGGTAACGTCATCCTAATATCCAACTCCGTAATGGCCACCTCAATCCCCAACGCCATGAACGCTTCCATCTGACTTTGGATCGATGTCGGAACCTGGCCTACGATCGAGTGGCCTTGGAAGCCGATCCCATCGAGAGGGACATCATCTGCAAGGAGAGACTCCACGAGAGAAAGCATGGAGGCTGATTTACCAGAGGCGTATTCGAGGTTAGATTCGTTGATGTACAGTTTGGTGGAGGGATCAGCGGCGCGGGCGGCGGTGAGAACCGTGGGAACATATGTGGTGTTGAGCTCGTTGTAGAATACGTCCGTGCGCCAGGTGCCGTCATCGTTGAAAGGTTCATTGACGATGTCGAAGGAGTCTAGAGTGTTGACGAATTGGCATGAGTAAACCATGAAAATGATAGCCTAACAGTCACCACGTACAAGTGTCACCCTTATAGTGTGTCAGGAGTGTCGTGCAATGGTTAACCATGGCACTCTCCAGTTCAGAGGCGGAGAGCGCCCCGCTCGAAACCCAGCTGGGAAGCTGATTTTACCACACACAGTTGTGCCCACGAAGGAGTTGTCCGTTAGTCTGTGCCAGATCCAAAATCGCATCACCAGCTGTGAACGTAAAGGTGCCCTGAGTAGGCTCTGTCGCGTCCTGAAGAACACCGATCCGAGGGGTGTCAGCCAGTAAGCTTGGCCGCTGCGAGGTGCAAGAATATAATAACTGCATCTACGGGACTACTCACCCACTTCCACCTGTTTCCAGGCGTGATCTGTCCAAATATCGTGTTGTCACTTAGGATCGCCACATAGGCCGTGTCCGTCAGCTCGGGTTATCGGTCGCAGACCCAAAGTAGACTTTTCCAGTGCCAGAAGCGAGAGTGTTCAATTTGGCAGTCGAAGTTCCAGTGGGGAGGCTGGCGGATCCAGTCGATGTAGACGTAGCACTACCGCTGCTGGCTGCGTCCTGATAAAACACGCATAGAAGAAGAGGAATGTTTGATTCGAACGATAGTCACGAACTAGGTATGGAGGAGACATACGAGGATGTATTCTAGATTTTTGCCATGCAATAGTCGTGAGAATAAGAGCTCAAAGGCATGGGGACTATACACAGCTCACGAGAATAGTACTAGTAGGACGAGGAGGCAAGTCAGCTTGGCGATTCAATATGACAGAAGGCACTGCAATGACAAGGGCGGCAAAAAATTTTGAAAGCCTCAGCATGATGTCTTGAGCCGAACAAGTGAGACATCGAAGGAGATGATGCTGGGAGAACGTAGACGCCGAGAAATACAAGTAAATGGGCTACAGTGATAGCTCTACTCTCCGAGCTTGTTTTATACTGATGATTTTCTTTCGCTACGGTACAGAAGCATCATGGCCACACCAGTACCGTCCTTGCTGGCCGAAGTTCGGATGTTCGTCGCTGATTCGGGACGCAGGAGGCACAATGCTGGTAGTGTTCACATGAGCAGTAGCACCTATTCCCTATGAATGTCAGTCGATAGAAATCCTGTCCGCATGATGCGATGTGTATAAGGCTCAGATGCCTAGTCGTGCCTTGGTAACGATATGAGACTGTCCAACATGTAATTGACGGAGGGTACGTGGTGTACTACTCGTTCAGATACTTCTGCAAACAAGCTAGGCGCGGAGTTACAGTCCACATTAGGATAGTCGACCTCCAGTTGTGAAGTACTTTCGAGTGGAAAACTCGGATAAGCAACTGGCCACGGCCCGTGAGTGTCACAGAACTGTCTGAATATGGAATGACCATCAAGTCACGTCGAAAGCCATTGGAATTTCTTGCATGCGCTCAGGGATTCTGAGAACGTTACAAGCACTCCATCTAAAAATGCTCCGAAACTCGAGTGACGCATATACGTCAGAACCACGTCCACAGGAACAATTCATGTAGGCTCAGAGCTAATCCCATTTACAGATGGACCAGCCGTAGGCAGTGCAGACGACGGTGGTGCACAGCAGAACACATCCGATGTTTTCACGGTCGTTCAGGTCTGGTGACGAGCCTGCAAACCCGTAAAAAGGTTCGAGCTTTCTCGTGCAATGGATAATCGGACGGTGGATAATGAAGCGATTGCATGCACCTACAGTGGCAGCAGCAAGATGACCTCTCATAGCAGACAAGAATGATGAGGGGGCATGAGACCCTGAGAAATTAGAAGGCAGTTGCACGGATGGTGTGGCAACCGGCTACTGGATGGGACGAAGGGCAGAATGACGAAAAGATGACGCCAGTACGAGGACATGCCGATGATGGTGCTCCAAGAAAGAATATTATTAGAAAAGAAAGAAAGACAACGGACCACTTGGCTACGACGACAGGGATATAACCCCGTACATACAGCTCTCCATTCGAATTTACCGTGGATATCTGCACACTCGCATACTTCAAGCTCTCCTTCAATGGTTTCCCAAACACAGGGTGTTCCAATTTGATTTCTGTGCCGAGGTAAAGTTCTGCCACCAGGCTCTGAGCGACGCCCTGGTGGGTGGATGTTGTTCTGCGGTCATGGATCTGGAGGCGGAAGAAGACGCAGAGGGAGGTAGGATCGAGACGTCCTCTGTCGGGCGTCGCTGGAGCGAATGCGGTGCCTGTTCTTGTTCTTGTGCGAGCGGCGACGGTGATGTCTTTGACTTCGTGGGGGTGCGTTTGGGTGGGTATGAGACGGAATGACGAGAAGGTGGATGAGTTTGTGAGTATGATTGTGATTGTGGAGGAGGAGGAGGACTGGGAGTGGAGCGGTGGTCGGAGGCGGTGGAGGGACGGAAGAGGCGGAGGGGGAGCCTGTGCGGGTGCGGGGGCGGGTCGGGGGCCGGATGTTGCGCTGGGCGAGTCGGGGAGCGAGGTCAGTGGTTGCGCCCCCCAAGGAAGCCGAACGTTCGTCGGGGTCGGCTCGAGGCCAGTGCGGCTGAATTTAAGCACAAAAATGCGAAGAGAGAAAGGCAGACGCCGACGCGAGCAACGAGGCATCACCGCCGTTCGCCCGCCGCTTGGGGCCTCTGACGCACCTTTCTCTCACGCTCCGGCGCTGGGCCACTTCGCTCCCTGTCGCTCGATTTCTTGTACTTCTGAGCCCCATCCAGCCGTCACATACAGGACCATAGGTTACTCATCTAGCTCCATCTGGGTCCTTCCTGGATCTGACGCTGCGCATTGGGTTCAGCTAATCGAAATCTCTCACGCTCTTTTTCAGCGTCTCCAAACCTTTTCTGTTCTCAACGACCACGACACTCCGGAGCTGCACCGGGATACATTATATATCTAGTCCAGCTCAGATCAAGTTACAAGACCACAGAAAATCATACATCGATCACGCTCTCGACTCTCGACCCTTCGGCATTGCATGTTTACCGAGTCACGACGACGGCTTCCCCCGGTTGCTTCCGTCTTACCTCGTTCAACCTTCTCGGCTCTTTTCAGCCACCCGTTTTCTTTAGATATTGCATGTTCTCTGCAGAAAGACAAGACGGTGCTGGGTGGTACTGTATAGACGGTACTCACATTCTCAGCATTGCAGAAGCCGGTGAAAAAATACCTTCGGTGTCGAAGAACCTTCAGCCGTCGCATCCAAACAAGCTCTGCCATTCATTGTTGTGCCTGCCGAAGGTTCATCGAGATCGGCTCACGGCCAGCACGGTGGAAGTCGCCTGCGCGAAAGGGAGCCAGAGGGTCTCAAGACATCGACAAATCGCCCATAAACAACTCGCCACATCCAAGTGTGGCGTGCGCTCTGATCCGACACCAAGATCTCCACGCGACATCTGCTCGGCGTTCGTACACTCCCTGCATTCATTGTGGGAGGTCTGCTACAGGAAAAATCATATGTATGAGTACGTCCCCTCTTCATTTAATTTTATCCAACATCGCGGGCTCGCATCCAGCGCGCCCTGCCACGTCACGAAGGTCAAATTACCAACCCTATAACCCGTATAGATGACGACGCGCAACTCTATCACAGGTCGATTGCCGTTGTGGTGAGCTCCCTTTCCCTTCCTCTGTCTGCTCTCCATTTCTTTCGTCGTGTTTGGCTGTGCTGCCATCGTGGCGCCGATGATCCAAGCGAGCTTGTGAGAGATGTTTAGTCTGGCCAATCATGATGGCATCTGATGGGACTTCCGACTTGGGAATATACAACGAAAAGGTGTGATAACTCGGAATAAATCCTACTGGGCCTCTACTCCTATAGAATCATGTATAAGGGGCCTCGACATGCTATGAGTAGTCCTCACATAACCCTCCACATATCCTGATCTATCCCGGACATGACACTCGCGTCCTGACCTAGTCTTCTCTTTTGACCGAACCCGTGCACGCTATTGCAGACAAATGAACTCTCAGTCGATATCGAGAGACGATTCAGCTAGGTTAAGTAAGCTGAGGCCATGTCCGGGCTAGGATAGGGAAAGTTGAGGTTTAGCCCAGACCGAGCGCGACCCTCCCACACCCTCGGGGTTGGTATCATACTTTCGGCCGTGCCCCCCAACCCCCGCTTTCGCATCATATGTACATCGGGCCAAAAGCCGCCCCAGAAACCTCCGTTTTCGCTCCAGACCTCCGCGCTGATGCGCCGTCCAAACTCCCGCCCCGAGATCAGATCCGTAGGGGATTGTCAGGCGTCTTCATTTGATGCACCCTTTTTGTGCTCGTACATGACGAAATGTAGTGCTGCAATATGGACAGGACTGTCGGCGTCTGGAGATCCTCGACGATTTGATTCCCGGCATTGTGGCAACATTGTGGCGCAAGATGGTAATTTCCAGGGGATGTCGAGGCGTGTTGCGGAAACGTAACTCGTGTGAACAGAATAGACCGTTTAAGTGCTTGGATCGCTGAAAGAGCGACAATCGTCTACAGTTATACTCCTGCCTCTGGTCTTGGCCCGACGCTGTGATCCGGCCAATACACATATACACGACCAGGCACCCTTTTTGTGCGTCGTTCCTCGTTTCACTCTTGCAGTTGTTTTCAGAATCATAGTCGCGCCCGCGTTTTCGTTCGATGGAGCGGTCGGAGCTTTCTGACGCAACCAGCTACCATTTCAGGACGCAAGCGCCAATTCCTACGAAGGGCCACACCTGCCCTCATAACATCGACATAGGCATTACTATTCCACCTCAGAATATCAGGTAGGCAGTTTTTATGAGACATATATCTTGCATGAGGTTCTGGAGTTTTTTTTTGGAGACATCTTCATCGGGACTAACGCTCTGAGGGCTTGCTGAGGCATACGAGAGTGCTGTGGCCCAGCCTGTGGCGAGCCCATCGGAAGCCCCGGTGAGGCTCCGAGTGGGGCCAAGCTCCATCGACGAAAATCCTGGATGCGACTACAATTCTGAAAACAGCTGTAATGCGACATTTGTTGCTCTAATTACGAACGCGGATCACTCATTCGGTTCGGTACACGTTCAAATCATTTCCGAGGCTGATAGCCGATGCTTTCCGGTCAACATCATTCGACAGAACAACTCAGACCACCAGATGATGCCTTGCACTCATCGTGGCCCGCAAACGGAGGGAACCCCCGGTGTGCCTGTCCATCATTCCCATGATTTGGACCCAGGCGAATGGCGTGCCACACTGGACAAGCCACAATATTCACACTACATATGAGGAGTATTGTGTGGTCGCCTGCCGCATTTCGAACCTCAGGGTGTTATTTCATATTGCCTGACTCCTCTGGTCCCGGCTGCTTCCGTCTACCTCGTTCAACTTTCTCGTTCAATGTCTCCGCTGAACCTCTGTGTGCGGGAGCGACGAAACACATAGCGGTTCTACTCCTTCAAATGCGCTACGTATTGCATAACAAAGCTCATTTTGCGTTGTTTATTTTAGTGGATTATTTTTACTGTGCCTGCGGCGCTGGGCCAATATTCGCCACACCCATACCATATTTAAGGTTTTGTACACAAAATCTCGGTATACGGCGATGACGGTCTAGCCTGTAGCATGCCAACATTCTGTCTCTCGAGCTTCGTCCAAACATGGAAAGTTCAAACACTCACAAGAATCTAGGGCTCCCAACGGAGATCTACTCAGCGCGATCCGTATGAGCTAGTACAGATGCAGTATCCGAGGACAGCTCAGGAGCTATTCCTGGCGTCCCACACTGTTTTCCCACGTAGCCATCAATATGAAGGTTGCAGCTTTTTTGATAGGTGTATGCACACCTCGATCGTGCTCAGAGTTACGGGGACGTTTCAACACAGCTTCTTTAGATAATAAGAAACATGACCACCCACAGTCAGAGAATACCCAATTCAAGATATATGTATTTTTCCCGATTTTGTTTGAGGTAGACACGCTGCCATAATCGGAGCGAGAACGTTGCTGATGGCGGTCGGTCCCCTAGCATTTTGCATGATGCGATTGTTGGAGTGCCATCCAATCAGAGAGCAGCCTACACGGCTATTGTTTTCTTTTTACAGCTATAGTCGCGAAGTATAAAGGAAACTGGTTCAGAGCGATTTGGGATTCCTCACCCCCCACCACATTCTTCATCGATGTACTCTCACACCTACCCATATAATGGAGACGGATTCCATCCCGCCGTTGAGGACATGTCTGACCATGTGAGTACGCCAATCCTTACATATTGTACTTCATTTCATGCTTTTTGGTATGTATTCAGGACGTTAGTACGCTCGACCCGGACATGAACCAGCACATAGTTCGTAGCTCCTTTCCCGTCATTCTTATAGCTCGACTTAACGACATTTACAGATATACGATCCAAGCTACAGTGGTACTACTGAAGACATGTACCAGCGTGGTCCTGTCTTGTACATGCCTGTGCGTATATTTCTAGAACGTGTCGATGCTTTCAACGAACCCGAATCTGGCAGCGCCCTTCCATCATTGAGCACTAAAGTGTAACCTGTCTGCTCAGGCCGCACATATGGTAAGGGATGGGCAGCCATACCCATACCTGACAGGTCAGGTAGACGAGATGCATGGGTCAAGACAGCTACCGGTCAGGACCGTTTGCCTATTCGTGCTTACTACCAACCTATTCACACAACCGAACAGGCTCAGCCCGACGCTAGAGAAAATAACTTTGCCCAGGACACTGGCGTCATGGTCGATCAGCTCACATCTCAGTTTGCCTCTGTGAGTATCCCTCTGAGCTATTTTAAGGCGCCGCTTCTCGTTGTGCAACAGGACGCTGACTCGCACATATACACCCATATCTTTCATAAGTCGACTGTGATTGGCGACAGCGACCTTTCTGCACAGACCTCTTCGTCTTCGTCTCTCTCCAGATCCATCACATTCATCGCACAAGATAGATATCAGCAACAGAAGGGGAAAGACCGTTATCGTCTTCCACACACCGCATCGTCTATTTCCTTTCGTGGCCATGGTGAAGGCGAGGATGGAGTTCACGCTGCAGTATGCATTAATCACCCCGGACTCGAGAACGCAGAGGAATGTGTTCTCGTGGGCCACGAGAGTGAAACTATCACGGTACACGTATTACCATCGGTGAGAACTTGAATTCCTCCTATGCGTTCTACACCACTGTGAGCATAATATGTTATTAACGCATGTCTTGTCTTCTGGATTCCTAGGCCGAATACAAATCACAAAATTAGTCCGACTGGAGTGGCACCATCAACATCAAGGCAGGAAAGTCCGAAGGTGGTGGATATAACCCAATAACACGTCGACAACTTTTCGAGCGACTTTCTCGCCGTTTTAAGGGATGTGTGGAGGGCCGCCGGGTACGTGGGCATTCATGTAAATCGGATGAACGTCTCGATCTTTAACTGAAGAGCTGTATCATTTAGAGCTCCTCCAGGTCCACCACCGGCACTGTCCTGAACCCCTTCCCACCGAAGATGACTTTAGGAGATATAGTGATCCGTAGGCTATACCAAGTGTCGCAAGGATCATGGCAAGTCGAGCTTGGCTACAAGGAGTCAGACTCGCTGTGATTTTACGACATTTAGTAAGGGAGTGGTGCGTGCACTGGCAAGCAGTGCAGCGCGGGTCTCTACTATTTTCTACAAATCCAAAAACGAGAGCCTCGGATTCTACCGGTTCAGATGCGACCCGCATTTTGCACTGGTTATTTCTGGGAAAATAAAACAACATAGGCTTCGAGTATGCCTTCATAATTATCTCGTTTATCTTTTATTACCCCGCCCACCCTTACTTATTTCTTCCATACACACCCTCCTGTATCAAAATTAACCTACTTCTTCCTTCCCCTTCTATTTCGTGTCGTATTGCGTGTCATTTACTATTCCTCCTGTCCTCACATGTACGACTAATAACTATAATGTGTTTGTAAACTCAACTCCCTTTCCGCATCGCTCCTCTCCCGTTCCCCCATCCACCTTACACGGGCTAACATAAAGTAAACTACTCTCTCTTTAACCTCCCCATCATAATTCCCCCTCACTTTCCCCTTAAAGCCAGTTTCCCCGATTGCGTCACACTCGTGCCGGATAGACGATGATCTATATCGTAACGGCTCTCCTCATCTGTTAGTGTGTACTGTACTTGATCTTGAAGGTGTATCGACACCAAATATTATAGCGCATGTGCTATCGTATGGCTTTGCTTACGGGTTCGATCGTACCAGTATAAGCAAGAAGAGCCCATCGCTTGACATGATGAGTCAGATTGATGAATTTCGAGACTCGTAGCCTGATAGTCTCACGTACGCTACATACAACGTTCGACGGCCCCCTCTCGGCAAGACGCGCCATAATCATACAACTGGCCTCCCCCGCCCCTCCAGATAGTCGCATCCTGCTCTGATTTGCAATGCCATCTGAGCGAGCTATGTTCGCATGTATCAATAATGTCATGAGCAATGTATCACATGAAGATAGAAAAAGACAATTACATTCTCTTCCTTGAATGCTGCAAAATGATCGCCTGGGATCTCAAGCACTTCGATCCCGCCACGCCCGACCAAGCTCTCCCATTCCGCCACACCAGCTCCAGGCTTAGATCTATGCTTAAGCCACTCGGGAACATCTTCCGGGGGCACACCTCGGGGATGGAAACCTTCCTTTGAGCGCAGGAGAACGAGTGGCGGGTAGGATGAACCGTCTACATAACCACCTCTTTTGTCGTCGGAAGCTTGAAAGGTTGATCCGTACCGCTCCAAGAGCTTCGCATTTTCGGTAAACTGGCTCTTTACACACATTTGGATACCTTTTCGCCGGCCAGATATGGGTGAAGAGCAGGAGTGTGGCTCCGATGTTTGTGATGTGAGCACGGCGTCGATTACCGTCAAGGACATGGGGACGTGCTGGACGGGACACGGCGAATCAACGAGTATGACACCCCGGACTGGCGACCTCATCTCTGAATTATTGTATCGAAGGAGCTGCCGCGCAATTTCGAATGCGACCACGCCACCGAAGGACCAGCCTATAAGATGAAGTCGTATATAAGAATTGGACGTCTGGCAGTGTCAGAGAATTCACAGTTTGATGTATTACGCACCAGCTAAAATGACACCTTCGTCGACCGCACATCTTCCGTTCTGGCTCTGACTCCTCTGACTTGCCTCCAGGACGTACTGTGTGTACTCCTTCGCCATCTCTTCCACGCTATCCCAGTTCTCCTCTTCAACTCCGTCTGACGCCCGTTCGTTATGGCAATTGCTACCGCAGTCTACGCGGAGGAACTTGGGGTTTTGGATTCCCCATAGGTCCCTACCGATCGATGGTAGGCGTCGGAGATAAGACAAGAGCCCGGAGCCATCATGGATGAAGACGATAGGGATAGGTATGTGACCGCAACGAGATGCGACTGAAGTTGAAAAGTCAGATGGTGGGGAAGAAGCCGTGCCTGAGTGTAACGGAAGGGGGCAGGAAGACTGTATAAGCAAAGGATTCTCGTCGAGCTGGAGTAGTCGACCCAGGGCGACTTGTGTGTCCTCGGTTCCCGCCGCCGCACTTTCGTTACCTTCCTCCTGGAGGGGGTAGAAGTTTGGCTTTCTCTCCTTGTCTTGGGCGCGCACTCGTACCCCCTTCTGAATTTGGCTGTCCACAAGCATCACCAACTCTCGTACCGTCTCGCAGCGCTCGAACAACGCGCAGCCTGTCGTCTCCATCCCTGTCCTATTCTCCTTATGAACCCCCAATGCATCCCACAATACACTCTGCACCTCTATACTCGTCAAAGAATCCAGGCCCAGCGCATCCAGAACAACGTCGTCGCCGATCTCGTAAACCGGAACTTCGAGAACTGAACTTAGTATGGACTTGACCTGAGCGGATATGTCGTCCTTGGTTTCGAGAGCAAGAATAGAAGGATCCAGGCTCGATCTGGGGTAATAGGTGTGGGTGGCCATGGCGGAGGAGTCATCGTCGTTGACGAGCGTCGGGATAGTCGAGAAAGAATCGTCGCCAGGAAGATGAGGGAGGAAAGACGTTGTGGATACGTCGGGATATTGAAATTTCTCCACTGCCGCTATAATCTCTTCGATAGTCCTGCATTCCGCCATGATAGATGTTGACCTCGATGATGGGAGTCGCTGAACGGAGGGGAAACGTTCTCGGAGAGCACCCAATATCTCGATAGACATGAGAGAGTCGATACCGTAGTTGCTAATCTCAACGTCGAGATCAAGGTCTAGGTCGGCCAGGGAGATATCACAAGTTTGAGAGATAACTTGAATGATTTCTGCGCGAGTATCTAGAGCGGGCTCGGGATTGGAGAGGGTGAAGGCGGTGGAAGCCGTAGACAAGTGAGAGGAAGAACGAGAAATATATGGAGGTTGAACCAATGATCGTCGGTAGTCGGAATGTGTTGGTGATTGGAGTGTCAAGATACGAGAATGGGCTGTTGTCGATATCGCAGATGCGACCGTAGGAAGACGAGCGGGGCCGGCATGGTCAGGACCGCTGCGACCGGCGAAAGCAACAAGGCTCCGCCTCAAACTAGTGATTCTGATCTTTCTGAACTCTATTCCTTCCATTCTCGCTACCACCTTGTTACACCCACCCTCTTTCCCTTTCTCATTGGTGACTTCGATCACTACTACGTGCGCCGTAATACTAGTGGTGCCGCGAAGTAAGGTCATATAAATGCCGTAGGCGTCGTTTCCGCTTGTGAAATTTGGAGGAGCATCCATGAAGCCGAGTTTGGAGCAGATGAAGGCTTCGGATGGTTCTGCAAGGAGGTTAGCGAGGAAGCCTGCGGCATGAAGCATTCTGTCCAGCACAACTTTCAACTTTGAGTCTCCCTCCCCGAAAAGTCACAGTGACAGAGGTATAAACGACTCACGTGTCTAAGAAGATAGGATGCAGTACGAATCCTATCTTTCCTTCCCCAAAGTTCTGCTCGGGCCCTGAACCTCGCAATGTCGGTACCTGAACGATGGCATAACCTTCCATACCACCCTCCCCGACAATCAATCTCTTGATAGCTCTGAACTCCTCAGAGTACATCACAACTCGCGGAAAGACTACCTCGTATATTGTCCGCGTCGAAAAGATCTCCACCGAGTATGCCTCATCTAACGACGTGAGACTTGAGATACGATCGGAAATATCGAATTTTATGTCGGAGGAATTAGTTGTGGTGGTAGATGACTCGATGGAAGGCGAGAAATTGAAGACGCCTGTGCAATGGGTGGTTTTTTCCGAGTGCTGCGGCCTCTGTGAAGACAATGAAGATTCGATGAGATGGGACGTGACACTG
Source organism: Stereum hirsutum FP-91666 SS1 (assembly GCF_000264905.1). Lineage (NCBI taxonomy): Eukaryota > Fungi > Basidiomycota > Agaricomycetes > Russulales > Stereaceae > Stereum > Stereum hirsutum. The sequence goes on from NW_006763132.1 coordinate 2,997,633, forward strand.
AAGGATCCCATTCCATCCGGACCAGGTATCGTGACTTCAGACCGAATGACCCTCTCCACACCTTCCATATATACCAACGGGTTGGTATACTCGACATCCGTTAGCAACGTTACGTTACCACCCGCGTCTTCGTCATCTTGACCACCAACTTCGATGGCAGCCCGGGTGCATGCGACGGCCTCCAACACTAACTCCAAGTACACCGACGCAGGACACAATGCGGCCTCGCCGACTTTATGTCCCTCAATGTACCTCCTCACCATCTCTATCGGCGTCTCGAATATAGAGATATTTTCATTTGATGGAGATGGGTGTTGAGTCCAGGATCCAAGCATCGCAAATCTTGACAGGTCTGTTGGTGTGGCGGTGGCGGTGGCGACGCGCTTAGTGTGGCGATATCGAGAGGTGGTGGTATCTTCTTTGTACGAGACCCAGAACTTCGTCTTCGCAAACGGATACGTTGGCATCGATATGCATCTCGGTGCTTCTTGGTATCGGCACTCGAAAACCTCTCTCCACTTCACATCCACCCTCGCCATATACATCTGTGCCAAAGTTGAGCCCAATGTAGTCCAAGGCTCGATGCCCTTGCGCATCGAACCCAGGAACACGGTCCTGCTTTTATGAATGTCGAAGTCGTCACAGGCCACGGTGGAACTCGTCCCGGAATTGGCATTCAGCATTGGTAATGTTGTCGTGCTCGGGCCTATCTCCACCCACATCCCCAAACCATCTCCTGCGACACCGTTCCCCATGAAAGTGCCGAGCGAACGCAGTCCACGCTCAAAGTGAACGGGTTCGGCGCAGTGCATCGCATAGTATTCAGCATTGAAAACGTCCGTGTCGCCAGGCATAACGATTTCGCCATAAACATTCGACACGATAGGAATCGTCGGGGCTCGGATTGATATACGTCTAGCGAGGGAAGTGAGGTCGTCTAGCACTGGAAGCATCGTCGGGCTATGATATCCGTACGGCACGGACAGGATGAGGTTCTTGACGTTCAGTTCATTGAGGTGTAAGCGCAGGACGATGAGTTGGGAGATCGGGCCTGAGATGACGCAGTCCGTCGGACTATTGAAGCATGAGATGTGGCACTCGCTGAAATCGTGGCGGAGATCGTGGCTGGTAATGATATCGGAGACAGAATCAGAGCTTATATTGACAGCAAGCATTCCGGTAGCGTTGAGTGTGCATCTCTGGACCATCCATAACGCTCGATTTGCTATGAGCAGCAAAGCGCCCTTCAGCGTCAGAACGCCAGCGATGACTTGAGCTGCATATTCTCCTAGACTGATAGAGGTGTTAGTCACATCCTAAGTTCGAGTTGTGTAGAGTCGCGAGTTACCTATGACCCACAACGACTACCGGCCTAACACCCCAGGTCATCCAAACCTGGGCTAAAGCCCATTCGACGGCAAACACAGCAGTTTGGTGCGCCTGCACTTCCTCTTCCCGGTCCAACCCACTCTTCTCCCCTTCCCCCAGAATAATGGCCAAAACTCCGGGGAATCCCATTTTTCTCAGAATCGAATGACATTCGTCGACGCACTTGCGGAATAGCGGAACAGAATGGTAAAGACTCGCACCCATACCGAGGTACTGTGATCCTTGTCCTGAGAAAACGAAAGCGATTTTGGGAGGGGCGGGGGTAATTTTGGCCGTGATCGAGGGTCGGGTCCGACGCGAATCGATGAGCTTGCGCCAAAGGTCTTCCTTGTCAGTAACAGAGAACGATATCCGATGATCGTAGAGCTGTCGTCGTGCCGTAGCCGTATACGTGATATCGGCCAACCGCGCCTCTTCTCCGTCCGCCGTCTGCAACCACTCAATGTAACGCTCGCGGAGTCTTTCAAGAGCTTCTTCCGTCTTCGCAGATAGCCCAAAGACATATGTCATATTCCGGGTGTCGGGGGAAGGAAGAGGATATATATGTTCCTCCACGACCATGGCCGCATTGGAGCCTGCTGCTCCAAAGTTGTTTACCACGCCAGCCCTTGGTAGCCCGCCTCCCGGCTGTTTCCACTCCATATTTCTCGTCGGAATGACCGAACCGTCGATCCCAAGGGGCAGGATCCTAGGGTTGAGTTCTCGGAAAAAGGCCTGACGAGGGATGGTCCTATGTTTGAACATGAGCAACAGCTTCGCGAGACTGGCGGCTCCAGATGCGGCTTCCAGATGCCCTATGTTCGCCTTGATGGAGGTTATGTGGAGCGGATTATTCGTAGATCGATGCGGTGAGGCGAAGACGTTTCGTATACTCTCGAGCTCAGTCGGATCGCCGGCCTGCGTGCCCGTCCCGTGAGCCTCCACGACGTTGACCCTCTCAGGCTCGATTTCGGAACGGTGCAATAGGCGTTTGAGTAGCGTGGTTTGAGTGGCTGCGTGAGGGTGAGTGATCGAATCTGCGAGTCCGCTTTGATTGATGTCGACGCCGCGAATGACGCCTAGTACGTTGTCGTTCTCCGAAAGCGCGTCGGAGAGGCGTTTGAGAACAAACATTCCGCAGCCTTCAGAGCGGGCATACCCATCTGCAGAGGCGTCGAAGGGTTTACATTGGCCGGTAGGGGAGAGAAAGTGCGCGCGGTCGAGGCCGAGGAACATCTGTTGGGTTGTACACGGGACGGCGTGGATGAAGAAGATATTGATGATATTGGGGCGAAACGGACCACGGACGTCAAGAAATACTCGAATGAATAGAGGGATAGCACGTACGTCTGGGCCTGTGATAATGTTGATGCCGCCTGCTACAGCGGCGTTACAGTCTCCACTTGCAAGGGCGCGGCATGCCTGGTACATGGAAATAAGTGACGACGAGCAAGCTGTTCAGAAAGAATGCCCATTGTGTCAGTGATCGCTCAGGGTACCGAAGAAGAATAGGAAAATTATAATTACCTGTATCCACGACGATTGACGGCCCTCCGAAGCCCATAGCATACGATATCCGTCCGCTTAAGAACGCTCTCAACGTCCCTGGACAGATCATGGACCAAATTAGCCAAAATCCCACAGAGAATGATTGCGCTCGGACAGAACTCACCCGTAGCATAATATACATCCACATCATTCTTCAAATTCTGGGTATAATCTCCGGTAGCGGCACCAACATAACACCCAAAGGTCTCTCTTTTCCACGTATCCGTCGCATCGGGCACGTAACCCGCGTCCTCGAGCGCCTCATACGTCGTGTGCAGAAGAATACGCTGTTGAGGGTCGAGAGAACGGGCCTCACGAGGTGAGATCCTGAAGAACTTGTTGTCGAATACATCGGGACCATCGATGAAGTTACCCATACGGGCCTTCATTGTACGAGGCGTCGAGCTCGAGGTCGCGCCCGAGGAGGCTGTCGGGTCTTGATAGTCGGAGATCTGGAAGCGATGCTGTGGAATCTACGTAGAAGGTGACACTGGGAATGAGGCTCTTGGCGGGACGGAAAAAGACGAGTACTGACCTCCGAGATCGTATTCAAACCTTCCTCCAGAAGCCGCCAAAGCGAAGATACATCCGGCGCACCAGGCATATTGATGGCCATTCCAACGATCGCGATATGTTCCTTTTGCAACTTGGATGTACCCGTGATATTTGAAGTCGTACCAGGAACGATGCGGGTCATAGTCAGATCCAGAGATTCGAAAGCGATCGAAGAAGCTGCCAGATATCGTTCGAAAGTTCGTAGAAGACCAGAGCCTGGACCGATATTGACCACTCGAACGGGTTGGCTTGAAGCATAGGCAGCAGCGGAGAGTAGAACGTAGTCCCAGTTGACCGGATGAAGCATTATAGCGTCTACCATGGCCTCTAATAGTGTCTCGCCATCGATGCTTCGTAGAGCTTCACCCGTAAGGCTGGAATGTACCGGACACACCAAGTCAGAGAAGGCGGGGAAGGAGATATTCCTACGAGAGATATCGGCAAGAATGTCGTCACGAGCAGCTCCGAGATGTTCTGCGCAATGAAAGAGCGTGGAAACGGTAGATTTGTAGGCAGGATAGTTGGCGGATACAGAGAGCGCAAATGATTCCAAAACGTCAGGTCGGCCTGAAATGGTGACGCTGTGATGATCCATCACGGCAGTGAGATACAGAGGAGCAGGCTGGGTCTGTTCCTGTTAACCGAAAATATGAACTTTTGACTCTTCGGGGAAAAGGATTGATTTACCTCTTCGAACCGCTTCAACACACCCAGGGCAATTTCGCGATTCATGCCGAGAAAGACGTAGCTCCACGAGTCATTTTCTGGGTCTTCATCCAACGGGTCGATGTCCTGGGTTGATGCACGTCGATATAGCTCCGTATGCACGCCTATCCAGAAGGCGACCCGAAAGGCTTCCACAGATTTAGAAATGTAATCCAGTGTGGAGATTGAAGACGCGGACACGCAAGCTGGAAGTATTCCAGAGGAGAAGCCGCAGAAGTTGAAAGAAGGCAAGCTATGTCGTGCAGGTGCGTAGGGATTGTTTGAGAGTGTTTGAGTTTCCATGAAAGCGAGATAGCGAAGAGATTGCACTAGAAAGATGCGTATTCCGGACATGATGGTCCTGTGTTTCGGTGGCGAAAGATTCCAGAGAAGTGATTCCGACGTGGGGAAGTCGGAACACGTAATATCGAGGCCGTCTAGTTGAGCAGGAGAGAGGGCAGCGAGCTCTGAAAACAATGCGCGGTGGCATTCCGACATAAGCATGGAACCAGATGGAGAAGACGCATCGTGCAAAGCGAGTGTCTGAGTGTGTACAGAGTCCAAGGACGGAGTACCCTGTCCAGCGAATACCACGACAGAAGCTATTTCGTTTTGATGCATGATCCGTTTGGAGCGATTCTGACGTCGAGTGATAGGGAGGTCGTTGCTTTTAGAGTGATATCTAGCTGAGATATCAGGGGCCAACAGCGGAGAGAGCTACAAGAAAAGTAGGTGATAAGTCGAGAGCAGATTGCGAGTGAGATAAAGAGTTCAAAGAGGACATGAGGGCTTGATTTGCAAGTGGAAAGACGGGATGCATGCGTCATGAACTCCACAGCTACCAAAAAGACGGGCGGGCGATAGAGAATGGGATGAAGACCATCATGCAGATCGTCTGAGATAGAGACCAAAGTCCGCCACACCACGCATGCAGCAACATAGAAGAGACATCTGAAGCGGTAAAAGTGGACTATGCACACGAACGACTCACCGCGTATGAGCTTTCCTACAAGCTGCGATATTGGTACGAGATAAAGGCTGAAAGTTTTTCTTAATTGCCGTCGCGGACGGACTGAGCGAATAGGGAGAGATGCCTCGGCGGTCGCGTCGGTGATCAGCGCTGTCAGCGTTTGCAGTGGCGTTCGAAGGAGTGTGAAATTTTGGTGAAAGTGATAGACTAGACACCGGACCGACACCTCCGGTGAAAAGGATCTAAGTCTTTCTCGACCATTCCTAGATCGTCGATGAAGGAGAGAAGCAGTTCTTGAGCAATTCTATGCAGGATATGGACGCCGATTTTGGAGACCATAGAAGTTCAGTTGATTCTGTGGCGTGGTCAGCGAGCTCGGAGCAACTCGGGAACAAGCGTGGGAATTTGCTGCTGTCGGCGGTTCACGATGTTCACAATTTGCAATGCGAATGTTCACTAGACTCTAGTACCCTCACGATCCACGATTCATACCGCGATAGACCGCGACCCGGTTCGATTCTTCTCTCCTTCAGTCGACGCTTGCACTACTTTGTAGAATGATCGTCCTATCATCGTGCGTGGAGCTACAGCATCTCAATGAAAGGAGAGACTGTCAGTGATGTCTCTATGACGATGAGTCCTTACATGCTACTCGGGGCGGGGCTCTCAAAAGGCTTGAACCCGTGGGGTGGTCCTCTTTGTCCTTAGTTAATTGCAAGAAGTGTGTAATTGCTCAGATCTCAGGTTGCTGTGATGCCGCCGCTTGACTTGTTACAGACTAGCTCACAGCAGCTACAACTACTCAGACACCCACATAAGTTTTTCTTGGAACTCGGCGATGAGGCGTTCAAAAGCGATGCGTCTCTACTTTTGGAGCATCTGGGCCAGCCACGTCAGCAGAAGCGACCTTGTATGAGCAGGTACGCCCCCATGACTGCCCCTCATCTTCCACCAACGGCTCAAGTCTTCATCAGTCCTTTGTTTAGTCTCTTTACTTGCGGCTCCGTCGCGTACGTCGCATGTCCAGCCTCGTTCGCGCTGTCGATGCCTAGCAGAATTTCAGAAAGTGATCCAGCAACATGCCCGACTATTTTCCTAAGCTGTCGTATATGGCACGAGCCGACTTTGAACCGAGCCTCGTGGCATGGGCAGTATACAATCACCCAAACATCCTCTCTATACCGCCCACGTTTATTCTTGAAGCAATCAATCGCCGCATATCCTCACTGACTGACTGCATAATGTGCCCGAAGAAATGCCATCAGAGGTCATGTACAACTTCTCTTCATCGCATCCGCACACCTGCATTGAACCACCTTTCATCGAAGAATATCCGTCGCGGGCCGCGCACATCGTAGGCCGCTCCTTGCTCCCTGCTGGATGCCCATGAAAATGACGAGCATTCGTATAAAGACACATTCATCGCGACTCCTTGCATTTATAGACTCCCAAGCTCTCATTCTAGTCCCTCGGTCCACTCATACCACGGTAGGATGTTGAAGCTCGCCGCTGCATTTTCTACCCTTGCCGCCTTCGCGCCATTCGTGGCCTCTCAGTCTGCTGTCTGGGGTCAGGTATGTCAATGATGTGCTCCTTTCTTTTGGATGGCCCGATCTTTGACGACGTCCTTTTCTAGTGCGGTGGCATCGGTTGGTGTAAGTCAATCGCGCTACACAGGAATCAGCATTCTTTGGGTACTTACACGACGCCTTTTTTCTAGCCGGCGCTAGCACTTGTGCATCTGGCTCCGTTTGCACGTATTCCAATGCCGTCCGTATTATTTTTTTCCTGGGAGCGTCACCGACTAATTAATTTTGATTTCAATAGTACTACTCCCGTAGGTGCACTCTAACTGTCGTGCATCTGTTCCCCTTCCTGATGCATGTTAATTTTTCCTATCATTCCCAGAATGCATCCCGGTATGTCTTCCTCGCCAATCACGCCCCGTGCCACTCCTTGTAGAGCTGACTGGCATTCGTCGTTAACGCTGTGTAGGGCACGGGAAGCGGTGGTGGAGGAACTGCTCCCAGTTCAACTGTCAGCTCCCCCTCCCCCACGGGCTCTGGAGGTCTTCCTGTTGGAACCTCCACCTCGAAGCTTAACACCGTGGCCAAAGCTGCGGGGAAGACCTACTTCGGTACCGCCACCGATAACTCAGAGTTGACCGACGCAGCATACACGGCAATTTTAGACGACAACACCGAATTTGGTCAGATCTCGCCGGCGAACAGTTGGAAATGGGTGTGTAATTATTAGCCTTGCTATTCCTCCAACCCGATGGAAGAACCGAGTTTAATGACAGTTACTTTTGCGCTTAGGATGCGACTGAGCCTTCACAGGGAGACTTTACGTTCACACAGGGTGATGCTATCTTGAGTCTGGCGAAGGGAAATGGACAGCTTCTTCGTGGTATGTTACTTGTTTCACTGCGCTGAATGGAAAACGGACGTTGATGATTGTTTGCTTATCAACAGGTCACAACTGTGTCTGGTACAACCAACTTCCCAGCTGGGTGAACAGCCTTTCTGGTTCTGCCCTCTCTAGCGCCATGGTCAACCACTGTACCACCCTCCTCACGCACTACAAGGGTGACACCTGTACGTTTTTCTCGAAACTTCCCCTCTTCTCTCTGTTGACCGTTCTCTATGCCCTCACCAGACTCCTTCGACATCGTCAACGAGCCCTTCAACGATGACGGCACCTGGCGCACAGACGTCTTCTACAACTCCCTCGGCACCTCCTACGTCAACACCGTCCTCACCGCCGCCCGCACTGCCGACCCTTCCACTAAACTCTACATCAACGAGTACAACCTCGAATATCCCTCTGGAAAATCCGATTCGATGCTATCCCTCGTACAGTCCCTCCAAGCCGCAGACGTCCCCCTTGACGGCATTGGTTTCCAGGGCCATTTGATTGTGGGGCAGGTTCCTACAACGTTCCAGAGTCAGATGGAGGAGTTCACGGCTTTGGGCTTGGAGGTGGCGATCACGGAGTTGGATATTAGGATGACGTTGCCGGCGACGGCGGCACTCTATGAGCAGCAGAAGACGGATTATCAGAATGTGGTTGCTGCTTGCAACGCGATTGAGAAGTGTGTTGGGATCACAATTTGGGACTTCACAGTACGTTTGCTTTTGCTCTTCCGTCTTTTTCTTTGTTGTTCCTTTGGTAAATCGATCTGATGTTTATATCATCGTGATGTAGGACAAGTACTCGTGGGTGCCCTCAACGTTCCCCGGCTCTGGTGCGGCCCTGCCATGGGACTCTGTACGACCATCCTTTGTCTCTCCAGCCCATCATGCTAATATACCGTTGAACAGAACCTCGTCAAGAAGCCCGCTTTCGATGGTATCGTCGCCGGATTCGCCTAAATCGTTTCTTCGTATCTTTCGGGTCATGTCTCGCTCATAATGTGGTATCGTCTCTTTCTCCCTTTTCGTCTGGGTAAATGGTGCGATGGCTACAGCGCCATATTGCCGAGCTGTCTTCAGGTCACTCCCTAGCCCTGTTCGTTTGTTTGTATTTACGAACCAAAATGAAGCATACAACAACGTATACTGTGCTGCTTCCATTATTACTGGGCACCTTCCTTCATTGACCTGACACTGGCTCCGATGTTGAGATGTCAAGCTTTTAGACGCCTGGTCATCTGCGGCGGGCAGTGGCGTAGCCTTTGTCCGCGTGGTGACGACGCTGCTGTAACCTGTCTCTCTCGTGGGCATTGACCTATGTAAACGACCGGTGAAGCGTACCGAATGATAATGCACAACGCACTTTTAGCACCGCACATACACCGAATGTCAATGCCGTTATATCTCGCTTATCATTGTGCGTAGGTAGACCTTGTGTTATTATCAGGTGCATGACGGCATTTATGGCACGGTGCAATGTGCGGGGGCAATGAGATCAGGCATATAAGGCATGGCTCCTACTCATAATCCTCACTCGTCGTATCTGAAGAGCTTCGGCGACGGCGAATATTGTCTAACAGTCTAACGCAAGTTCGCAAGGGAGCACTAACTCCTGACTTTAGGTTATTCTCTTTGATTCATTTAACGAGCATGACATCCAAGTCTTGAGCTGCGTTGGAAATATCAAGATAATGCGCTGACACCAATATGCTACGTAAGTCTACTGGCTACGTAGTCTCGAGAAGCATAAAACGGAAAGTATATAGCATATAGCTTATAGCTTATTGCGAGAAGAAGTATGGGCATCAAAAGCCAAACCCTTCATCTCCGTAAAGCGCGTCTTTTGCGCACTTTCATCATGCGTCGGCCTGGGCTCATAATTGGGTGGAAGCTGTCACATAAAAACAGCCAGCCCACGCTCACTACTGCAGAAAGCCTCTCCCTCGATTCCTCAGCGCTCCTGCTCCATCTACTGTGCATATCCTGTACGCTCTATATTATACGTCCTCCTCTTGTCTTTATGGTCGATGATAGTCCACAAGGTTGGTGCTTCATGAGATCCTCGTCGAATTCCCACTATTCGGTGTCTTACTTACCTCGTTCTTTGGCGTAGATCGAACAACGGACGACGAGGTTCCGGAACGAAGTGTATACCCCGCAGCAACTACACCTCGGAAGTTCGAGAACTTTCGACTGAGTGATCAGGGACTAGCATCACAGGATTGGCCTTTCACCAATTATTGGCATGATCCTGTAGGCCAGGTATGTTACTCAGGCTGTTCAACTCGTTGTCCAGAGGCTGACTCGGGATCAGGATCCATACAACTCAAATGAACTTGCCCTCATACCGGATAGCTATCTTTCCGCGACTATCTCGACGTCTTCCGCAGATCCGAGTCAGTATCTTGAGGGCCATGGTGCGAGTAGCGGCGCAATTCCATATGCAGCATCAACGGTATGATGTCGCACGGCTTCTTTCCCCCTCGTGCGGTAACCTTTTGCCTCTTAGTTCCAGCCAGACGGCTCTGTAATGGACACGCAAGCCTTCCACTGGGGTATGGCCAGCATGGGCCAGTCAAGTCATGTATCTGTCCATGGTGCGCAGGCAGACATTCACCTCACATCTTCATGTTCCCTGGTCGAGGCACCGCACGACCAACCTGGACCACCAGCCAGCCGTATTATCCAAATTCCTCAAGTCCGCTATGTCCACCCTTCCAAAAGGGGGAGGACGCGTTACGGCCGCCCTATCGACCTCGAACCAATCATTTTTTGCCTCAGTGGTTCTGGTGAAGAAGGTGTCCTAGCTTCAGACGCGTTTGACGGCCCGTTTAGACACTCGACTTTACACCTCGAAGGTGCAGATGACGTGGTCTTTAGGGCGGATCATGCGAGGAACATCACGATGCATATCTTAGTAAGAATTTTGTTTTTCCCCGCACTGTCTATACCTGTCCTGTCTATCCCTTAGAGAACTCTGACGCCCGCTGTATTCTGTTCTCGATGATTATTAGTGGCCCGAATGCACACCATGGAAGGCTTTGATTAGCACGAAATGCTTTGTAGCGAAGCAATCTGTGCCAATCACTCGAGGCATACTAGCCAAGCGAATCGCCGCCCAGTTGGTCTCTTTCACGAAGGCATTTACTCACTCACTCACGATACGCTCTCTGGGGCACATTGCTGATGAGTGTATACCAGCAGATACCGCATCCCAGTATACCCGGCTCAACGGTCCCCTCTCCAGCAGGCTTGAGATTGGACCAGATCTCCATCCGAAGATTCTATCCCGTCTCTCAGGGAGCGTGGCAGGTTGATCTTACGGTTACAGTACCTATTGTATAATATTACTGCACATTGACAGTGTCTCTCATTTCCACCATTGTAACGATGCTTCCCCGTCTTTTCACATACACCTTCTCTTTACTGTGGACTATTACCCCTTTGAACCGCCGATATTTTACTCTCTGTATACTTACGTTCCAACACTTGATCCCAAATTGTCAGTAGCATGCGAGGGAGTGTTCACAACGTGGAGTGACATAGTAGAATGCCGATCTGCATTATCCTCCCAGACCCACATAATCGTAATAGAAAGCTATGGATAACATGAACGGAATCTAACCAAAAAAGTGACTCCAAAGACGATAAAAACAAGGATAATAAATAAATTTACACCAGGCCCTTCCCACCCATTCTGACCGTATCTTCCACAGCCTTCACACACTCCTCCCAGACCCTCCTCCAAACGCCAACCACACTAGCGCCCCCGCCCTGCACATTAGATCCATTGCCCAACCTCCTCCTCACATCCCTCGCGGTAATCCCACCCCCACCTGGACTCACTAACCTCGCCCCTTTCTTAACCCGTAGAACGAGCGAAACCAAAGGAAGGACGACGAATACGGCAACAAATACCATCCACTTCGGTGTGTTCGTGAGACCTTGGAGGTGAAGCCTCGATAACCATGGATGTATAATTTCTCGCAGAAGTGAGAGTGGGCTGGGTGAAGAGATGCGTGATCTTGAGGGTGCGGTAGAATGTAAAGGCGACGCCATAGACTGTGTTTTCACAAGCGTTGAAGGAGGTGTGAGGCTCGACGGTGAATGCCTACCATTAGCACGCGCCTCCCCGTTTGAATGTACCGGGCCATTCACGACTCCGTGGCCATTTGCATGGCCGTTCGTTATTGATTGGGGATCATGACCTCTATATTTTGAGATAGGTCTTTGGGTACCAGGTGCAGGTGTGACTGTTCTCGAGGTCGCCGTGGAGCTGGAACCAGGCGTAGGCGGGCGAGATGAAGATGCCGATGACAATGGTGCCAGAGAAGAGAGGCTCGAGGAAGAGGACGAGATGTTGCAGGGTCGACTGGATAGAGGAACGGCGGTCTTTGTTGATGTTGTTGAATGAGAAGAGATAGATGGTGTTGGTGATGGTGAGCGAAGATTTTGTACTGGTGCCGATGACGAAGAAGAGAGCGTGGAGGAGTGAAGGCTTGGTGACGATGGCGGTGGCGTTTGTGACGTGATGAGATATTGTGCATGGAGAGCTTTCAGCGTTTTGAGAATATGCTGTGTGTTGAATGGTCAATAACCGTAGATAACATTCAGAGAAATACCGATTGGAGTGATGTCGTATGGAAGACAAAGACTGAGTGGCGATACATCCATAACGTGGTGACTCACCTGCTTTCGTTCCGGCGCTAATTCTCCTTCATACTCCAGAAATTCAACAGCGTAGTCCCATTCCTCCAGCACTGGGAGCACGTTCAAGCAATACACCTCCAACACCTTTTCGTATCCGTCCTTCTCCACCGGACCTGTCGGAACTAGATCCACACTCCCTCGCCTGGCCAACCACTCCTCGATCATCCACCTCCCGACAAGAGCACAGTCCGTCTTTAAGCTTGCCAGCACGAGTGTGACAAGAATCTGGCTAGGTAACCACGCACTTTCTGGTCTACCAACCCCATCCGGTGTAAAGAGTTGTAGTGACCTCGTATGGAGTGCAGTGATGAGTGACGAAGATGAAAGCATAGCATTGCTTCGTAATGGCGCTGGGATGGTCGCAGAATCATCTGGTGGTGAGTTATAGACGGTAGCCTCAAGCGTTATACGAAGGATATCCCATTTTCGACGCTGGTCCGCATAGAGTCCTTGAGTGCCACCCTGACTGAAGGATTGAATGTGCGGCGAAGGTGGTGCTGGAAGGAGGGTGAAGGCATTGGCAATAAGGGAGTAAGTGAGAGAGATGTCGCGGTGAAGAAATGCGCGCGCTGCACGAGAGTATATAGAGCGAAGGGTATTAAGGATTGACGGCGGTGGTTGTATCGACGGTTGTGGGGGTTGTGGCGAGGCTGAGGTGGCTTTCAGCGGAAGAGCATTTGTAGAGGTCATCGTGATGGATGTCGTCGAGGTCACTGAAGGCATGATAGACAAGTAGGGATACTATTCTCAAAGCTGAGTTAGCCTAGCCGTCGTCGTCGTTGCTGTTCAGGACGACTCGTCAACAGAAGCCGCATCCCCTTGTGTTTGTCAAGAAACCGAGTCGATTTCACATGGCCAAACATGGTGCCACCCAACTCGTGCCGCCGCCGCCGCCGCATTGGCAATTGTTCCCACGAGCCCCTTTCCTTCTTCCAACCAGCTTGTTCGAATTGAGTATCCCGGCCGTTCTCGAGGGTCATGTCTGCTCTAAGGTCAGTTGCCTAGTAAAGTATAGCTACAAAATCTGTTGAATTTTCTCCATTCATAGAACACGTCTCCTCCAAGCCGCCATACCTCTCGTACGAGAACACGGCTTCACCCGTCAAGCTCTTGCCAACTCCGTTCTGCATCTTCAAGCAGAGTCACGCTCAGAACCGTTACCGGACACAGCTGTAACAACTCTCTTTGGTGAGGGAGATAATGCTCGCCGGACCCTCATCGATGCATGGCTCGAAAAGGGCAGGATTCAGATGAAGTCGAGCGCTACTTCCTTGACGCCCGACTTGAAAGAAGTATTGCGTTCCAGGCTGGGATACAACGAGCCCGTTTTATCTCTTTTGCCGGAGGTGATTAACGTCGTCAAAATCCTTCCTGAAAGTGCTACTAAACTTATTGTATCAGGCTTTCGCCCTTCTCGCTTCTCCCCAAAATGGTCTTCCGCCACTCGACGTGAGGCCTGCCCTCCGTCATGCCACGAGCGTAGCCAATGACGCGTGCATCGCAATTCGCGACGAATCCCTTGGTGTAAGCATATTCACATCCTTTTGCTTTGTATCTTGATTAGGAACGTTTGTCTTCAGCCTTCATGGTACACGCAGCGTGCCACACTAGCCACAATATACACAGCCGCTGGTAACGTATTCTTTTCCTTCCGATCGAGGATTTGGTCTACTCCCGAGTCTCACTACCCTCTGTCGGTTCCAGAGCTTCACCAACTCACCTCGCCAGGAACTGCCCATGCATTCCTCGACTCCATCTTCGACACGGCTGCCTCTCTTCGGACTGCGGCTAGCGAGGCTGAGCTCTACTCTCAATATGTCGTGAAAAGCTGGGCGGCTCTCGTCAGGAGTTCCGGTGTACTCTGACATCTCTTTCTCTGATCACGCCATCGCCATTCTATACGGTCCAATATCACCGTGGCCCTCGAGCCATCTATCGCATGTTATGCACTTTGTGAGGTCCAATCACGCGCTCCGTTTCTGCCTACGTTGGAATGACCGTCTTCTTCTCGACCACGTCTGCATTAATCTGCGCAAGGATCAGTACATGGCCCTCCCAAGTCCTACAGTACTTCCTTTTGATTGAGTTTACTCCCTCGACGAGCCTGCTTCGTGCGGAAAGCGCCATTTGCAGTGACTGGCCGTTCAGCACAAGCGATACACAAGCTGGTCAGGACGCTTCCCCGATACGTTCATGGTTACTGTATGTGGAACGCCGAGTGCACCGAGTTTCGATGTTTGGAGCATACACTCGATAGTTTCAATATGGAGTTATTCGCTTTCGTTGACTGTGCGGTGTATCGGTTCAAGCCTGCGCATCCATCTGCGAGCCTCTGTTCAACTTGCATATTTTTCAGCGGTTGGCTACCGGAAAATGCTCCTTGTGGGACAACTCTTTTGAACAGATGAAGACGGTATTTGTCCTGTTTTTCGACACTACTTGGGTGGTTGGAAAGGATCTCCAAGGTGCAGTGTATCAGGACGATCCTTCACGGTATGTTTTATCCGAGGTGATTATACTCTATATTTGGAGTTCACGCATTGTTCCATTCATAGACATACGGCTCCAATGTGGGTCAGAGTCAACACAGCGCCTGCACTAATGGCAGTATGCGCGGACGACTCTGATTCCTCATTGACCACCAGGCGTCTTAGGGCGTTTCCTGAGTCTTTCGGGCGTCACTTCCTGTCTTAGAATGGTTTAGGTTTTCATTGGTATCACCGTGAATGGCGTCTTCACTAGGCAAAGCGTCATAGTTAGCGATGTGGATGTTCCCGTCCGTATCAAAGCTATGCATGTCCTGCATTCACTCTTGCTGGTCAGCAAAATTACATCACAAGGAGGCGACACCCATCGACCTTGCGAGTCGTTTCAGCGCTGTATCTCTACGGCTGTCATATGAAGTTCCCTGAGATTATAAGCTGCGCTGTGCGTGAAGGACGAGTTGTCCTCAACACTTCCTCCACCCTCTTTGCATCGCTCCACAACCCCAAGAAGTGACCACTGCAGCTCTTTACGCATCGCACCCGTACCCGACTCGCACAATCTGGGATGGCAACTCATAGCACTGATGGTCCGACCCGATTTCTCGGTGTGTTGTCGTTTTACTCAAATATATTTGCGGATGCAGTTAATAACGATACTTCTGAGCCTGCGTACCATGATCATACGGAGGCAAATGATTCTTTTCTCCCTGACATGGAGAGGCTTGCCGCTGATGCTATGCAATGTGGTGACGTCTTTCCACGACGCGGGCACCCTCATGCGGATTATGCGGCAGACGACCCCGACCATGTAATGATGCCACCCCACTCTGTCCAGTTCAACTTTTACTGACCTTGATCGCGATGACAGTATACCTTGATAAGACCGTCCGAAGTCGGTATACTCTCGGTTTAACCTATCTCTCACTTAGCTTGAAGCTCTTCACATATTTCAGGTCGTTCTCGGAGCATATTCCAATTCTATGTGGCCCAATACTCCCTTTGTACGTTTTCCCGAATGGATGAACCTCGCCGTGTCACACTTGGCAAAATTCGCTCACACATACTACTCTCCTTGTACACAACATGTCGTCCCAGGTCGGCACCTTCGGTACCTGCCTTGACGCTTCCGTAGATTCGTCAGCCACAAGCTACGTACGTGTTGACCGTAGCATTGCTTTGCAAAATTTATCGGTGAATCTATACAATATTTCCCCCGGAGACGATTGCTTACCACTTCCACTCATCTTCCCTAGTCTACGTCACCGTCTATGGTTCATATTCCTCAAGGACTCTATTCCCACCGCTCTAAGAAAAGCCGCACTCGTTACAGCCATCCTCTCGACAACGGTTATATATCGTTCTGTCCCTCTGGTACGAGCAAAGAGGGGATCCCACTCCAAGATGCCCTGGATAGCAAGTTGCACCGTAGCATTGGAGGGCACAAAGGACGTCGTTCTACAAAATCATCCTGTCAACGTCACTCTGCACATCATGGTATGTCAGCACTTCTTCGCTTCCTGGTGTTAATGACCATAACTTGCGCGTTGCCCGCTTCGCAAACAAAGTGGCCGGGTCGCAATCCATGGAAAACTTTGATCTGCACAAAGCGCTCTAACAGAGAGAAACGCCTCCCGATCACTCGACTAGAACTTGCAAGGCGCCTTGCGAGAGCTATAAACCGATTTACCCAGGCAAGCGCCACAATAGCCTTAACATAATCACGAGTTATAATAATCATGAGGATTGACAGAATCCACCCAGTGCCGAGCTGGAAAGCTCGGATTCCACTAATAGTTCTTCCTTTGCGGTGCCCTCACCGAATGACCTCGTGTCTGATCAAATTTTTCTGAAACGGATGTATCCTGTGACGCACGGAGGATGGCAAGTCGACC
Source organism: Stereum hirsutum FP-91666 SS1 (assembly GCF_000264905.1). Lineage (NCBI taxonomy): Eukaryota > Fungi > Basidiomycota > Agaricomycetes > Russulales > Stereaceae > Stereum > Stereum hirsutum. Next base: position 3,014,281 of record NW_006763132.1, read on the forward strand.
TCGCAGTATTGTCTCAACAATCTAATACAACGACAGCCATTACTCCCTGATGCAACTACTCTTCGTTGAAGCTATGCCTTTTCTCTCCTTCCTACGTTCTGGTTAATGACTTCGTTGTATAGATGGTCGTTGACTATGTTATCAAATATATTCGCTTGGACTCTTCTTCCTCTCCTTCTTGTACTCTCCTATTTCATTATCGAACTTGCTTTGCGATATTGCTTTGGACTGCTTTGAGCCATTTTTTCTATGAATTCTATCCCTATTTTTGCTCTGACGTCCATGGACATCGCGCATTGCCTTGGTCTCGCTGCTATGCTTATGCTTTGAACCGTGACGAAAGATACGTGGTCGCATGATCAAACTGCTACTACGATACACTATCGCGAAGTCAGTACAGATAATCACACGAGCAGAGCAGAGTCAAACCACTCACCGCTCAACCTCAATAAGATTGTTCAGGGATCGTGTCTTGAAGCCATCCCTTCTTGTTCCTGCACCACACCTCATTCGTCGGTTTCCACTCCTTTGGTGCATCATCCAACCCTCCATACGGCACAATGATAACACCGTTATACTTCGACGAAGTGACAAACAATGTCGAGCCGCACTTGCTACAGAATCGTCGGAAGAGGGTGTTGCCACTTTCGAGTTTCTTGTCTTCGTAAGTGGTGATAATGCCGGAGGGGTTCTCCGAATAAGTTACTTGCTACGAGTGATAGAGAGATTCAATCAGGTCCGATAGCACAACTACCACTCTTGTAGGTCCAAGAGAAGTCTTACCTCCTCTCTAAAGAAGACGAAATTACCAGCAGCGGCTCCAACGATCTTCGCACAGTTGGCACAGTGGCAGACATTGAATCTGAAAGGGTCGCCCTCGATCTCATATTTCACGCTTTCGCAGAGGCAGGAGCCGTGGACAGTCATGGCAACCTCAAGAAGGAGTACTCTGAAGAGAGTGGAGATGGGAGTCGCTGCTGAGTAACCGACTACTTATACTTTCATATCAAACGGTTCGAGGAACGAGCTGAGGTAAACGGCAGACCGCTGTGAAAGTACTTTCCGACCAATTATGCACAGCGGGTAACCGTCTGTGACCGTACGGGTGAGCATCCGGAACCAAGTGGATCTTATCAGATCTTATCTCATCATCATCATCTCCACCCGCACCGTAGCTCGGCCCTCGGGTGTTCTCAGTCTCTTTGAGCAGCAATATCATTGAGATCGTGGGGTCTACCTCGAGCGGATGCAGTCAGTAGAGAGTTCTCACAGTCTAGGGATATTGCGGTTCCAGGACTGTACAAACAATAACACGACACACATTAGGCGTATTCGTGGGAATATCGACCAACGCATAGACGGATAACCATCGTTGAAAGTCAGTGGATTCATAGGTACCAAAAACCCGCATAGACCGATACCTACTCGTCCTAGCTCCAGTTAATATTTGCAGCAGATTCACTCCAGTTCCAAGCTACATGCGGCATCACTCATCCTCCATCTGGTCTAAGTTCTTCACGAAATCTGTGAAAATGCCATCATAGTTCATGAGCACAAAGCCAACCAACCACCAAGACATCCGGATCAAAAGTGAGCGGAGAGTAGGAACTCACAAGTATAGAACCTTATACCCTCGATATGCGTATCGAGCATGACACGTTCGTCTCTCGTATGTGCGTTGAGACGCGTCCCCAATTTCGCTCTATGATCGAAAAGTTATCAACACACCACGGTCAGGTCAGTGGCAGAGATCAGTGGTAAATGGAAAACGGTGGATGTTGATTAAAAAAGATACCAGGTATGAAGATGCATGATAGTCGGAGTGGACGGAAGAGAGCAGAGGAGTTCAAAAGCAAAGGAGTGTATTGAAGAAGCAACGATCAAGGCTGTCACTCACGGAGACCACCGCAATATCGACCCACTCAAATCCAGATAGTTCCTCGTATCCGTATTTCCGGTCCTATATCCGTCCATAATCATCCAAGTTCGTTCCGTTAGTTAGCCCACACACCCACCCGCGCGAGAAAAGAGGAGCGCAACAAAAGAATACAAACTTACATCAACGACGGTGCGGCGATCACATCAGCCCCAAACGCCCCCTTCACCGCACTCCCGAATGCCTCCCAGACCTTATCCAGCCCTCCAGACTTTGCTTTAGTGGCGGTGATAGGGCTCGCGTCGGACGGAGTGCTAAACATCCTGATCGTAATATTACCCTTGGCCACATCGTCCGGCGCGATGAGCACCTGCGTCCCAAATGCATCGAGCGACAGGTCGAGCGAAGACGCGAGGGGGATGAAGAAGTTGGTCAAGGCTGTTTCATGTTCGGATATGGACTGGGTGATCTGCGGTGAGTCCAAGGGTTCAGATAGTCAATTACAGAACGAGCAACAAGCGACCGTCAAGAAGGCACCCGAGTGGAAAGCAAAGGGAAGTTGGATATTCACCTCGACGCGCGAATTGATATTCAATGTCGCCCTCTCCGGCAACGCGTTCGTTTTAACGCCACCCTGCACAATCGTCCCCGCCACACTGGTCTCTAACAGAAATCGCTCGGCTGGTCCTTGCGCTGCGAACCACTGTGCAAGGAGGTCTACTCGTCCAAGGCGAAGGAGACGTTTCAGTAGGTTTGGGACCCGGTCGGATAGGCCGTGAGTTGTCAGGCTGAATGTATGTGTACAGAGATCAGAGGCACGCGTATACAGAGAGTGGAGGGAAGGAGACAATGGTAGGGGTAAACAAGCGTATATGGCAGAGAAACATGGGGAGTTGTGAAGGAGGTAGGAGTGTTATTTTGTATGGGTCATTTTAAGGACTTTGGTTTACGGAGAAAGGCTGAGAAAGGTTGACGTTGCGGACGGACGTACCATTCTAAATATTCATATATCGGATGCTCCAGCGTCAGCACCGGATGATAAATCGCAGATTCCTCGTCTTCGAGCGCTGTGATAAACCTGTATTCCAGGGGGGAAAGTGAAATGGAATCAGCTTATGCTGTGTCAGGTGGATGTCTGCTAGTTGAAGACAATGAAGGGAGATACACGTCTCAGCGCGTAGGAGAGGGAATGCATGCATCGAAGAGGAGAGGGTAGCGATGGGGGATATAAAGCCGACAACGAAAGGGTTCGTACTTCGCCATATATCCGATCGAAGTGTGTTCCGGTGGAACGCTCGAATGACCGCCTGGGCTCCGAACCTAAGAACCATATAATTCAGGTAAGTGAGTCTATTTACACCCGGTGGAAGTAACACTGCAGATACTTAGAAAGTCAAAACTCACCTCTATTTCGACGTCGGCCGCCCCCTTTTCTGCCACGGCCGGCAGTGCGAACGCCCGACCGTACAGTTCTTGCAGGCCACTGCCACCCTCGTCCAATATCGCTGCTATTCCATCCTTGCCGTACCTTTAAGTGGCCGAGCAGCCATTTCGTAGTCAGTACATATATTGTGTAAGTAAGAGTGAGACGAGATAATGTGTGATAACATGGAATTTAGTAGGAAGGGGGGGTGAAATAAGCGTACCTCCCCAGCAAAAACTTGTTGATTTGCCCAGCTCCGTAACTTCCGTTACTTTCCTCGTCCGATCCGAATGCAAGGATGATGGTGCGACGAGGTGTGAAGACCTCCGGATTGGACAGATCGAGGAGATGTTCGAAGGTAGTGAGGAGGCCGATGACGTTATTCTTACCTGTGATGAGGGTAGGTGGACGGTTACAATCGAGACGCATAGAAATCGAACGACGGGAAAAATACTCACAATCTGACGCGCCGCGTCCCCAGACCCATGTTCCGTCCTTTGCCAGCAACGTCATCGCCGTCAGGAATATTACCGAGGGCCAACGAGAATATATAAGAATTGATACCCACAAAATGAGCATCAAATGGGTTGTGTGTCCACTCCTCCCATGATCCCTCGGGAACGGGAACTACATCCATGTGAGCGGTTAACATTGTAGGCTTGAGGGAAGGGTCGGAGCCGGGAAGAATATAAACAAGGGCATAGTTGTTGATCTTAATGAGTTCAAAGCGAGAATACCTATGTTTTCGTGTAAATAGTCAATTGAGAGGACGAAGGAAGAGGTTGCTTACACGAGAGGGAAAGTGTCATTTAGATATTGGTGAAAGTCCAGGAAGGGGAGCCAGCGTTCGTCCTGTGACTCTGTATAGCAAGATGGGAGCGCATAAGACCCAAATTGAACTTTATCTATATCTTGAAATAAACTCACCGTCTTGCGGATCACCCATATCGTCGAACACCTGGGCTACCCGTACACAAATCGTGCCACCAAGGACTCAATACGGCTAGTCTATCCTTAAAAGAACACGAAAGAGACGGACTTTGAATCCTGACAGCGCCTTGCAACCTTTCCAGTGCCACCTTCCTGAACCTATCTGTATCGTAAACCTCCGTCGTAGGATCGTGCGGCGGAACTGGAGCCTGAGGACATGTCCCGCTGGTCAAGTCGACAGTCTGCACACTTCCGAACCAAGGCAGTGCGTAGCCAGTGTACGCAGAGAAATGAAGGCAGATAAAAATTATGAACAGCAGCAGGAGGGGACGAAGGATGACATTGGGGCTAAATCGATTGGAATCCCGAGACTGAGGCGTTTCCGACGATTCTGCAGCACTCATGACGGGCAGCGGTAGAGCAAATGCGGCTTTGTCGTTGTCGCGGGCGCGCTCTCTGGCCTTGTCGTCGACAGACATGGCGAAAAAAAGATAGAAGCAAATGGAGTAGTCAAGACATGATAAGTATTTCGTCTCGCCATCGCCCAAGATTCGTTGAAGAAGAACGGAAGAGCGAATGGAGGATGGCCATGATTGTCGGGCGCATCACTTCCGATTCCGAGGCCCTTGAGATTCAACAAGCACAAATAAACACTATTTCCTTGGCGTCACCAACGAGCCCTTCTACGCCACATAAATAAACAAGCCCAAACAAGAGCTCTTACTTACCAACTGCGAGACGCTTCTCCTCTTCACCTTCGACCAAATCCATAATCTGAAAATCACTTGTCTGACACTAAACAACTCCCAAAGCCGCTCAACGTCGTTTGCATACAGTATGTCGAAAGGTAAGCCGCAACATGCTCGATGGGCCGGCCCTTGGTTTTCGTCGTTTCCCTTCTCTATCAAATCTAATCGTACTCTCCTTGTCAGTGATTGCGGTGTCCGGATCCTTGTGTGTTATAGGTGTAACAGCCATCGCATACGGCCCCTGGCTTCGCTATAAGCTGAGGCAGATACAGCCAAGGCCCCCCACTCCTATTTTTCGTCTCCCGCCAGAGATACTCGGCTGTATCTTTCAATATGTCCCTACCCATTGGGACCTCCCCGATGAGTATATAAACCGACTGCGCGCACGCCGCAGACGTCTTCGAGGCAGTAAACTTGCCACCCGTTTCTTCGTCCTAAGTCAGGTCTGTACAAAGTGGCGCGATACTGCAATCGCAACCCCAGAGCTTTGGAAGGACATCCTTAAGATCCCAGTGTCCGCCGAAAGAAGGCTCTATGGTTCTGTAACCTTCATGCTAGTACTATACGGCACCATAGAACCGGATGTATACCTCAACTTTCATCCCTCGTACGACCAGTACACGCCAGCCACCATCGCCCTGGTCGAGCGCTGCATTTCCATGATACCCACTCTGAAGAGTTTCGAACTGCATGGTTACGGATCATTCTTTCTGCTCGATCGCCCGCAGTCTCCCGCTCCTGAGCTACAAAGGCTCAATCTTGCGGGCTCACAGCACGCTCCCATCCGCACGATATCGAACAAGTTATTCAATGGACATGCCCCAGAATTACGAGAACTCCGGCTCAGCTTCATGACCATCGATCTCTCCTCGCCTCTCCTTTCCCGACTCGAGGTGTTCGAGATATCCTCTTCGGACAGCTCTACTCCGCCTACACAACCTCTAGACCGTTGGCTCTTCGCCTTCAGCAATATGCCTCGACTGAGAAAAGTGTATCTTCACCATGTCATCAAACCAACACCTCGAGATGCCGATGACCACCTGTTCATCAATGCCCACCTTCCTGATCTGTCCAGGATGACCGTCGTATTTCCCTCCAGTCGAGAGGCGCACGATGGTAAACGAATAAGAGAACACATTATCGCCCCTCCGAGTGCAGACATCGATATATTCGCACCGATGTATCATGAACGCGTATAATCTGGTTAACCAGATCAGGGAATGAACAGGACCAGGCGACCAAATACACAGACCCGCAAGGGTCCCATTATATTCCGACGCCTCCTGTGACCTACGGTGCGAGGACACAGCGGTTGTCTACCCCAATAGAGTTTTCAGAAACGGGACAAAGACGGGATGAAGTGTTCGTACATACCAATGTCCACGATGTATAGTCTCATGCTTACCTATTCACTCGTCTATGCTACATATGTGAGTTTCTGCACCTTTCCGGCAAGGTTGACTCCCCAGAGCACGATTTTGAGCCGTAAGATTCGTCGTGTCGAGTCCAATAGTACTGGCGTGACGGCCGCTGAGAAAACAAACATAGCCCGAGAGTAGTAGAGGTAGATGTAGTTACATGGATTGCTTGTTACGGCTACTGTCTCTTCCTAGCAATCACACTTTGGTAGGTTGACAGACGATCAGTATGGTGGCGGTGTGGAACAAGTTCGGGACCGGAAGAACGTGGGGTAGAGTGAAAATCTGGAGTAAAGTGGATGACGTCGCCAACGAATCATAAGCGAGTCGGCACCGCGATGATCGACGACATCGACGACCGAACGCCTACCGACTTCACCCAACAGAAACTCTCGAGAATGTCGACGATAAATTTTGCAGTCGCAGAGAAGATGGGTGTCGAACATGCCTGTTTGGGTGAGCTCTGCTCTGAAGGACTGGAACGCGTCGAGGCAACGGCCGAGGGGGACACCGCCACCAAGTTCCACATGCAGAGCCCTCCAACTCCACCACGAATCCATCCATTATCCACGACCTCTGACGACTTTTTATACCCACGCTATCACTGTTCTTTCTCTCTTTCATTACAAACTACTATCTGCAGCCATATCTCGACGACTTCGACGACTTCGAACGACTGAGTCGGCTGCAACAACACTAAAAGCTCGAGCAGGCAATGGTGCGAAGTCGAAGTCCTGGACGTCATCTTGGCACCCTTCTCTTGCTATCCTCATATCTCTGGGAGCGCGGTCGGACGAGTTATACGGCAGTATCTAGGTGCGCGTCAATACTTGTCAAAATGACAATGAGGCTCACTAGTTTTACTTTTGGTCGGAAGATGGGGTCAAGCTGTTGCAGGTGTGTCACTGTTCCTTCGTTCGCTTTGAATTCGTATTTGCTTGCGCGCTCCAAAGCATGGGCGTGAAATGCAGGTGGCATGTTGATACATGCCATTATATTCCTCGGCCCCCGAGAGTACCCCTTCCTTATGGTGGTAGAATCCTCTCCGGAACCTTTCCCCTATCTGTACGAGAGAGGTTTGACCAACTGGCATGGCGTTCGTTCGCCGCTCCGAACCTCTGTACCTCATGGAATGGGTCCTAACTGACATCGAGGCTTTCACTTGCCCATGCCTCTTTGCGTGCCATGACCTTGTCGGCAGCTCTCATGGCTTTCAACTTGTATGGACCAAAGTGTGGCCCACATATCTATCTCAGTGCCACATGATCCTCGGAATGCGAATCTCCGTGTTTAGGATCAGATTGTGTCGTTCAAAGAAGCTCACTTTCTTCCCTTTAGTCGTAAATGATGCATTCTTTGTTTATGGCGGACACACCGATCCCTACGATCAATACTCCTACACTTCCGCTCCCTGGTCTAACGACATCCTATACCTCTCCCTCTCCTCGACTTCTTTCGACCCAAACTCACCACCATGGGAATACGTTGGTGGCTCATCCAATACCTCCTTACCACAAGGTCCCGCCCTCTCCTGGCACACCCTCTCCGCCTTCACCATCTCCTCCAGCCTCGTCTTCGGCGGCAACACCGGCCCCAACTCCGACCAAGTCCTCCTTTCCCAATCCGATTCCGCTCTTCTCCTCAACACATACGACCGTCTCACGCCGAGCTGGACGGACGAATCGAACGGATGGGCAAACGAGCCTCAACGCCGGATGCGACATTCTGCGAGCTCGACGGGGGGTAAGATCTATATCGTGGGTGGCGAGAAGGCGGATGGGTCGATGACTGGGTTCGGGGACCATTATGTGTTCGATCCGAATGGACCTCAGTTCACGCAACTTCCGACGACGAATGGTCCCCCGGATATCTATGGACATGCGTCGATCGTGCTCCAGGACGGCCGACTGCTCGTTTTTGGAGGATACAGCCAGAGTGAGGGGAGGCTTGTGCCATTCAGTACCGTTTGGGCTCTGGACACGACGCAGTCAAGCTATGAGTGGGAACTTGTTGAGATCGATACGTCTAGCTTGCCGGGTGCGAGGATGTCGTTTGCGGCGACTTTGCTCCCGGACGGTAGGATCGTGATTCAGGGCGGATGCGATTCGGCCTTTCAGAATAACTATAGTGACGGTTGGATACTCGATACGTCCTCAAGTCCGATGGTTTGGAGCTCGGTGGGCGCGTTATCTGAGCTGGGAGGCAGACGAGACCATTTTGCGATCACGGCGGGGGACCAGGTCATTTTCGGCTTTGGTGCGTCTTCACGCCTCCTTCGCTCCTTCTCTCTCTCTCTCGTCCCCTTTCTCGTGGTTCTGACCTTCTATTGACACTTCCTATTTTTAAACTTTAAACTATAGGTTACGCAGCGAACGGACCCGCAGACTCGGATCTCCATATCTGGAACCCCGATTCTGGGGCCTGGCAGCCGACTTATACTCCCGTGACGTCCGTCCCAACACAGACGCTTCCTTCGCCCACGCAGACAGGTGGATCTGGTGCGACGACGACCGGTGGATCGGGATCGCAGACGACGGGTACGGGCGGGAGTGGTGGTGGGGGAAATACCTCTGGTGCCGCGGGGTCGACTGGAGCTGGGGCTGGGACTGGGACTGGGACGTCGGGTGCTGCTGGGTCGACTGGGACTGGAACTGGAACGGCAGGCGGGGGAGGAGGAGGTGGCTCAGCGACGGGATCGAATGGAGTCGTGCCTACTAGCACGAGCACGGGTGGCGGTGGCGGTGGCGGTGGGAACGGGAACGGAAATGGTGGAGATCCAGCAAGTTCATCTTCCCGCACACGACACACAACAGCCATAGTCATCGGCACCGTCTTTGGAATCATCGGTCTCGTGCTCGGCGCTTTACTCATCTACTGGTTTCTCCGACGCCATCGTCAACGGAAGGGCCCACTTCATCTTTTCAGTCCCTTGGACAATCCCGATCGCGATGAGGAGGAAGGCGAGTCACCGCAATCGCCGCATGTTCCTTATGGGATCCCGATGGCCGGCGCGGCGGATGCGAATCGTGGGGCTGAGGCGGAGGGAGAGAAGAGGAGGTTTTCGGCGGAGAGGTTGCTTCCTGGCCCGTTGCGCGTTTTGGCGGCGGTGGGGATCGGGAGGAGGCAGGCATCGACTGGTGTGAGAAGGGAGAGGAGGGACATGTTGGCGGATGAGGACAGGAGTTTTGTGTGGAGCGAGGGGAGTCGTAGTGGGCGGAGTGGAAGGAGCGGGAGGAGTGGCAGGAGGTCGAGGATCGAGAGGGAGGGAAGTGGGGGCAGTTCGAGTTATAGAGGAAGTACGAGGAGCGCGAGCGCGAGGCTGAAGGGGACGTTCGCGGGGATGGTCAGTGGGTCTTGGGCTTCATTTAAGGCGCTTGGGCTTGGACGAGGAGGGGGCAGTGGGAAGTCGAGGGATGCGAGTGGGGCGAGTGAGTGGGATGAGAAGTATGGAGGGGAGATGTTTTCGGACGAGGTGGCGCTGATCACGGAACCGCTTCGCAATTTAGGGGAGGAAGGGGACACAGTGGAGAGGCCGAGGGGTGGATGGAGGACGTCGACTCATGAGAAGATGCCATCAGGGTCTTTTGGGCCGTATACGGATCCGTTCGCGGACCAGGACGCAGAGTTCGAGCTTTTACATGATGCTGGGTCAGAGATGGACAGTGAGGATGGAGCCAGCAGTAGCGTTGTCGTTCCTAGCGCCCTGGGGAACAGACCGCCACACCCTTCTATCCGGACTGCACTACCTCCCACAGGCGACTTCGTGCCGATGTCACCTCTCATCGAGCAAGCGTCACAAAAGAGTGGCGAGCTTGGTTCGTCCTCTGAAAACCGGCATTCGTCGTCGGTGCACCTCGATACTTCTCGTTCGTCACACGAAGCATCAAGATCTCCGAGACCTTCATCCATTTTCGACGCTAATCCTTCCTCCGCTGGCAGTCCCGTTCGTCGCTCAGATTCGTGGTGGTCCAAGCTCTCTGCGAACTCCCTTCTCAATCGGAACAGCAGCGCCAATAAAGGCGGATTCTTCGAGTTCCGTGATCCTAATCCTCCGCCACGTCTTAACCCAATCGAAGAGTCACTCTATTCCAAATCACCAGAATCGCCGACGTCGAAGTCGAACAGCAGGCAGGCATCGGGAGATACTGGTATCCCTGTTCGTCGTCAACAATCGATCTACGCAGCCTATGGCCACGGAAAATCAGTATCGTCCCTTCAGACGGCCAATTCTGAGACTATCGAACGTGCGGTGGGGTCGATGGCGATCGTCCAGCGCGACGCTACGATGGACTCGCAGTCTACACAGAGCCCGTTCGGGGATGATTTCGGAGAAGTGGCGGGACTTAGCCGGGCTGGCACTGGTACTGGTGGCTCTAGAGACAGGCTGAAGCTCGTGAGGAACGATCCGTCGCAGATCTCTGAAATCTCGAGGACGGATAGCGAACAGACTTCTGGGACGCAAGGGACGGATGAACCTCCACCACCACCCCCACTTGTTACCTCTCCACTCGACATCAACGTTCAGAACCACTCCGCGTTCGCTCGTCAGCCCTCGGCTTTCGATCATCCCTTGGCTCCGTCCGGACCAAGGCAACTATCGACCTATCAACCTAGTTCTGTAGCTGGACCGTCCTCGTCTCTCATCAACGCAGGCCCTACTTCTCCTGGAGTGAGAGATAGGGCGAGAGCGTATGAGAGACGGTTGTCACATGAGGTCCCGAAGAGCCCGCCTCCCTTGACCAATACGAAGAGGTATGAGGAGAGGGTGGGGCCGAGGCCGGTTGTGAGGTATGGGTTGGTGCCGAAGCCTGCGTTGTTTGTTGCTAATCCGGATGGGAGGAATGTGTCGACGGATACGTTGGCGGGAGGTGGGAAGTGATCTTTTCTGTCTTTCTTGTTTCTAGGCATCTGCCTCGCATACACGCGTGTATCCGTCGTCTCCTTCATCCTGCTTCACATCCACATCTAGACCTCATCTGTCTGCCCTTTTTAGCTTTGCGATCTTGTTCTGTTGACTGACCTTTACGCTGTTTGCTTGTTTCTTCTTCTTTTTTATGGTTTTATTGTTGCGGGCTATGCTTATTCGTTCTTTTCGACCGTTGACGAACTCTTCATGACACGTTCACGACTCTTGCTGTCTTTGCTTCCGCTTTATATCCCTACTATTATCCTCTTGACCCCCGAGTCCGTGACTGTGACTGTTTGACCACCTACTAGCATGATACCTTACGATCATTGTACGATCTATTCTTCCTATATTTTTTTTTTCAAATCTTGTGTGGGCTTTGGCTGTGCTGATATTGTGTATGTAGGACTCGTTACTGTACAATGCTGGACTGTTACTTGCTTACTGTGTTTACCCCTCTCTCACCCCCTACCTTCCGGTTGGCGCATTCGTTGTACACATGTAGAACTTACCGTCGACACACTCTAGATCATACTCGCAGTCTAGCTATAGCATGTATATGATCCAACAAACAATGTTTGTATAGCCAGTATGCATGCAGTAGCTTGTAGTATAGTGTCTGCCGATTGTTGTTTGCGGAAATGCTCGAGGACCGCGGCGTAGGGTCTGAGGGTTTTTGCTGAGCATCGCCTTCAGGCGCTAAAGGTGCGTCTCGTACGCTTTTCCATATCCTCTTGTCTCACTGCTTTGACTGCCTTTTCTCCTGGGTGGTTGATACGCTCTCCGGTATAACTCCTGGTCGCTTTTCACAGGCAAGTCTATTTTTGGAGAGACTTTGTCCGATGTTTAGGGTATGTTCAAATAGGTCCGCGTATGCCATGTTGTTCAACGTTCCTTTCCTTCCTCTTCCGATCTGGACCTCGTCATGCATAGGCTTTCTTTTTGAAACTCTGTGTCGATCCTTGGCAGTTTTAGGTTGGCAAAAGGTTCGACCGGTCTGGGGTACTCGCGCAGATCGTGGAATTGTACTGCGCACAACCTCGCAGATCACAGGAAGGAGACACGGCTCTGCGCCAAAATGCGTAGCAATCCGTATGAGCCCATCTTTCGTTCTATTAGTTTTATCTGATAGGCAGAGCTAACATGTCTAGGAGCTCGGAAAATCAGTGATCAATGCTATGAAGCAACACGGACCATCATGTTCGAGAGGAGGCAACCAGGTCATCTTCCTCCAAGAACTTCCGCGTATCACGCATTTCGTCGGCAGTTTATGGAAGGAAGGACGGGTCTGCACCAGCGGACCCCTAACTTCGCCAGCTTCTCTCGGCCGACTTCATCGTGCATTAACTGCAACATCATCATACCCCTCAACCTCCCAAGTCATGCGCAGCTGCGTCGAAGCTGCGCGTAGTACCAGCTTTTCGGAACAATTCCTCTCGAGCTATGCAGCGAGTTTGCTTAAATACTTAAGGGTAGGGCGTCCATGCTGCTACTTTCCGTACTCTTGTTCATCGTCGCTTGGGTTCATCTCACTATGGCACCCTCCTCGCACTCTCCGTCTTACTTTGCTCTATTGGCTACTGTGCTTCCTCTCATTGTCCGTTCCGACGCATTTCACACTCGAGATGATACTTCGACGTGCTCAGGCCTCGCTTCTGCTCTAAGCAGCAACACAACATTTACCGTCACAAATGCGACGTACTACGCTGCTAATGCGAGCATCGACACCAGTACCACCGGGGGTAGCGATACTGGAGCTGGTGGTGCTGCTACGTTCTCTGGCCTACCTGCTTTCTGTCGTTAGTATTCTTTTCCGCTTGTAGCGATTACTCTTAACCTGTCTTGACATTCATGTTGACGGAGACATAACTTCTCTTTGAATAGGTGTACAGCTCGACCTGAATACGTATAACGGTTCCAACGCAACAGCAGAGGTCTGGTTGCCAGATTCCAGCAGCTGGAGTGGTCGCTTCCTTGCTGTTGGTGGTGGCGGTCTGGAAGGCTCTAGTGAGACTCAATTTTGCACCTCCAGGGTCTAGCGTCCGGGAACAAACGAATGCTCATGACGGTCATCCTTCTAGTAAACTACCAGGCTCTCGCCTACAGTGGTCTCAACCAAAGCTTTGCGGCTGTCAGCACAAACGCCGGACACGATTCATCAGAGGACATGATTTGGTGGACTTCTAATCCCGTACGTCATGCATTCGTGACCGGTTCCACATTCTGAGAACAGCTTGACTGACGTAGTCATTTCACAACGCTAGGATGCAGTCATTGATTTCGGTTGGCGTGCTATGCATACGGCCGTCGACTCTGGCAAGACGGTTGTTTCCAACTATTATGGCTCTTCGGCGAACAAATCATACTACACTGGTTGCTCTGACGGTGGAAGACAAGGGTACGCACGTCACTTCCACTGGACGATCTCGCTGTAACTGACCCGCCTCGTTCGGCAATCCAGCTTGCAGTCTTTCCAGATGTTCCCAGAGGACTTTGATGGCGTCGTTGTCGGTTCTCCAGCCGCCTGGCTGTAAGGCGTTCAACTCTGCAGCTTTCCTTCGTATTTGATGGCTAATGTCTCAACGTATACCCCTTCCCCAGGTCCCACCAGCAAGCTTGGTCCATCTGGATGACGAAGCATGTATTCCCTGTAAATGGTTCATCTTGGATTCCGAGCGACATGTGGAGCGTTATCGGCGACGAGGTCATCAAGCAATGTGACACCATTGATGGGGTATGTAGCTTCTCAACATAGTCCGTCGTATTTTTCAGTTGATTCAAGTCATCTTGCTATCCAGGTCGCCGATGGTATCATCAACGACCCTTGGCGCTGCTAGTATGTGATTTATTTCGATAGAGGTCTTTTCGGAGTACTGACAGCTGCAATGTGTCTATGTAGCTTCCGTCCTGAGACTTTGGCCTGCCGCTCCAACTCGACTGACTCATGCTTGACAAGCGATCAAATCGATGCCTTGAACAAGATCTACCACCCTTGGATCGACGTCAACCAAACCTGTACGTCGTCAGAGCTTCTCTCTCCACTGCATACACATGCAAATTATAACAACTCGTCGGATTGTAGACGTCTTCGATGGCTACTTACCTGGTGGCGAGGCCCAATATGACAGCGTCCACCTGGCCTCCACCGCCCCGGACAGCATCGGCCTCGACTTCTTTGAATACTTGGTCTACAACGATACCAACTGGGACTGGCAGACACTCACTTATGCCGATGCTGTGTTCTTTGAAGAGCTCAACCCGGGACAGATGATCGCGAACAGCCATGACCTGACGGAGTTCGCTGGCGAGTCGCATAACGGAAAGGTTCGCTTTTAAGTTTTAACGATCGACAACGCCCGGTATTTCTCTGCTGACCTTTGATATGCTTCAATCGACGTAGGTTATCCATTTCGTGGGACTCGGCGATCCCAACATTTCCCCTGGCCAATCGGTAAGTGTTAATTCTATGAGCGTGGATGGAAATGCCATTGTGGCTCTCCTAATTCATGGTCTCGGTGCGCGTGGCTGATGAATAATATTGTAGTTACACTACTACCGTCAAGTCGAGCAATACATGAACTTAAACTCCGACCTCGATATCGATGACTATTATCGCTTCTTCCCTGTTCCCGGAATGGCTCACTGCAGGTGATTTTCTCCTCTCCATCCTCGGTCGCGCTTCTCCTACTCTATGATGCAGAATCACTAACGAGAGTATCATGTCACTTCCAGCGGTGGTATCGGTGCCAATGCATTCGGGGCTGCAGACACTAGCTCTGCCACTCCCCCCCTCGCTTTCGACGCAGACCACAGCGCCTTGCTCGCCATGGTGCAGTGGGTTGAGGAAGGTATCGCGCCGTCAAAGATAATCGCCACCAAATACGTTGACGATGACTCCTCGAACGGTGTCAACTTCACGAGACCTATATGTATGTACCCGCAAGAGATCACATACACTGGAAACGGGAGCATTTGGAACGCCACCAACTTTGATTGTGAGTGAAGGAGATCGTGTTGTTTAGCAGTCATTGGTGTCGGCGCTCTCTTTGTGTATACCCGTTATAGCAGTCTAATATGTCACAATCATGTCTCTGCCTCTTCGTTCTTTCGTTACTGACCATGGATGGGAAGGATCCCCGGAGTCTATACTGTCACGGAAACCTGTTGTTGGCTATTAGTCTGAATTCTGAAGCTCACTCGCCCTACATATATTACAAAATGAAATCGCCAATGATCGACGGCACTGGTTACCAAGGCCCGCTTCGCACAGATCTGTTAAGAGAAAAATACAAATGATATTCTCACGATAAATCGAGACTATTCTGAGTCAACGCAGGCCACATATGTACATAACATCGAAAATATCTCCGGGTATTCATCTAGGTGGTCGCAATATCGCCGGTTGAGTGTACTGGTTGTGGTGAGTGGTACAACGAAAGTAAAAGTACAAAAGGCGACACGAATCATAACGCGACGAAAACAGCTAGTATTGGAAATCCATGCCTGAGTTACCTGTGGTGGCAATCAGGTGAGTGTCTCTATACTCCCTTCCTTCCGACATATCCTCGTCCCGGGCTTCATCCATCACTTTAAGAGCGGTGCTGGGGAATGGTCCTGGTCTGTCGCCGATGGGTTCGGTCAAGAATTTGACCAGGTCACAGACACAAGTGATGCAATTGCCGCCAATAGCAACCTTCGGCGACCACCGTTTACCCACCTCTGCAAGCGATTCGCGCTCTGCACCGGTCAAAGATGCAAGTACCCTCAGCTTCCATTGCTTTTGCGGTCAAATATCTGATAAGTCATAACACATTTACATCGTCGAAAGGCAGCATAAGCTCACCTTTGCTGTGTGACTATCGCGTGGCTTGAAAGAGAACCTGTATTTGAATTCCCTCGGATTGGTTGATGGATTGCGTACTTCCATAATCTTGAAGCCGATGTGTTCAGTAGAGGCTGATAGCGCGGTCGTTTCAGGCGCATAGGCGTGCCATACGATAGACCAGTGAAGGGCGCCATTGAAACGATAGACAGCGAGGTAGATAGGGAGTTTCTCCTCGATACGGGCATCTTTCGCGGTAACTTGACGCAGAGTGGTATCATCGACGGCGGGGTTCCAGAACATAATGGATTGGGCCATGGTCAACGGCTTCAAGAAGAGTATAGGCTATACATTTTACAAAGTACATATTAGCAATTCTGACCGAGACCCCAATGTCACTTATGGAAAGACACTTACTGATGATAGGTGTAGTACACTTGGAGGTACCTTCAATGCGGAGTGAGGGAGAGAATCAAGTGCGGGTGAGGAAAGCTGACCACAACGAACCCACTACTTATATACCGTGTGTTCCGAGTATTATGCTTCGGTCAGCACAATAGACTTCGCGTATCAAACACTTGTACACGCCACTGACTCGACGAGGCGTTCTGTATTGTACCTATATTCAGCACAACAGGCAATCAGCAGCTTGTTATGCCTCAGTCAGCACAGTAAACTTCGCGTGTCGAACAAGGCTTGTACACGCCACTGACCCCACGAGGCGTTCTGTATCGTACCTACATCGAGTACAACAGGCAATCAGCAGCTTGTTATGCCTCAGTCAGAACAATAAACTTCGCGTGTCAAACACTGTTGTACCCAATAACTTACTTTCCTTCCTTCAAGCCGAGTCGTACACGCCATTGACACTGTACTAAGTATACCTACATTTAGCAAGACGATCAGAAGCCCCGTAGTCTGAACTTCTGTGGGCTACGATACTCGTACGACGAACCGTACACGACCTGAACGACTGGAGTGGCACTGCTAACCTGAACATCATCTAGAGTTATTGAGCTAGTGCTGCATGCAAGTGCTGGGCTCCGGAACCCAAACCGACGGACGGAATCGCTGCCACAGATTTGCAATAATAAGGAAGTACTAGTGGGCCCAGTAGAAAGATGTCAGTCGCTAGGTTCAAGAGTATGTATCCCCATTTGAAAAGATGCCTTTGTGACCAACAAGTCCGAAGCCGTCTATTGTACACTTTTCGGGACGCCCCGAAACAATAGAATGGCCGCTGGTAATAGGGTAGGTTGTGGGGGCGTGAGAAAAAGTGACTCCCGCGTGGAAGGATATTTAAACGCTTCCTTGTTTGTTGTCGTCACTCGAGATCATCATACAAGTATACCGCGTTCTCCTTCTCATCTATCGTCCATCAGTCTGCAGATCCAAGGCCACTCTAATTTGCTGCCATATTATCTGTCAACCAGTAGGTTTCATGTTGCGCTGTGTCACGTTATCGGAGCTGGCGCCTACATCATCTCAACTTTTCTATCTTTCGTAGTGACTGCATCTCCGCAAACAATTGACATTCATGATCTTACCTCGATCAAGAATGCAATCGCTACCGGCATAAATCTAGTAGCGCCTGACTCACAATCTCCTGCACGAGTCAGAGAGCTTCCAGGAGGGCTTGTCGTTAAATTTGGGTCGACCGTGTGGAGGTCAGAGTTCCTGGCACTCCATCTCGTACGAAAACATACGACTATACCAACTCCCGTCCCTCTTTCATATCTCTCCGAGGAGGAAGACAAACACGTCATACCAAACCGACCCCGGAGGGGCTACATTGTCATGACGAAGTTGCCTGGAGTCAGGATGATCGACGTGCTTGCTGACCTCGACGATGGGTCTTGTGTCCATCTCTCGGAGCAGCTGGGTCAGTATTTGGGTCAGCTGCGCACGCTGGACTCTATGGGACGTTGGGAGATGGTTGGGAAGAAGGGTCGTTATCATCAAGGCTATTTCAAGCTCTTGCCGTGGTCACTTGAGCGGCAGACCCAGCCCAACCCTTGCAGCGCTACTTGCGCCCTTGACTTCCTTGACTACTTCTTCAAGGCCTGTCCGTCACCTATCGTGCCAGACGGGGTGAGAAAGCGCGCCCTCGATGCGTTCGACCTTAATCGCCCTTCTTCCTTCACTCATGGTGATCTCCTACCGGAGAACATCATGGTCGACATGAGCGTAGCTGGACGTCCTCGGATTACGGGGATCTTCGATTGGGAGCTTGCAGGGTGGTATCCATACTTTTGGGATTATTTTAGAGCGGCCAGTCGAAGGTTACCCTATAAAGCAGGGCAGTGGTCGAATTGGGTAAAGATATTTTCGCCTTGCATCGAGTCTCATGTAGAAGAGAACAATGCATTCGGCACACTTTTGTACTGGACTTATGATGGCGTGTTCGAGATGCCTTGGACTACTAAGTGAGTCGCGCTATTTCTCATCACAACTGTTGTGACCCCCTGTCTGACGCGCTCTCCTCTTCGTGCAGATGCGATTGTTGCGACTAGGCGGCTGCAGATTACCTATAATATGGTCCCCTCTTTGTTGCGCTCACCACGTATGTATGTCAACGACGAAGAATTGAATCATCTACGAGGTTTGTGTTCAGCGCTATATTTTCGATTTTCACAGAAGACTTCAATGGGTAATTGGAGACCGCGGACACGATCAGTCAAGTGAACCGGAAGTGTTTGTTATGTATGCCTCTTCCTCGTCTTGTCCACCGACGGTAAGCCTTGCGAGCGCGCCTGAGACGGAGCAGGACGGAGCTCATCTTACCCAAATCTGTCCTGAATGTTACAGAGTCGTCGGAAGCACCTCGCTCTCGGGCCTCAAATTTATCTAGCCTGCTCCAATGTCATCGTCCGTTCCCTACTGAGAACTATCGTTCATGATTATTGGTTATCTCTGTCTCCCGGAGCATAGGCGACTTGTGCTACCGTCTAATCTAAGTGCTGCGCGAACTTCGTATATCCCGACTCGATCAGCACAACAGGCTTTCGCATGTCAGACACTCATCATACCCGCCACTGACACGAGGCTTTGTCAATTGTACCCTCATATGGTAAGTACTTACCAATCAACAGAGAAGAGTCAGAAGACAAGCCCTGGACGTTTGACATCCTGCGACACCGCGGCACCCGATTCGTAGGGTGAATCAGCGAAGCCGTTCTTGTGAGGCATAGTTAGACGCAAAGGCCAATTAGTACTCAAAATATATCGAGATCACTAGGGCTCGCATGAGCTGGATGTCCTTTACTGTAATATTATGTGCTCTGCAGAATCCTCTACGACACAAGGGAGACTCGGAGTGCGAGCAGATCCGACCCTGGCAGATTTCGTGTCCCGTGGGCCACGTTCCTGCCGGGGACATTTCACCCTCACCCTGCGCCGACATACAATAAGCAGAAACCCAGTGCATTCCACTTCACGAAACCATAAGTACAAAAACCCCATAAACTTCGTGTATCAAACACGTTTACACGCCACTGGAACAAGGGGTTCTGTGTTGTAGCTACATTGAGCATAACAATCAACTTATCAGCAGCCTGTATGCCTTAGTCGGATGAACTTCGCGTGTTAAACACTTGTACGCGCCACCGATACTCGGAGGCGCCCTGTATTGTAGCTGCATTCAGCAAAACAGGCGATCAGCAGCCTGTTATGCCTCAGTCAGCACAATAAAGTTCGCGTGCCAAACACTTTTCCACCTTAACAAACCTTTCTTCCTTGTACACGCCACTGGCGACACGAGGCGTTTCGTATTGTACCTACATTTAGCAAAACATCTCCAGAAGCCCCTAGCTCTGCGACACCTGTGCGATCTGAGTCGGACACATAGCATAGACTGAAATGACCTCAACGAGAGCGATACTGGGTGACTTTCCGTAGCAATCTAGGCCTCTAGAATTTGTGAGACCCTCTACAGAAAGTCACCCACTACTAACATGCCAGAGTCATTAAGCTACTAGTGAGTACTAGTGCTCAGAAACCCAGAGTAAGTAGTAGGGAACGGCGGATGAAATCGCTGCCACGTACTTGCAATAATACAAAAGTGGTGAGACGCAAGGCCCTGTAAGTATGCTAATTGCCAAGAGTACGCCCATTTGAAGCGACAACAGCCTGCAATTGACCATGCGGCATCATCTACTTTTGTGACCAACAAGTTCGAAGCCGTCTATTGTGTACTTTCCGGGACTGGCCCCGAAACAATAGAATGGCGTAAGCAGTGGGGGCGTGAGAAAAATTGACTCCGGCCTGGAACTTGAAGGATATTTAAGCGCTTCCTTGTTTGCTGTCGTCACTCGAAATCAGCAGACAGGTACTATCCCGTGTTCTCCTTCTCTCGTCTGTCGTCCGTCAAATTGCAGATTCAAGAGCACTCTATTCTGCGGCCATATCATCTGTCAATCAGTAGGTTTCATGTTGCAGCGTGTCTCTCCCGTTATTAGAGCTGGCGCCTACATCATCTCAACTTTTGCATTTTTCGCAGTGACCGCGATTCGCCCATCAATCGATATTCATAACCTTACCTCCATCAAAGAGTCAATCGCTGCTGGCATTAATCTAGTAGCGCCTGACTCTCAATCCCCTGCACAAGTTAGAGAGCTTCCAGGAGGGCTTGTCGTCAAATATGGATGGACCGTATGGAGGTCAGAGTTTCTGGCGATGGAACTCGTACGAAAGTATACGACTATACCGACTCCCGTCCCTCTTTCCTACCTCTCCGAGGAGGAAGACAAATACGTCAAACCAAACCGACCCCGGATGGGCTACATTGTCATGACGAAGTTGCCCGGAGTCAGGATGATCGACGTCCTTGCTGACCTCGACGAAGAATCTTGTGTTCACCTGTCAAAACAATTGAGTCAGTATTTGGGTCAGCTGCGCACGCTGGACTCGATGGGAGGTTGGGAGATGGTCGGGAAGAAGGGTCGTTATCATCAAGGCTTCTTTACGCGCTTACCATGGTCACTTCAGCAGGAAATGAGGGCCAACCCATGCAGCGCTACCTGCGCTTATGACTTCCTCGATTACTTCATCAAAGCCAGTCCACCAGCTATCGTATCAGACGAGAAGATAAAGCGCGTCCTCGACGCGTTCGACCTTAAACACCCTTCTTCCTTCACTCATGGTGATCTCCTCCCGGAAAATATCATGGTCGACATTAGCGTGGCTGGACGTCCGCGGATAACGGGGATATTTGACTGGGAGCTTGCAGGGTGGTATCCATATTTTTGGGATTATTCTAGAGCGTCCAGTCGGTTGTGGCAATACGAAGGAGAACAGTGGCCGAACTGGGTGAAGATATTTTCTCCCTGTATCGAGTCTCATATAAACGAGGCCAAGGCATTTGACATGCTTTTATATTGGAATTATGACGGCAAGTTCGAGTTGTCATTGAACTCAGAGCCTTGAGAGCAAATATTGTAGATAATTCAATTCTCCGCGGTTGAGATACACACATGGCGAACGAAACAAAGAGGGGTGACATTTCTGGGTAGTCACCTTGCTTGCAAGGTCTCTGGACACCCACAAATCGTGGGAAGAACAACGCAGCATCAACCGGCGTTCCCCGGTACTCCCGGCGTATGCCGTCCACTGAGAATAAACCAATCTCGTCGTGCGTTCTCGCTTCGAACCTCAACGACGTTGGTATTCCGGTACTTACTGCTATTGCAATGTCGCCAAACTCCAGCTAGACCTGGGCAACGCACTTCCACAATTTCTGGGCAATACAACGTGCCCAGCCTGCCATCCTCCGCCATCTACTCTGCGCAGTGTCCCTTCAGCAAGAGTTTGTTTTCGAAAGCCCGAAGCAGTCGAACAGTCGATCTCCCTGAACTTCGCGACAATATCCATTAAGATCGAACAGGTTCAACTCTCTTCTCGGAGGCGAGGCAATGTCACTCAGTGCAGCCGGGAGTCCTTGTGCCCGGAAATCTGTGAAGCCGTACACAGCTGTCATGGGGACTCGGAATTGATGTTGCTTGACGGTGCAATCTACTGTGGCCCCTCGCTGTGTTTGGACTCTCATCTTCGGTCTTTGCTTCTATGACATTGCGTGGCAAACCTTCTAGCTGTGTGGCGTGTGTGCGGTCTAGTTCGCCAAGGATGCATGTTGGCATGTAATGAAGCACGATCGTTGACTCGTCTCCATCATGATTTTTTTTGGTTGAACTCAGCGTCGAGCAATCGCCAAAGGCAACCCTCTTCCGCCTCATCGTCGGTGGGCGGGGAATCTCACCCCGCAGTCCAAAATGGCAAAAACCCTGGGGAAATGCATTACGCACGAACGACTAGATGTCGAACAGTGTAGGGCTATCACCCGTCCGGTCTCGGTAAACGAGGCCTCCTTGGTGGTATACCTACTAAAACCCCAGCCTGCCAGAGCCAGTTCTCTGGCAGGTTTTTTTCGTTGAAGAGAGTCCCGTTCCAGGTTTTGAGCACGAGATCTGGTCTTGTAGCTTTTGGTCCGAATTTCCGCTTGTTGCACGCGCTTCGGTCCAAGGAGAGCCTTTGGTTTATAGTGAAAACCCACTTATTGTGTATCTCGTTGTGAGACGGGTATTTATTTGGGTCGTCTTCGTGTTGTATGCGGCGTACACAGCGCAGCTTCCATATGAGGTGAGCTGACTCCGAGATCAGGATGCGCCACAGGCGGTTCGCACCAGACAATCTCTTTCCGCCTTCCGTTTTGAATCCACTCACTCCACATCCCAGAATCGTTCCGTAGCCAAAGTCGTTCGGCCACTGCATGCCTTTACCTTCCCAGAGCCTCCTGGCCAGGCTCCAGATCAGGATTCATCCCCTCGCTGAACATTCGGTAAGTATGTGCTTAATTGTTTCGTCAGTGTCGTTACAGCACGGGCATTTCCCCCGGTGCTCGTAGTTTGTGATGTTTGACCAGTAGGTCCCGCACTTGAAGCCGACGTGCAGTACTCTCCATATGAACGTCCGGTACGTTCTGGAGAAATCTCTGTGGCGTATGGAATTCCATAGCTGTGCATCCGTAAGTGTTCTGCGGCATAGGTTTTTTACCCCTTGGCGTGCTTCGTCTAGTTCCCTGCTGGTTCTAGTGCGGACAGGTGTGTTTTCCTTTTGTTTCAGCCCTTTGTATAAGAGCGACTGAGAGGCTTTTACTAGTTTTGCCCCAGTAAGCCTGAAGCGGTGGGGGACGTAGACGTTCAAATTGCTATGTTCGAGCTCCGTGCCCGCGGCCGCCATGTGGTCGGATCATGATATTGTTGTTTGCCCTCATCCAGAATAATGTTGGAGGTCGTGCCTCGAGCCCCACTCGTGATATCAATGTCTATCTCCAGATTTGTTGTCACCGTAACCCTCATATCCATGGCGAACTCGGCAACGACTTGAAGACCTGTGCGTTTGAGTCGTCTCTGGCGCGGGGTGCTGTCCTGATGCACGGCCAGAGTGTATATCTTGCGTGGAGTGACCCATTTGACTGTTTGGTACTTTCCCAAATACATATTGACAATGGATTTCGTCTGGTTCAATCCGTGTTCAACATAGTACTACCTTATAGCTTAGCTTTTCATTTCCCGAACGTCAATTGCATCCAATACACCGCTTCACTCTTCTGATAAGAGGTTGTATATATTACAAATTTTTTTATCTCAAGCAAGGTGTCCGGCGACGAAGTCGACACTTCCCCCAGTCTATAGTCGCCTAGTCACAACAATCACAGCTGTACGAGAAAAAGTATCAGACAAGTGATCACAATGGTTGTGATGCGAAGTAGCGACACTCACTTGGGAGGTTAGCGACGTGTTCTCAGGCATACCCTCACCCTACACTCACATCAGCAAAACGACAATCGCCCTGAGCGCCCTGAGCGCCCTGGCAGAGGGGTCCTCAGGGTGTTCAGTGCGTTCAGGGTCTCAGTGTCGTTCACGCGTCATCAGAGCCGGTTCGGAATCCTTATCAGGGTGGCCAGGGCCGCCAGGGCCGTCTCGCCGTGAGTCGTCTAACTTACGAGTGAGGTACTGCGGGTAAAGGAGTACAGCGGTAAAATGATGTGGTATAATGCACGGTGGTATAGGTTTCAACATAATGCAGAAAGAGCCGGGCATACTAATAGTCTATGTGAGCACACGGAAGAGGTAAAAAAAAAAAGCAGTATGTATCACTGTTCAGATTGAGGAGAAATCATCTACGAAGAGGGGTCGCGTACGGATTGACCGCATCATTTGCGAAGGATCTGTCCTCCGCGTCGGTAGTACAGTCACTCGGCGAGAATAACTTCAACCCCTCACAGATCGCGTTACATCTGTGATACCCCCAAGCTTTCGTCATCTTTTTGTAACCCCCGTCACTGTACCAGTACCTACCCTCTTCAGTGTGACTGAGTATCATCAACGTGAGCAATCAGGATTCAGCAGGCTGTTCTAAAGACGAAACAAGTATGATTGAGCAACGTACGAGTGCTTGCGAATATAGGCTACGACGGCCTTAACCTCGCCTGTGGCCAAAACCTGAGGAACATCTACATGTGAAGGACTCGAGTTCAGTCGTGTTAATCGGCTCAGAAGAGACAGAGTAAAGACTCACAATAGAATTCATCACATACATCCCTCTTACCACGGTGAACATGTAGATAGTGCGTGAACGCGTCGAGCGTGGCGGTGATCTTCAGCGCGATGGTCGATGGTTTTGGTGTGGGCCTGGCGATGCGGTAACGTTCGACATTATTCCAGTTGATCTCTTCGGAAATGTGAAGCCACATGCGTCGCGGATGGCGGTCTTTGGGCTCCTCGAGAATGCAAGCATCCACAACTGAAACAACTACAAGGTATCGTGCTAGGTTAGTAGCAAGACCAGTACTACAAGGGTAAGTGATAGCTTGAACTCACGGGCTGCCTCGATTTTCCGATTCGCCAGGAGCCTGTTGAACCTCTCAGCGTAGTGATTTGCACTGACGAGATACAAGGCTTCTCCGGTGACGACATTAGAGATGTCCCAGCCGTCGTACGGGCCAATGTTTGGCTGTAGTACTACGGCATTGGCGTGGTTGTTGGCTGTAGGGAGCCTCAGCTCAGCCTAAGTAAACGAGGCAGTTCAGACGCGTAAGGTCATTAGATGAAAGGATGGTGACGCACTGAGAATATACTGTATGGCCCGAGCCCCACTCGCAAAGCCTCGTATCCTACTCGAAGGCCGTGTACTTGCGCATCATCGTCGGTCCAGGTCGAAGCGATGAGCTTCGACGTCAGGTCAGGATCTTTTGGGGCTAGCTTGGGATCTGGCTCCGCATTGTTGATCATGCTGACTGTTGTGACCTTGACACAACAGGTCTCCGGCCTCCAGCCTTCAGTGCGTTGATCAGTGTGAGAAATGCGAGGTTGAGAGCAAGGATCGTACCGTCGTCGTCGACTATCATTCCGACCGGCGAAGACGGTGCCTCCTCAGGCTCAAGTGCTCGACTACTCGTCTTGTCATCATCGCCTGAATCGTCTGCAACCCCGGCCTTGACTGAGTGCTCGCCCGTAATGTCTTCCTCGCCTTCGAACTCGCCCTCGCCATCGCCCTCGACCTCGTCATCGCCTTCACCTTCACCCTTCTCTACACCTGCAGCCTCGCCTTCAATATCGTCCTCGCCTTCAACCTCGTCCTCGCCTTCACCCACTTCGTCATCTTGATCTGAGACTCCATCTGGCTCTGTAGCTGTGCTCGATGGGTCGGGGGCAGGATCGTCAAATATAGCACGTGCATTGCTTTCCACCTGTTTTGGCGATAGACGAGACTCGTCCTTGGCGGGCAGATACTTCAGAGCCGCCACGACGAATCTCTGAACAACTGGGAGATTATTAGTTTGCAAAGACACAGAGAAAGACGACCAACGTACATGAAGGGTCCGAACCACCAAACTGAACCATAACGGACTTGTCGCGCCAATCCTCAACATTCTTCTTCCACTGTTTATCAGAGCCCCACGGTGTTGGTGATTTGAACTCGCCTGTTTTCCAGGCGCCAAAACCACGTTCGACCTATACCAATACGAAGGAAAGCAGATGTGTCAGTAGATATATCCCATTAGAGATGTGATAACGCTGGTACCGCTGCCAATGCAAGGGCAATTGCCCCGTACGGTGGTCCACACCCGCCGATCGAGCCTTGAACAAACTGAAGGTGTGCACAGGCAACGGTCTCGAGAATGTATCTCGAGAACAGAGCACCGGCACGTTCCTGTACAAGAAAAGAGAGTGAGATGTGAATAAATAATCATATGGAGACGTAAGTTTGCACAGACGCACCCCCACTTTCCCAGGTGTGGCCCAAAATGCCTCCCCACCTTCACCGGTAGCGGCAGCAACAAACCGTCTGATCGCTGGTTGCTTGGCCTTGAGTAAAGTCGTGATAGCTTTCTCCGCACCTTTGTCAGTCACGTCAGTGTCGGGGGCAAATTTGTTCCTTATTGCCTGAGTAACGACGAAGACACCCAGGGGGCCGAATCGAAGACGCCACTCAATGGCCGATTGACGAGTCTGATGCTCGACAGCATCACAGTCAGCTGAATGTAGGTCAAATGAGTATGGGGTTGACTTGCCTCTGTGCACAAGAGGTCCCCGGGTTTTATATCGTAATACTCGTCCTCCGAGACCAGCTCCTTGAAAACATGGCGCATGCGAGTAAGAAGTAGGCGTTTCGGGCCGTGATCAAGGTCATAAGGACCAGGCTTTTTCACGCTGCCAGCAAATTCAAGGACCGAGGGTAGGTATGATACTTTGTAGATGGCTTGTTCGAAGCTGGCAAGAGCATCGAATGCACGAGACTTGCCCTCTGCAGGCTCTGTCGGCGATCGGCGAGACTTCTTCTGGTCCTTCTTCAAGCTCTCCGTCGTGTCCGTAGCCTCGGGTAAAACAACCTTCACAAGCTAAGTGAGGATACAGAGAGGTTAGCTCTGTTGAACAATACCAAATCAGGTCGACTGCTGCATGCGCACCTGCGCCCCACGTTGGACCAAATCCACATCCTCACGCTCCGTTCGAACGTCATCATCCTGCAACCCTTCTCCTATGACCTTCTTCTTGCTCTTTGTTTTCTTCTGAAGCGGCTTGGAAATGTTGGCAGCAGCCCACTCGGGGTCAAATGCTTCGACGGTGGCCTTCGCTTTTTTGCTCTGTGGTGCTTCACGCTCGATCGCTCTGCATAAGTAGTTCAAATACATGAATAAGAAAGGTCAGACGTCATTTCAGTGAGACAGGCTTACACGTTATCTGCAGAACGCTTCTGCTGCAGAGAAATAACAGGAGGGTCATCGGTCGTGGCATCGAGCTGAGCAGCACCACGAGCAGCTTTCACACGCTGCTCCTTCTTCTCTTTTTCGGACTGCTTGGGCGCTTTCGCGGGGACTGCCTTGCCTTTTCTTGCGGTCTATTGATATATTCAGCTCGTTTGACACGTAAATGATCGAGATCAGGACACACGACATACCTGTGGCCTCTCCTCGTTCTCATCGACCTCCATGCCCTCGTTCTGCTCATCACTCTCGCCCTCGTCCGACTCGCCAGCTGCCTCCTGAAGCACCTGTTGTTGCTTCTTCGCCATCAAACCTCTCAACTTCTCGTTCTGCGTCTTCAACTTCTCCGCCTTTTCCGCTGCAGCCAACTCCTTCCTTCGCTCCTGCTCCGCCTTATCACTTCTCTTTGCCTGAGCAGCATCAGAAATGTCTTCCTGGAAGCGACGATTTATCCCCTTCGTGACGAGGATGTGCGGGTCAGCAGTAGATCGAACCGGACGCGTCGTTATTGACTGAGTCGGAGCGTTGCCTGCCGAGCGTCCGCTGTCTGGTCCTTTCTGGAGTGATATGACTGGAGCTTCATCAGCGGGGGTCTCTAGCCGCGTAGAGCTGGTTGTTGTTGGAATAGGTGAGGTGATTTTCGAGCCTTTCGCGCTTGTGGTGGCCTTCGAACGCGTCTTGCGCTTCGTCTCGGCCGTGCGCGCCACTCCTTTTGTTGGCTGATTCATGCACAAGTAGGAAACTCCCTGCACGAGGCAAAGAGAGTTGAAAGAAGGAGAAAAAGACGGTATTGGTAGACCAGGTGCCAGTGAGCGACGTGCAATGGGGAGGAACAACGAGCAACCATAATCTCGGACACGTCGCCGTGGCCCCCAACCTTCAATGCAAATTATTGCACGTGGTCTTAGCCAACCACATTGTTGCTGTCAGTCGTCTGGTGGTCCTCCCAGCTCTTGTCTTGTCTGTATCATCTTCATGATGCGCTTGTTTACCATCTTTCTGGCATATACTTTGATTTTCATGGGCTTTTTTTGCAACTCTTGCAGTAAATCATTCCCCACTCGTTCCGTGCTCTCGAGCCATTATAAGCGGTATCATCGCAATCCGATCCCAGATAATCCCCAAGTCCAAGAACACTACCACACCAAGCTCAATGGTTCGTCTTGTACTCCTTTTGAAGTTCCTCATGCTGACTGGCTCATGTTTAGCGACACCCTATGATCGTGAAGGAGCGCCACTCGACCCCAGTGTTCCTCCATCATTTCCGCTTCCACATCCTTTCAAATGGGACCCGTTCGCGAACAGGGCCAACTTCGAGTTTGTTGAGTATCACTATGAACAGGCTCACTCGTCAATAACAGGTGTCAACCATCTCCTCGACATTCTCGCTGCCCAACGCATCCTTCAAGGTGAAAACAGCGAAACCGGCGGCTTCTACGACAACTACAAGGAGCTCTTAGCCGCCATCGATGCCATCAAAGTAGGCCCAACGTCGTGGACTTCCTTCATCGTCCGCTGGAATGGTCCCGTTGATGCCTCATCGCCATCCTGGAAACGCGAAGAGTTCGTCATTCACACACGCGATATAAGAGAGGCCTATCATGGAATGCTTAGCAGTCGAGACTTCGAAGGCAAGTTTGATACACGACCATACAAGCGTTGGGTGAAAGGCGAACGGACGTACTCGAACCTCATGTCGTCGGTTTGGGCATGGGATAAAGCAGTATGTTTTTCCCTACTTAGCTGTTCTTGCCCAAGTCCAACCTTTTTCACTGAACTATCGCTGTAGACTGAGATCGCCGCTGATCCGACCACTCACGGATCAATGCTAGTCCCCATCATCCTTGGAGCTGACAAGACCACAGTTTCCGTGGCAACGGGCAACCAGGAGTTTCACCCGGTGTACACTTCACCAGGAAACGTGCACAACGACCTACGTCGTGCACATCGTGATGCTCTAATTCCTATTGCGTTCCTTGCCACCCCAAAAGGTAGATTCTCAGTCTCCTTTCTGCTGCTAAATCCGACTTACGCATCTTATGCTCACAGCCGCGCGCGAAAGTGAGAATGACGCCGAATTTCGACTCTTCAAGAAACAACTATACCACGCCTCGATCGCTCAAATCCTCATGCCCCTGAAGGATGCAATGACTACTCCCGAGCTCGTACGTTGTCCTGATGGACACTACCGTCGTGCCATCTACGAGATCGGCCCCTTCATCGCAGATTACCCGGAGCAAGTGATCCTTGCAGGTATTGTTCAGGGTTGGTGCCCTAAGTGAGTGCGACTCGTCTTCTTGTTTTCCTAGCTTGATCATGTGCCCCACAAGGTGTACACTGACGATGATGCCATAGATGTTTCTCGCGGCCACAAGCGCTGGATGAGATCGGACGGCCGCGGTTCCGTGAGTACGTCGAAACACTTCAAGAAACATACGCCGGTGATCCAGGAGTCCTTTGGGATGCATTTGGAGTGGTCGCTAACGTGATTGTACGCACCTCGCCCTTGCTTTGCGCGTTGATTGACCCTAACACCTCCCCAGCCCTTCACGTCTCACTTCCCTCGAGCCGACATCCATGAACTCCTCACACCCGACCTACTCCATCAAGTCATCAAGGGTACCTTCAAGGACCACCTTGTTCAGTGGGTTGAAGACTACATCAAGCTCTACAACAGTCCCGCCGAAGCGAAAATGAAGCTCGACGACATTGATCGCAGGTGAAACCTTTTGACTTTGTCTCTAGAACTATATAAGCTCATCAAATTCTGTTTCAGAATCGCTGCTGTTCCTGCCTTCCCGGGACTTCGCCGCTTTTCCAGTGGTTTGAACTTCACGCAATGGACCGGGGATGACACTAAAGCCTTAATGAAGGTCCGTTAATTTCCCTCATTCCTTTCGGCGTGCCGGACTTACCTCGAGGGTAAAGGTTTACATTCCGGCAATCGTTGGCCACGTCCCTGATCGCGTTGTCAAAGCAGTTGTAGCATTTCTCGATTTCTGCTACATCGCCCGCCGACCTTCTCATACCGAAAAGTCGCTCGCTGAAATGGACGCTGCCCTTCAACGATTCCATACGTACCGCACGGTCTTTGTCGAAGAGGGAGTCCGTGCGAACTTCGCTCTCCCACGCCAGCACGCACTCGTTCACTATGTTCGTAGTATCAGGTTGTTTGGTTCGCCGAACGGCCTATGCTCGTCCATCACGGAATCGAAGCATATCAAGGCCGTCAAGGAGCCGTGGCGCGATTCAAACCGTAACGAACCACTCGAGCAAATTATACAGAAGAATGTCCGCCTTGGGAAGATCGCAGCGGCTCGGGTAGACTTTGGTGCAAGGGGCATGCTTAATGGGAACGTTCGGAGGGCGGCTTACGAGGAGGTGGGGTTTTATCGTCCAAGACTACATGTGGAGAAGGAAGATGAGGCAGAGACGAACGACGCGGAAAAGGTGAAGGCATATAATGAGGGGAAATTGGTTATCGACGTGGAGGATATCGACTCGGAGCCAGCGCCAGTTGATGTTGTGATGGCAAAACGAGTCCGTACGTGTATCTTTTGCTTTTCCCCTCTCATTTTCTCACACAATCGTTTCAGAGTCTCGTCCATTTGTCGAGGACCTTTCCGAAACATCTGGACTCCCTCAGCTCGAAATACTCCTCCGTCGCTTTCTCTACGATCAAATTTACCCTGACCCCGAGTTAGATGCCGAGCGTGTCCCCATCGCTAGGCTCCCCGACATTGATGACAAGCTCTCCGTCTATCATAGTGCTCGTGCCGCCTGGTATGCTCCCAGCGAGCTGGCTGGCCCTACTGGCATGCACTCCGAGATTATTCGCAGCACTCCCCTGTTTTTTCGACGGTGGGAACGACGAGACACGGTGCTTATTCAGAACGGCTCAGAGGATGAGGTCATGGATGGCATGGTAGTTGGGCGAGTGCTCATGTTTTTGGGTGTCCCTCACGGTGATGAAGAATACCCCTGTGCTGTGGTTGAGTGGATGCATCCAGTCGGCGAGAGTCCTGATCCCGTCACGGGGATGTGGATTGTGGCGCCCGAGAAGGTCGGTCCGAAGCGTACCGTCGGTGTCGTTCATCTCGATTGTATTGCACGTTCTTGTCATCTTATTGGTGTCTATGGCGAGACTCGGTTACCTTATGACTTCGCATTTTCAGACTCACATACTGCTTTCAAATCCTTTTACCTTAACAAGTACATAGATTATCATAGTCATGAAGAGGGGCCTGGCACAGTAGGTTAATATACATGTATCATTTGTTCAATGCAGGCTACAACAATTGTACTCAATACCCTTGTGCAAGGCAGAGGTCAAGTAGCACCACCACTGGAACGAGCAACCTCTTACTGGCCAGCAGCGACACTGGACACTGAGCACCCTGACGGCCCTGATCACCCTGGGTTGTGTGGCACCCTGGCGCATCGGTCCGCCAGGGCCGTCAGGGCCACCAGGGCGTTTGACGTTTTGCTGATGCACTCACGCACGACATGAACGTCCAGTAAGTACTAACCTAAATTCATTCCACTTCACGAAACCATAAGTACAAAAACCCCATCAACGACTCGGAACCAACGACCCAACGAACCAACGATACTATAAAACGTCAAACGCATATTCATACACCCATTAATTTTCGAACTATTGTGATTCAAGACCGATTGAAAGCTGAAAACAAAACTGCGAACTTAGAAAAAGAGAAGATTTGTCGTATAAAGAGGACGAAGAGGAAGCGCACGCAAACTCGAGAGAGAGAGAGGAAGAAAGTCAAAAGGGTTTGGTGGGGTATTCAAAAGCGCAAGTTACTGTGATGGTCACGTACGTATGGTATGCAGGCAGGCAGGCGGGCGGGCGGGCGGGCGATCCAAACCGGAGCCGTTAATTTTAGACTATGAAGACGAAGAAGAGCATGGGGCAATTGGAGAACGAGAACGGGACGGGAGAGGGATGTATATTACAACGAGACTTGGAGCTTGATTAGCACAACTGCAGGAAAGACGAAGAGGAGAGATCCAGGAATTCGAGAGAGGGAGACCATATATGCACAACATTTTTCGGGCGACGAGAGGGAAAAAAAACATGCTAGAAAAATGAAACGAACGTCTATCGAGGTCATCACGGTCACGAGGCAAGAAAGGTGAAAAAACAAAAACAAATCCATCCGCAACCAACGGCGACAACGCCCTTGCACGAAGTTGAGGCCAGCCAGTCCAGCACCGCCCCCAATAGGCGCCCAATCCCGATGCCATAACCGACTCCTACTGCAGTCACCTTGCTTCCGTCGAAGCGTAGACTGCAGCAGAAGCCACAACATAAATGGCAACTTCGTCGGCGACTCGCACACTGCGCGACCGTCGTGTCGTGATTCCGAAACCCAACTTCTACTCTCCGCGACGAGGCTGACAAGGCAAAGCAGGAAACGGTGCTTCGGGGTCCATCAGCGCCGGCGATGTCGTGAATGCGGGTGCGGATACGGGTGCAGGTGGGCGTCAACGACGAAGCGAACGGTGAGAACCTCGTCGAGTCGAAGGACTGATGGAGAACGACATGCCAGCAAGCCGAAAAAGATCGAAGCAAGCGGCCTGGCCTGCTGAATGCTGAAACATCTGTGGCGTCGAATCCCGTTCCATATGTATGCTCGAACTTGTTCCATAGGTATGCTTGAACATTGTTCCATTTGTGTGTATATACACTCGGAAACGCGGAGAAAAACGGCCGGCAGAAGACGAAGACGAAGGCCAAGACGAAGGCCAGGACGAGGGAGGTCGGAGGGTGGCTCGGAGTAAACAGCGGGTTCTGAAACTTCGGTCGGTCGGTCGGGGTCGGGGTCGGTGGCGTATCCGTATTATCGAAGGGGGGAACGTCGATTATGGCTAGATCACCCGCCACTCGAAGGCGACTCCGAGGAGGTATTGTCCGGTAGTTGTCCGGTGGCGTGGTGGCGAACATCGACGGGGAAGAGGTCCGAAACTGTATGCGAGAAGATTGGATGGCGTAGCTTGACGCCCGAGACGAAGATGCGAAGTCGGTTGGATCACGAACGATGCCAGATGGAAGGGGTGGTAAAAGTCTTCAAGACCGGACGGGGAGGATGGAGGGTGTGACTAGTACAGCCTTGAAGCCCGACACGAAGCCCTTGTGATCACGAATCACGAATCACGATGCGAGGGTGGCAAGAGTGTTCAGAACAGGGCAGAACGGGGACGATGGGAGAAGCGATTCGAACGGAACGATGGGACGATGAGAATGTAATGTAACAAGACAAAACAAAAAGAACAAGACAAGGGCGGGACGGGCATGCGGGAGATGAGCGATGGAACATGAGAGATGGGAAATGTGCTGATGAGATGGTGCAGATGATGAAGTTGATGATGAGAAATGTAAGAGGCAGGGTACGACGGGCTGATGAGAAACGAAGCGAGGGGGAGGGGGTAATATAATGCAGTTCGGACGGCGAAGGCAAAAGATGAGATTATGCGAAAAATTCGGACGCATGGACTGGGGGGCGGTCGGCGGTGAGCACATCGATCAATCAAAGCAGGTGTTGTTGATCGACTATATATGTAACAAAATCCGGGTGAGCACACAAAATCACCCAACAACGAAGCAGTTAAAAAATCAGCAAAATTACTCACCCACCGCCTCATACAAGCAACAACGCCTCCGCGCCCAACTCACTCATAACCTCCCTCCACCCCTTCAACCTCCCCATCTCCCCCGTCCCCACGTCCCCCTGCTGCTGGCCCAACATCCCCATCTCCGTCATCCTCGCCTGATCCCTATACTGCCACACCCTCTCCATCACCCTCCTCGCCTCACTACAATTCCCCACATCCGCCTGCTCGTCCTCCTCCCTCAATCTCCTGAGCATAACATCCCTCTCCTCCCTCACATCCGTCAAACACCCACACAAACAGATCCCGAACACGACGCTCCTCAACACAGACGAGGACAACGACGTCTTCCCTGGCGGCATGCTTCGCAAGAGCGCAATCATCTCCTGCACGCCTGAGCGGATCTCGGGACAGGAAGGGTAGTCGCCTGATATGACGGAGTGGAGGTACACTTTGGCTGTCGCGCGGAAGATGTTAGCGGTGAGTCGGCGTCGAGTGATCAGTTCGTCTTCGGTCGGACGTGCACTGTCCGCCGCCGTCGTCCCCAACGTCGGCGATCCTTGCCCTCCTCCTCCTCCTCCTCCTCCTCCTCCACCTACATCGCTGCTGCTCCCACCGCCAAACACCGAAATCCCATGTCCATGGACCGGACTCCCAGGTATATTAATGAACCTCTCCTCAATCATCATCCCCCGATGCACCAGGTTAACCACACTCAGACCCCCCCTCCTCATCTGTCCCTCCTTCCACTCCTGCAACGCACTGATCTCCGCAATCGCTAATGCCGTCGAATTATGGCATCCCATCACGCTCAACATCGATAACTGCGGCGAG
Source organism: Stereum hirsutum FP-91666 SS1 (assembly GCF_000264905.1). NCBI lineage: Eukaryota > Fungi > Basidiomycota > Agaricomycetes > Russulales > Stereaceae > Stereum > Stereum hirsutum. Next base: position 3,049,132 of record NW_006763132.1, read on the forward strand.
GCGTACATCGGGTCCTCGATATACGCCCGGTCGGACCACAGTTGGCGGTAGTAAGGCAGGAAGCGCGGAGATTTGCCGGTGGTCGTCGAGGCGAGGATGTCGAACCAGAATGTGGTCTTGATAATAAACCGTTGGCTATCCGTACACCTCAACAAGAAATCCGTCGCATCGCCCACCTCCACTCCCCCTCCCCCTCCCCCTCCTCCCATCCCTCCACCCAACCCCGGGCCCATCCCATACCCCCCAGCGTTGAACGGTCCCCCCTGCGTATGATGCGTATGTCCATACGAACTCGAGGTCGAGCTCGTCGGACTCCCCGCACACGTACTAAGCACATTCTCCACCCAATCCGCCGCGACCTCCAAAAATGAATGCCAAGCGCCTCTCCCTCCATCGAACAAATACGCCGAAACGACGATGAGGCCACTGAGCGCTTCGTCCTCCGTGGGGGCCATCCCCGTATCCGTCGTATGTCGCTTCACCGTACTCCATATCCTCAACAACGCCTCTTTATTCTCCGTCGACGTCAGGTACCTCATCATCCCCCCCTGTCCATTCCCATTCCCTCCTCCATTCATCGTCAACGAGCCACCGAACGGCCCGCCCCCTCCTGCGTGCGCAGTAGAACCATACGGATTCATCCCCCGCCTCAGAGCCTGCTGATGCAGTCCGCTCAGTAAACACGCCGCGTCCCTCGCCGCCGGACTCTTCTGTATAGCCCTCAAAAAGAAATTCGCGATGTTCTTATCGGCGAGGAAATATTGTCGATTGAGGACATGGTCCAGATAATGCCGCACCAGCGCGTTCTGGTCATGTGAGAGGTCGTAAAGCAGCGGCGTGAAGATGCCCTGGCCGATCGAACCATAGCCCGTCGTGTCTGGTCCCATTCCCCCTCCACCTCCACCACCGCCGATACCTCCTCCGCCACCGTCCCCGTGAACGTGGATATGTGACCCCGTACCCAGACCTCCAGACGTGCCGGCTAACATCAAAGCGCCAGACACATCGCCCGCTGAGGAGTCAGCGATCGTAACCCCGGACACGTAGCCATTCGCGTCTTCTTGGTCGACATCATACAGCAATCCCGCGAACTGATGGCTATACGAAGGCGAGAGCGCGCTCTGGAAGCCCGTGGCGGTGAACCCCGCGGCTGGTCCTGTCCCATTGCCGTTACCATTGACATTGTAGCCCGACGAGGGGTTAGCCGCATTTGTCTGAAAGCCCGACGAGTTGTCGTTGTTATTGTTGTTGTAATTCGTCGTGCTGGCGCCGCCGTACACCGCGCTGCCGTTGTTCGTGCTACCGTACGACTGCGTCTGTGGTGCGTACGCGCCGTTTGATGCGAACGTTTGATTTTGTTGTTGCTGATGTTGTGAGGACGTGGACGAGGCGGACGGATGATGATTGTGATGATGATTGTTATTATGTGGCCCTACAATGCAGAGAGGGGAGAGGACAGAGGGTAGAATAGAGGTTTTTTGAGTACATTACTGACTACATAGATAGAGAGAAAGAAAAAGAAAAAAAGCGGCGAATCAAGAAAGCACAACAGCGGGCGGACAGAAAAGAGGCGAAGTCGGACGAGGCGAGGGTCGATGGATCAAGAGTGGGCATGCATGGAGAAGAATGAAAGGGGAGGGGACGCAGCTAATACTATAAAGGAGACACGTCCTAATAACGGTACGACGAGGAGCTTGTCTTACAAGAAGAAAGTAGACTACCGGAACCTCCACCCCCGGGACCTCCCGCCGCTCCCACCACCGACGAAGACGAAATCGAGACGGAGGACGCAGACGACGAGGGCTGCAACATCGTGCTCGCGGTCGTGTACGGCAACATCAGGTCGGAATTGATGTGGCCCCGCTCGAGGGGCGAGTCCGGGCTGAGTTCTTGATGGAGGCCATAGCCGCCCGCTGTGACCAGAGTCAGTTCGATTGTTCCAGATGCACGGTATCAACAGGTGACAGTGATGGGATCACGAAAGAGGAAAGATAGCGGGAGATCGGGACAGGCGTGGGGAAAGAAGTGGGGGGTGGACAAAAGGAGATAAACCAAACAAACAAACAACCAACCGAATTTGTACACACCTGAAGCCCCACCGTAGCCGTGATGGCTGGGAGGCAAGGACAAAGCAGGGTAGTGTGCCGAGCCAGACCTGTCTCTGATATTCGAGGTGTTCATCTGGCCGTACGACGTCCGGTGGTCATGGTCGTCGCTGGAGGCGGACATGGACCTGCTGCTGGCAGAGGGGCTTGGAGGGCCAGAGCGGGAGTGCGAGTGCGAGTGCGAGTGGTGGTGAGGGTCGTGGGCATCGGCGACGAGGACGAGGATGTCTTGTTGGTCGCCGTTGCGGGCGGCGGAGCCTGCGTGGCCCTTGATCATTCCTTGTGCTGCGAGGTAGTCCTTTATCTTTTCACGGAAGACGGTGACGTTGTTGTTCTCCTGGACGACAGTTGTTGAGTATATCATGTGGCGCTATGTAAAAAACACGGGTGGCGCAAGACATACCTTCAACCATTCTGGACGTTTCTGGCCGAAACCGAGACATTGAAGTCTGAGACGGACGCAGGTCTGGCATCTATTCTGTTCGTTCGGTTGTTCGTCGCATTTCTGTAATGTGGAGATGGAAGGATGACGCCGGCGGTAAGAAAGAGGCAAGTAGACGCCGAATCGGGGGTGCGGGGCAGACGAGCGCGTAGATCGAGGGAAGGAGTGGAAGTCGGTGGGGGAGAGAATTAGCGCTGAATTAATGTGAAATAGAGGATGTTGGGATTACCTTGCGACGGATCCTGCAGGTGTAGCAGCCCGACTTGGCGCGGATGGCGCCTTTGGCCTTGGGCGCCCCGATCTTCTTTGAGGCCTTTGGGGTCGTTCCAGAGGAGGAGGACCGGCGGGGGCTGGATGAGTGGGAGTGGGTGTGCTGGTGTGCTTGGAGAGACTGCATCATTGCGAGAGGTGGCGAGTGGGTACGAGGGCAGGGCTGATGAGGGCAGGGCGAGTTGGGATCAAAGCCAGCGAGCGAGCAGCCGTTCGAGAGCTGGAATATATAAGCAGAGCAGGCCACACCAACCACAACCGGAGACAGCTTCCGTGAGAACATCCAATCCTCCCAGCGGCGTCTCACTCGGCCCAGCAGGGACCCCGGACGCACCCCTCCAAGCGCACTTCCATCCGCCTGCCTTTCGGGGCGGCGCTACCACCGACAACTCTCAGTCCTTGCACCGCCCAGGCGCTTGCGCACTCGCCGGCTCCTCGGCTCTCGCAGGCACCAACGCTGTGGGTCCATCCTTTATTACAGACGCCCTCCCATTCGCTCTCGCCTTCCGACCGAGCGAGTGCTCCTCCGCCACCAGCGGACTATCCAACTGCGTCCTCCTTCCCTGCGTCCCATCCGATGCCGTCCCCTCCCCTCCGTTCTCTCCCCATTAGGCTACAGTACATTACCAGTCACCCCATCAAATATCCGTCGTCGTATTACTCTCTCTAGCTGCATCACTCAGATCCCACATCAGCCCACAATAGATTGCATTCAGTTGCATCCTTTCCCGCGCGCCTATCGCACCGTTTCCTTCTTCAGCAACAACGCCTTCTGAACGTCCTCCATCTTTTTCAGTCTTCCGTTCGTGCACGAGTGGCAGCGGGTGGCGAATGACGAGTGGCGAACACATGTCCATTGTCTTCATCCCGTCGGACACATTTCATATGTACATGATCGTCGCAACCTACCTTTCGCCAAAGTCCCCTCTATACGCACTCGACGTCATTACTGTCATCTTACTCTGCTCGACCGATCGAACGAGTTCGGAAGACGTACGTCGACGGCAGGAATCAAGAAATGGTCAACCCCCTCGCTATGACTCAGTATACTATACAAAAATTTCATTCCTTGCTTCCCTAATCGCCGTGACAATAACTCAGGGTAGAGCACTCACGAGCGAATAAGTATAAAGTATTCGGAGGGGACTGGGGGGGGTAAGAGGTAAGATAATCGAGAGGAGGGAGAACGGTGACGCGAGCCGAATCGTAGAATCGCAGAAAGGAAGAGTGAGGATGGAAGAGTGAGGATGGAAGATAGAGGATGGAAGATAGAGGAAGGATATACTTAGGCCTGGTATGGATGGACGTGGACGACGACGGCGAGTGCGAGAAGAACGAAGTCGATGGTATGATTAGGGGTAGTATGAACAACGGAACGAAGAACAAAAAGAAAACGAAACGGAGAAAGAAGAAAAACGATCCACACCACAGTTGGGTTACTAAGAAACGTAAAATATAAACAACCAAGACACAAACGATCCAGATGCCGTCGGACGACGAATCAAGGCAGACTGACTCCCTGACAATGACAAAGACAAAGACAGAGACGAGTAAGAGAAAAAAGGAAAAAAAGGAAAAAGGCAAACCCATCGACAAACCACGATGATGCTCTCGCTAGCCGATTATCCATCGCTGACCTCTCCAGTCCGACAAAACCCTGATGGCATGCTAGGTGTCCGACCGTCAAACGCTCCGCATCATCAACAATCAACAATCAACAATCAACAATCAGCTCAGCTCAGCCTCCAGCCTTTTGTATCCCCACATAGACGCCCACGTCCACCGTCCAGTTCGAAAATCCCAACTCCAACTCCGACTGCATCTCCTTCAAAGCGTCCGCTTGTCGATCCACTGACACGCACACGCTAAACCCCTATCACCGATCCCTATCTCCTCTTCCCCCTCCCCATCCTCCCTTCCTCTCTTCACTCCCTAGCTCTTCCTCGGCCCACTACGACTGCGCAAACACCCCCGACCCTCCCCTCCTCCCCTCCGTCGCCGACGCCGAAAAACTCCCCACCGAACTCTCCTCCCTAATCGGCGTCTGCGGACTAAACGCGCTCCCGCTCATCCCCCCACTCAAACTCACCTTTCTCCCCCCTCTCGATCCTAATCCTGCTCCTGCTCCTATCGTTGTGCTCCCAGCCTGAGAGATCCCAGACCCCGATCCAGAGCCAGAGCCTGTAGATGCGCTCTGCCCATGCCCATATCCATGGCCACTGTCCAACCCACCCGAAGGTGTTGAACTCAAAGCCTGAGCCTGAGCCTGAGCAGCCTGAGTCTTCGACTGCACATTCCCGGGCACACCCCCCGCCTCGCTCCGTCTCGCGATCAACGCCTTAACCGCGCTCAACCACTTTATCTCTTCTTCTTCGCTCGGGGCGCAGAGTAACAACGTCCGTTTCGTCGTCACGATCTTAAACGTGAAATTATCGTGCTCTGCGCCACTTTGTCCCAATGACGACGGGTCCATGTCTTCCATATTATTAGCCGTACGTGCGTTATTTGCCGTGCCGGTGGTGGTGTGATTGTTGGTGTATTGAGAGGCGGAGGCGGTGGGAATGGTGTGTGGAGGAGATGTGATGGGTGGAGAGAGCGGGTTCGAGCTGGAGGTGGTGATGCGCGAGGAGGGCGTGTGGGCGTGTGAGTGGTTGTGGGTGGGTAGGTCGTATTCGAACGCGTCGAGGATCTGGGAGAGAGGGATCTGGCGGTGCGGTTTCGTGTCCTGTATACCATACCATACCATACCAATATACCACACGAACGTCAATCTGTGTGCGCAGAGGGCTAGGAAGGGAACGCACCATATGACTCCCGGAATACATCAACTTCTCCCCATTCAAGACGAACCACCTCTTCCTCCAATTCCTCCTCTTCGATCCACATTTCATCACATACCCAGAAACGACCGCCTTACCCCCACTGATCCCGCTCCCACCACCACCACCACCACCTCCACCACCACCCACACCAGCACTAATCGCACTCCCACCACCCACCGTGTTCATATTCGACGGCGACGACGACGTCCCATACATCCTCCTCGCGTTCGGCGACGCGTCGTCCGATTCCGACGACGTCACACCACCACCGAGCTGCGACGGCGGACTAGGCGTGAGCGGCATCGGGACGTCGTTACCTCTCTGCTGTTGCCCACCACCATACTGATCCCTCGATCCCTGTCTCCTCGGTATCGGAATCGGTCCCGCCGCCGTCCTCCCACCACCCACACTTATCCCTCCCGGCCCTCCTCCCGTGGCACCCTCACCCCCTCCTGCTGCTGCTGCTGCTGCTGCTCCACCACCACCCACAGTCCTAACACTCCCCTCCACCGAATTCTGCGTACTAGTCGCCACGAGCACCTCCATCGCCTCCCTGATCGCGGCCACCCAGGCCAACATCTCCATGTGCGATTCGGCCTGGAGGTAGAACGTGCGCGCGTTGCTCACGACGCCGAACGTGTTGTCGTGTTTTTTGAGCTCGACGGGCGTGCATGAGTGGACTTCGGTGAGGTCGAGGAGCCGGTGGAGTTTGTATTCTGCGGAATCTTTGTAGTAGGCGAGGTGGGCGGGGCGGAGGACGAACCAGCGGCGTTTCCAGGTCTAGAAAGTTGTTGATCGGCATGAAATGGCGCGGGGGGGTCCAGTGTTACGTCGTTGAGTAGGTAGCGAGATGGTGGCAGAGGTGTAAGAGAGAGAGATGAAAAGCAAAAGTGGGAACCCCAGTCAGGCTTTTTACCGCTCTTCGACGCAAGAATGAATGGAATAAAAATGAAATCTTGCACCAACCTTTCTCCTCTCTCCCTTCTTCCAAAGATACCCCGCCTTAATATCCTTCCCTCCCTCCCTACTCAAACTCGCGCTATCCCTCCCATTCCCCGCGGCTCTCCATCCTTCACCACGCTCGCCCTCCTCCTCCTCTTCGTCGTCCGAATCGCCGCCCCCGATCGCGCGGCCCGAGGTCTCGTCGTTGTGTCGTTCTTTGATGGGCCCGAGCGGGGGTTGGGTCGAGTTCGGGTTGGAGGGATGCGCGGAGAGTTTGGACGGCGTTGGGGGCCCGGAGAGAGAGGGTGGGGCGCCTGTGATGTGAAGCGAGGGTGGAAGTTGTTGGTAGTACTCTGGGGAGAAAACGGAGTCGGAGTCGGACTCTGTGCCTGCGTTTGGGGTGGGGATCTAGATACACAATACACCATACACCATGCGCCGTATCCAAGCGTAGTACACAATCACACAAATAGACCGACGAACGAGCGTGCGGATAGATGAACAAGAGACGGGAGAGAGATCAGGCACTGAAACGAGCGAAAGACGTGTAGAGCGATTTGATCAAGCACTCACCTTTGGTCTCGCAGCGGAATGAAGAGACAGTTTACGATGTATCTCCTGTGGAGTCGGCGGCGCGACAGGCGTCGGGATCGCCTGCTGTGCTGGAGGATGCGACGACATCTTCGCCTAATATTATGTTGATGGCTCTTGCTTTGCTTTATTAAAACCTGCGGATGTGTTCTGGTTCAATCGATAGCGAAGTCGTCTGCGATATCGAGAGAGACAAGCCAAGATAGATGTCGGGCAAAAGAGAAGATATCTAAGGAGGGCTGAAAGCCAAGGCAAGGCGGCTCTCCACAATCGACGGCCGTGACGACGCTAGAGCCAGCGATCACCGTTCCTCGAGCAGCCCTTGCTTTCCACATCCGCTCGGCCGTCACCGGTGCGTCACTCTGTCACTTTGTCACCCTTGTCGCGTCACCGTGACAGACAGCGCCACACCGCGTCTGACTCGAGCCTCGAGGTGTGGCCCCGGGACGTGGGGGATCTGCACGAACTCCGAACTCCTACAGCTGTACTTGGGTCAACGATTTCGAAGAATTCTTTCATACGATCGAGCCGTAAGTTCGTCCTCATATTTCGAGAGCGCAGGAGCGTCTATCGGGAGGCTCAAAATTATGCGCTTGCATGCTGCTGTAAGGGTGCTCTTGGGACATGGACGCAAGCGCTGTGCAGGCTCTGATTCTGGGATCGATAGCCTGGATGCGGCTGTGCCACACCCGCACGCCCACACATGCACTGGTACGGCTGTACGCTTTGAAGTTCTATGTTCGAATCCATCCGTTCATTTGTGTGCGTGTTCGCAGAAGAAGTTTAAAGTGCGGATGGCGAGAATCTGTGGATCGGAGGCGGTACGGGTGCAAGTGTGTAGGTATGTAATGAACGAAGTGCAGAGATATGTTCGATTGAGAAGGTCTTGTACACAGACAGTGGTGGAAAGGGAGGATCGACTTTTGGACGAATACATGAGCTCATACCAGGAATGCAGAGTATCAGGAATAAAGTCGGGCGCTCAACTCGACCGACATCTACATACCTGTTATTGTCAATGCGGGGAACAAAGACTCGATCAGATACGGGACAAGTAATCACTCCAGCTCCAACTCCATCTTCTCCCGTATAAGTATCCTCAAATGTATACCATCGCACCCCATCCGCACCGCAAATACTTCACTTCATAGGTATTACTGTGATGTGTTCTTCAAGTTACTGTAATACAACACGGTCCTTCACCGCCTCCGACAATAGCGGAGATCAAAAAAAAGACGGTCTTGTACGTGCTCGAGCTTGGTTTGGAACATTCTTCTGATATTGATACGCCGCACCCGCTGTTGGCTGGTATATTTGTAGCGATCATTGATACTGATTCAGCAGCGTAAGTCCTTCATGGTCATCTCGTCTTAGTTGTAGCTCCGCGACGAGGCAGAGGCCGGAAGAACGAAGCGGTTTGAAGGAGAGACGTACCCAGTTCCCAAACAACGGATCCGCTCGAACATCCCACACGAGCTCAAAGCTCTGAGTAGACAAATCACGTCCAAAAGGCAAAGACAACTTGAAAGCCAGACATGATCTCCGCGAACGCAACGAGAACTAGACAAAGATTCCCGGTAAAAACGACAAGCGCCTCGACACATGAACTGGACACGAGCCAGCCATGCCATTGACAGGTACTACAGCTGTACCTGTATCAGCTACTTATGGAAGACGATATGTTTAGAATGTGGTCACTGCCGCGTTTGCATCGAGGCAATGCTATAGACCTCGCTGGGTCACAAGTCCAGACAGGTCATGGGTGTACCGTGAATCTGTGGTATGTTATACCTCGATACAAAACATCACACGAGCGTATGTTCAAGCCAAGGCAACTTCGAGCTATAAGATTTAAAGCAGTCGCAAATATTCAACTGGAGAACAGAGGTGGCAGCAGTGTGAGACCATCATACCCGTTCCAGCACCCCATCTCCGATCTAAACATACCCAAGAACGGACCACCCAAGCCGAGAGCACAAAACTCTTGAATCGGGCACGATGCACATTTGACAAGATTGGAATGGTGGTGGCATCCGCATGATGATGCAAACGCCCGTGCTCGTCGCAGCCGCGGAGAGCGCCTCCGCCTCACTCTATGATAGCTATGTAGCCTTCGGCCTCACCAGACTAGCCTCAATCCAAACACATGCCATATTTCACAGTCAATGCATCACATCCGCTATCCGCCAGTCCTCCGGGCCCCACCTCTATCTTCTGGGCTGAAAAGGTTCAGGGCAGCAGCCAAGAGGGACTGAAGACTCAAGAGAGAGTAAACAATACATACGAAGAGCGGCGCCTAGTCCGATGTGTGGCCGAGTCAAACTAAGATTAGGAACACAAGATTGGAAGACGCGGCAAAATATTGGCAAAGTTCACCAAGTCTCGAGCGAGGGAAGCACGAACTTGTGCAGATCCTATAATGACACGGCGCTCCGACGACAGCGCGGTAGACCTGCCGAGAGGCACAAGAGATTTTCTTGAGATTCGTTGCCAGCTGAGTACGGCTGAGGACTAGCCAGAAAAGCGTGCGTGTAAGCCAATGAGTAGTTCGCCGTCTGTGTCATGCCAGAAGAGTGCTACGCCACACGTCTTTCGAGCTCAAGAAAGAGAGTTCAACAGTTCGTACGAAGGAGAATGCTCGGACGAGCCGGCGACATGACCGGTGGCGTAGCCTACACGGTTCTGCTCTCGAAAGCGCCGGTGGGGTCTGGTAGGGTTTGCAGTTGCAGTTATGAACGAATGCAAGTCCACGGAGGTCGTTTCTATTTCCTTCCAATCAATCGTCGCGGGCCCTTGCCTCGAGAATCAAGCTCAGACCGGAAGCAGTGAGCGCTCCACACGCCCTCCGTCGGACGAAGGAAGGAAGGAGATTTGAAAGAAGACTGAAGTGGGGAGAGGAAGGAGACCCCGGATACCCTACAGTTGCCCGGCTCAGACGCGCAAGCGGGGTATTGTCTGTATGCCGAGCGCGCGGGATATAGACGCTCTTCATTCCACGGGCCGCCTCGGTGAGAAGAATCGTACTCAGTCGTGTTTGGTAATTATGCAAGATGGTTGTGGTAAGTTGTGAGGAATGCAGGATGGACGGCAAGACGAGGTGAGCTTGAGAACTTGGTGGGGTGCGGGATGAAAGATGAGGATCTAAAGGAAACGAGGCTAGATTGGAAGGGAAAGAAAGAGGATGCCGAAAAAGTTTAAGTACGCGAGACATACACGTGTCGACACGGGTCCACAGTGGTCCACAATCGGTACATATAGCCAGCATAAGTACCTGTGGATCATGATATCCTCGATAGAATAGGGTTTCAGGGGACGGCGAATAGGTGAGTCTATCTGACAGAAGAATGGAAGCGCCCGGTACGACAAGCCTGAGAGGAACACCGTTCGTGTGTCATTCAGAAATAAACCTTGGGAGACGTCAAGATGGGAGGAAGCAGACGAATAGACTAAGGGTGATAGGAGTTTGTGACCGTCCGCGAAGGCTGAGCCGCCACCGGTACCATGAGGAGAAGGAGAGGGACCGTTGGGTTCTTCGCGCAGGACTGGGATGACTGGAGAGCGGGAACGAGGATGCGGTCTCGAGCGAGATGAATCCGAGGAAGCATTCGAAGGACACGGAGGACAGGCTGACTGCGGGAGGTGGAGGCACGGAGGAGTCAGTGCAGGTCACTGGACAAAATTCGGTGCGTCATCCGGTCCTTGGGTGTCTTGTTGGTTCGTGGCTTGGGCTTCTGGTTTCTCTCAGAAGACGTCGATAGCTGGATCTGATGTTCCGACGAGGATGGTCCAGGCTGAGTGGCACGAACGAAGGCTACAATCGGGTGGCGGAAAGGTTTGATCGCAGTGAGGCCGTATCGCCGACTCCGCCCCAATTGCATGTGGACTCCGCGAGGGAACTCAGTCTGAAATAGCCATGGAGATGAAGAAACAAAAGGTGAGTTGATAGCGTTCATTCGGTGGATAATAGGATATGCTATCGTGCTTTATAATCGCCTCTGCCACAGCTTTGAGCTCGCGCATAGACAACTATCACAGCCCGAACGCAAGGTTCAAGCTCAGAATGAACTTCGGTACCATCGCGATAAGCGCTGAAACACCGAGGCGCCCTGAGCACTCACTTCAAGTTGCCCCTGGCTCTGTATGCAGTGCACACACCTACAGGCCAATAGCTGTACGAACGCGTGCCCAGAACGACGAAGCTCCCCTCAATTGCTTTTGTGCTTCTTTCCTCTCATGAAGCCACTGGTATCAAGAGGAAAAAACACGGGATATGCCCAAGAAGCGTTAGCGCCGGGCGGCGAAGACGTAACAGGACAGAGAGAGAAACACAAGCGCACACATGTAGTGCTCGAAGCCGAAGTAGGCCCCCAAAGACCAGTGCTTCGTCCACGAGTCCATGCAGGCAGCCCCTGTGCCGCTGAGAGAACCGAGAACAAAGCGAGTCAGGTTGGGCCGAACCGGCGATTGCGAAGCAGCGCTTACGCGGATGTGAAGCTTTGAAGATTGGATGGGCACGATTGGTGAGGATTGAAGACGGGTACGGCAGAAGTGAGGAGAAGAGCTGGTTGTGGCTCTTTCTTCACATGGATCGTCATCGGGTGTGAAGTTGGGTAGACGGGAGGAGTTCTGACGCCGGACTGGAGTGTGGGTCTAATGCTATGTTTCGAGATGGATAGACGGTTCGGCGCTTCGCAGTCTCCAAATGTTGAGGAGAGGTGATGGTGGTCAAGAGAGTTATGAGATGGTTTGGTGTGTCAGATGAAGCAGCCGAGTGTTTGTCAGTTCGTGGTACGATGGGGTCTTGATTTAGATCACGCTTAGTGTATCATCAAAAAAAAAGGAGAAGAGAACTGAGGGAAAATTCACCGAAAGAGTCGACAGGGAATCAAGCCACAACTCATAGCCTCTCATTGCACCATTTAGGGTAAGTTGATAAGCTGTCACTTGAGCGGTTTCCCTGGGGCATTCATCAACGGAGATGATGCTGAAAATGTACTAGTTTCTAACGAGCGCAAAGGGGTACGGAAAGAGATCTTCACGCTCGATAGATCACCGTCGCCTGGTAAGTAAATATCTAATTAATATGCGGCTGTTTGATGGGCTGGACTTACCGTATCTGTGCATATGCAGCTGAGTTACGCTTGCTTGTCCACAAGACAACAAATGAGCGTGCCGAGCCCAGGGTCACGACCGTCGTCGTTCATTTGGAGAGAAAATTTCGCGGAGGCACATCACGGTCGAAGCGAGAGTATTAGAGTAATAAAGAGTGAGGGAAGGGCAAACATTGTACGTCTCCTGGTCATCGAGTTCGGTATTTTGGAGGTCTACTGTATAGTGAACAGTGATGACTGCCTCCCTCGATCTTTGATTCTGGACTTCGAGGCTATATGTTGGGCGTTCATGAACAAGTTCAACGACGAGTCGCTGTGGCCCGGGTGGCACCCAATGCGCTGGACAAACGTGGATTGACGTAATCAATCAACTGAAAGCCCTGTTCACCTTTGGGGAAAACAAGCTCGCATCCCCATCGATTTATCCATCCTCGCCCAACACCATCATGTCTCAAGCAAAGTTCGACAAGGCCGTCAGCATCGTCCAGAGCCTTCCTAAGGACGGTCCTATCAAGCCATCGCAGAACGAGCAGCTTTACGTGAGCTTGTATCAGTATCATTTTGTGCAAAGGCTATTCTGACGGAGGATGGGGCAACAGTTCTACTCATACTATAAGCAGGGTGTGTAATATTCTTATCTAGCCAGCGATACGACTGACTAACGTGAGGGACATAGCTACCATTGGTGATGTGAATACCGCCCGTCCAGGTCTGATGGACTTCACCGGAAAGGCAAAGTGGTGCGTGCCAATGTGGTTGTCTCGTTCACGATTTGTATCAGCTACTTATTCCGATAATGCGGGCCTCAGGGACGCGTGGAAAGGTGTCGAGGGGACGTCCAAGGAGGACGCCCAGGCCAAATACGTCGAGAAACTCCTCGAGGTGCGTCTACGCTTTGACTCGATGCTCGTCACTGGACATGAGACGCGCCTTTCCTCTGCCGACGTCCTTTTCGGCGCTGATGGTTGTCGATCGCTGACTGTTCCTTGATTTTGTCGCCCATAGATCTTGAAGAAGGCTGACACCGATGAGGCCAAGGCCTTCGTCGCTGAGATCGAGGCTGCTTGATTTCCGGTGAATTTATACGCGGACTTATGGCCCCGGTTATGCGTCCAGTGTAAGCGCTTCGAACGAAGATGTATCGGTAGGAAGTTCGTGAATGCACAGCTGTACGTTTGTATGTTCGTTGGATGAAAATCAACTCTTGCTTTCATTGACGGTGATGGACGGTCCTGTCGATTCCTCGGATTCGCGCGCCACAAAACCTTTGGCTTGGCCGTACGTTCGCCACAATGGGGTCATCACCAGTTCTCCTCGGCAATACCTGTGGCAATGGTCGCAGCAGTGTCTTTTGCAATAGCTTCTTGATGCGGCCTGCAATGTCTGTGTTATGTCTTCCCGACCGCTCTCCACTTTATTTTTCCCGCAATCGCCGCAACTGTAGGCCTGATGATCATGCTGCGTCGTTGACTAATGATTGCGCCTTCTCCTCTTCGCACACGGAGCATGATGTGGCGACGATATCAAGAGACTGGCAGTCAACTTTGTCTTCGTATCTGTCACAGCAAACCCCTGTACCGAAGTACAAGTGAGTAAGCCCGCGACCTATTCTTGCATACGAGCGTCATGTAGCTGACGCTGAAGATTGGTGGTTCCGTCAGCGCCGGTCATCTCACCTCGATGGAGCTCAGATCATCCGTGGCTCAGCGCTCAGCCACAAGCAGGCAAGCATATCCTATTCTCGACGGGGGATCCAGCTGTCATTCTTCGTCCCCATTTGCGTGTCATGCCCGAACAAAGAGGACCGCGATCATTCGATGCACCAACTGTATTCTCCCGTATCAATGCCACCCTGTTGGTCTCTTTGTTCTCAGTCGGCGCTTGATTTTGACCGACCTACGTACTCGCTGTACAGTGATGCGGTGGCAGAGGGTCTGCCTGTCTTGTGTACGGTTCATTTATGTCCACCAGCCGATCACAGAGGTGAATGCTGTAACGGCGATGTCGACCCTTTGGCTCGCGAATGAGATGCACGGTGATTGAGAAGCACGTTCGTCTGAGGAAGTTGCACGTCCCGCCTGGTCACTTACTCGCTTTGAACCTCATGATCACTCTAGCCGCACTCCTTAAAGCTGTTTCCTTGATACCGGCAGTCGTATGACTCTATCAGCCTAATTGAATATTCTCTGCCAAGAGACTACGGCATAGGCAACTTATCACACGACGCAAATGCAGCTGTCCTTGTTGACAGCGACGGCGGTGGCGTATCGTATCGTATCGTGCAGTGGTCAGGGTGTAGCTCGTACCGAATCGTTTGCGATAAATACTTCCCACTCACTCCATATTCAGTGACTGACGGTCCATTTCTTTCATCCAGATCTGACGAAGGTTTGACCGCAACATGTAATAAACCTCGAGGCGGGCATAGTTCTCAGGTCCACCGAGCCGTGCCACCTCTGGCACGGCAGCCATATGTTCTCGAAATCGATGACACCGGGAGCACTTCTACCAACACGGGCCGTTTGGGAATGTGTGGCGAGGCTACATTGTGTCCTCACGTTCTGTCAGCTCGGTCCACTACGGTACCCAGTGATGCGACTGCGACGAGTCTTACGATACAACGCGGAGGCTAGGCTGTCGACATTGCACAAGTGGGTAGGCAGGGCGTGCGTCCGTATCTCCAATAGGGAACTGTCAATTAATGATAACATTGACCCTTCAGGTCTATCGAGCCATCCTCTCCAAAGAAGCATCCATAAATCGCATAGGTGCTCTAGGGTGCCGCCTGTTCTTCGAGATCCTCGAGGTCTTGCCACTGTGCGGTAGGTTTTTCTGCGTCACAAACTTTTGCACGGAACACTTAGGCCGGCCTCTGAAGTCTGCCATACGCTATCGCACCAGAAATTATGTCTGACCAGCCGGACCTCAGGCATCAGGTTCGCTAGAAAATCCTGAGACTCGACTCAATCATGCTGCCAGCTGTGCGCATTAGGAAAGGTCACCAAACGGTAACATCATTGTTCTAATTATCTCCATTGTATTGGACATTCGGACCTCAGGCCCTGCCTATACTCTGCCTGTAGCACGACCCATCTGATAGAACTCTTTCTATGTTTTGCTAATACAGTACTCGGCCCGTCTAGGAGGAAGCAACGCTGTTTATGGCTACTACACGACCATGCCGACCTCTAGAAGCATCGTCACTTCGATTACTACTAGTGGTCCCCTGGTTCGGCGGTGCCACCGTTGTGACATTTCACAACAATTCGCCGATGGACCACCTAAAGGCCGACGCCACTGATATCAACAGCGGACGCTACTCTTACTCTCAAACTTCAAACACTTAACCGAGTTTTGAGGCTTTATTCACTTTGTGCTCATAGAGTTTCACGTACGTCTTTGGCGCTGACGGCATTTTGCCCTCTAGATGCATCTCATCCTCGAAGGCAGAGGACTAGAGTTATATTGCGCAAACGCATTCGGCATGGTACGAAGGTGCGTACAACTGTTCGGCGTATGTCTACTATAGCTTGTGACTTGTGAGCCGAAATCTCGTCATATGCGTATATGCACAAGTGCATACTTCCACAAATGGACGCTTCCATGTTCCATGCCTCCCCCACACCCTGACGCCTGTCTCCTAAGAGGCTTCATTTCTTCCAAGCATCTCCTCGTCGAACTCGGCTCGGTCGAAGTTCCCATTCAAGCTCAGCGAAGAAGTCAGACGTGTGGTCGAGACCCCACGACGGCCCCGCGACGGCGGTTTCTTGACAGCAAGGGTATACTAGAAGCCTCATCAATGTGTTAGACAGCAATGAATCATGATGTACGGACCACACTGCCAGCCTCAAGTTCAGCCCCATGGCGCGGTAATGCACTAGCCCGAGAACGGTCTCGACGACCAGGAGTTAGGCGATGCAGGTAGGATTCAGCTGTGGTAATATGTTTGATCTCGACTGGGTATCGCGGTGAGTTTCGCTTCTATGAAGGTTGGGAATGAAATATTGATTGCATTCTCGTGTATTAGTTAGGATGCAGGATGCTTCAGCCTCTGATCTCGATTGTCACCGGGAACTCATGCTCCGCTGACTCATTGCAAGTCGTCAAGTTGATATCCGACCTGTGGAGGATGCCATGAACGTTGGCAGCTGCATAGCCCCGGTGACTGTATTGGGATACAGTCAAGTACCTTCTCAGTCTTATCTGTGGTTTAATATATTCTGTGTTCATAATCACATATGAGACGTTTACTCCATGAGTTTATGTCCATCTTGTCCATCGCGACCTCTGTCATGATACCCGACTGTCGTGATCACAGTTCATCTACAGCGATGCTCATCCCGCCGCATCCTCAGAATATCGAGAGACAGCCCTATATCATACTATTGAGTCAGGCCATCATCCAAGGACCATGATCACTCTGAGTGTCATTACAGGGCATCTCGGGTTTGACTGGTGGGTATGGGAGTCTGTGACTTACAATGTGCAGACACGGCGAACGGGGCATTTTTAAGATCAATCCATCGACAAAGCCCTATGAGTCGCTCCAGACTTCAAAGGTTGAAACGAATCGATACCATCGCGAGACACGATGTACAAGAAGAATCGCTCAGGCTACCACTGTGATCTTCTCTCTTCATTTTCAGCAAAGCCCTAAACCCTCCACATTGATCGTCGCCTCCGCCGTGATGTTCTTATCCTGGGAACATGTCGAGCAGATGGCGTTCGGCTCCCTCGACCACGTAGGTTACACTCCAGGAGTGAAAAGGAAGGATGGCATTTCTGAAGCGTGTAGTACGGAGCACGGTTCGTTTGGGATATCGAATGGTCACCAGCATCTGGACCTTCTTATACTGCAACCGAAATATCTTCCACAGTGCTCCAACGCTAGATAATGATGCGAGACACAGAACACCTCACCTCCGGTAGGTAACATCATCGACTCTGCCTAGACTTGCACCACCCCACAAGAACATTGAATCTCTCCGGCACATCTCAGGTTCATTCGCGTAATAGTATCTTCGACGATAGGTTTATACCTAGCGGAGTTGGAGGACAAAATTTAGATCGTCAACAATATCGTGAACTGAGGAGGTAGAATAAATGAGAGCGTACCTTCATACAATTACCCGAGGTATAACACAATTCAGAAAGATCGTCAGGCCGACGCTCACTGACCGACAACCTAGTCGCATATACCCGCGTTCGTGCATATCCCTGTCGAAACTACCGTCAGTCTCCGGTACTAACTCTGAATATCCGGGTAAGTTGAAGCTGAATAAGATGCAGGCGAGCGACGAAAGAGGAGATCCAGGATGTAGTCAAGGTAAGGAGTCGACACTACAAATAGGGTTGGACGCACCACTAGGACAAGTCGTCCCATCCACAAACTTCTGTCCGAGATGTAGAAGGTCGGAGCCTTGGCGGTTGAGGAGCACGGGGTAGGCCAAGGACTGCACGACTGTGGCGAGAAGGGTGACGGTGGCTAAAGAACATGGTTCTTGATGTTTAAGTGGCGGAAGAAGACAGCAAGGGCGACAAGAAGACAGAGAGGCAAGTGAAGAGGAGTCGTCGCGATATAACCCAACACTGCGAAAACAAGCTCATTCCAAGATCACATACACCGCACCTCTCCAGCTCACAGGCGACCAACTTCAAGCGCCCGGTCTTCCGAAACCGCACACTGCCTTGAGGTCAGCTGTAAAGGAGAATAGGAAAGATCCCGACATCAAAGACCAAGCCCAGAGTTTGCTCAATAATAGCGATTGAGTTTCTTGGGTACCATAAGATGTGTGGACCCTGTGGTAGATGTTGCGCAGCTTGTCGGCTCGAAGGCGTACAGCATATTGACGTCCGCTTTTGACGGTGGTGTTACCGGAAGACTCGCAGGGTAAGCGTACCAAGGGATGTCTCGATGATTCCAAGTTGTTGATCCAAGGCAGGCGCGAAACGCAATTATCCATGACAGGTGCATCCAGCACGAAGGGAAAAGGGTGTCGCGCCCCTCCGAGACATCACATATAGACTGTCAAGTTATAAACCGTCAGCCTCGGAACGTCAAAGAAAATGAACGAAGAAATACGGAGCATGCCTTGTGTAGCAACAGAGTGTTTCTTGGAGGGGTTGTTGTCGCGGTAGCTCTCCAGCCGGTTCGAAAGGACGTTAGTACAAGATGTAGAAGGGAACGTGGTCGAGTCTCTGTAGGCATGTAGTCTAAGGAAAGGGCTTTACGTGGACTTTCCCCGTGACTAGTTTAACTTCAAAATAGACTCAGAGTCATACGTTTAGAGTGGAATGAGTTCACAAGTGCTCTGTGCAAGTGATGTATGTGGCGACACGGGGGATGAAGAAACTTGTAGATTGTACCCGGCGGGCCCGGTTCAGAGACGAAGGCAGAGATTATCCTCGCATTTCCGCGAAATACTAGTAGCGACAACCACAAAGAGCGCATTTAATTTTCCGGATGTATGGATGAGAGTCAGGGGACCTAAGATGTTCTTGCTCCTGAGTTGAATCTGTTTGTGGTGGCCAAGGAGAACGTTCTTTCGGAAGATTCCGACGGCCGCCACTTCGACTTTACGTCTCTTCCCCGCTTTCATCTCCTTCACCTTCCACCGCTCCCACCCTCCTACATCTCTCCTCCTTACCCAAAAAATAAGTCAAAAAAAATGGCCAGCACAAACTCTCTACGCCCTACTAACCCTGACAACTCTTCGTCCGACGAACATGGCGGTCTAATCCGTCGTTCCTGGCACGCATTGTCCGACGTCCTCACCCCCTTCTCACCTTCCGCTCTCGCTCGTCTGCCCAAGAACCTCAAACGCCCAGCACGCTATACCCGCGCGGATGCCATACCCGACATTGCAGATGAGGACAGGGAGGAGGACGGGCGAATGCCGACCGTGAGGGATTATCATTCTATTAATCCGGTGCAGCCTAGGTTGGCGGGGGCGGGGAATGTGAGAGTGCCGAAGAAGATTGCGACGCCGGTGAGGGTGGAGGGCAAGGTTTGGTTTGCTAATGAGAGGAGTGAGTCTTGTGTTGCACATTGGATGTTGCAGTTGACTTTGGAGAGGTGTTGATGGTATTGGGGCGTTGTGTAGCGTGGATCTCATACCTCAACATCTCAATGCTCATCGGGACGCTCTCCATCGCGCTCTTCAATGCCTCAAAAGACGAGATAGCGAAGAATATGGCTTATGCTTACGCTGCTATCTCCGTCGGAATTATGGTACGTCTCTCCCTTTCTTTCCGCTCCACCGTTGTTCACCTCCGTCCATCCCACACGCCGTTCGGTTCGTTCAGATCTATGGATATGTAGTCTACCAACACCGTATTACCATGATTCGTCGACGAGATCCAGGTCACTTTGGTGCGTTCTCCCCTCTTGTTCTCTCCGGCGCGAACGTTCGCATTGATGAAAATTTTCTTCTTTCCTGCTTTTTCGCTTGGCTTGTGCCCCTATCGACCCGTGTGGCCCGCTACGCCACACTTGATTTCACGAACGTGCGCCCCCTTGATCGTCGATCGCAAACATGAACATGTCAAAAACTTCAACATTCCGATATAAAATAACCTCCGTGATACGTTCAACAGACCAGATCGTCGGACCTCTGCTCATCAGCGCAGTTCTCTTCATCGCTATCCTCGTCAACTTCATCATTCGGGTTCGCGAGCTGTGCGTATTCCATTCTATCTCATCCCTTGCTGTTATTTCGTTGGGCTCCCTGTACGATCCGTGGACGATTGAGCTGGAAACTAAGTGCGATGTTCTACTTTTTATTCAGACAACGCCAGAAAGTTCCGATCCCGGGCCTTGCGTTCCTCATGCTCACGGGCATCGCAGGACCACAGTCTTGAATCCGATAGTCGATTTTCAGTGTTGCGTGCGGGTGGTATATATACAGAGTTGGATACATGTATGTATGGCAGGATATATGGACAGTTTTTCATTTGCTTTGGGGAGATTTAGGCAGGGGGTCGTTTTGTTTGGATGCTATGGTTCATAATGCCATTTGTTTCTTCCATCTTCTGCTCGCTTGATACTTTTTGGTCTCAGTGGTCGTCTCTGATGTTTCCCAGGTGCAGATGCTGCTGATTTAAGCAGGAAGGTGACGCCAAGACCTGCGATATCTGCATATTGTGGTCCGCAGGACTTCGTCTCCGCGTTGCGTAGGTGGAGAGCCGACGGTACACCGTATCTTCTGTGTGAATGCCTAGCAGTTACACAGCATGGACTTGGTGTTGTATTCGTGGCAGAAGTCGAGAGAAATGCACGTATATCGTTGAACGCAATGGGCGACGAGGCGGTCGAAAGGTATGATATGGGGACGCGAGTGATAGGTACGCTCGATGGCGATTTGGGATGCATGCAGCAGTTGCCGAACGATAGTGGTCTCCTCTTTCACACTAATACTCGGAGTCAAGAAGGAAACATAGGATGCTTAAAACCCAAGCATTGAACGTTGAACAGTACGGTGTAGTATGTACATTGTGCAAGCCTAATCGACAGCCGCGAGAGCACATACCGTCACCGTCTCGACTTCTCAGAGAACAAACGCTCCGTAGAAAACCTGATACCCCACAAAAGACGAAGGATGTCGGTCCCCCACAATACGCTCGTCTCCCTCCCGCGTCCCCTCCCCAATCATGAGCGTCTGCCGCAGACGAGCCGGGCGTCGCCTCCTTGAAAGAGAACCCAGCGCAAACGGAAGAAAAGCGTACTGTGAGTAGACCCACGCCCCGTAGGACGTGTCTGGTTCAATCAAGGGGACTGGAACGCGGACAAGGAGGCTGAGAGAGCTGGCCGAGTCCGAACTTTTATGTCCCCAGGGATTTGTTCTGAGGAAAAAGAGGCGGGCGCGGGCGAAGGCGGTTTATATAGGGCGAATTCGGCGATATGTTCGCACGGTCGAGTCGGGATGTGGCGTGCCGGAGCGGGTGTGGAAAGGGGCTTTGCTCCTCTCCTCGTGAAATCCAAGTCGATTCTCTCGTGCTTCTCGTTCTTCTTTGCTTTGTTTTTTCTACGATAACCAGCTTTTTCTGGGGGTATCGACTTGAGCTGAGCTGGGGATATAACTCTAGTCGACTTACTATGTCTCGTTCAAAAGCGGGTGCTAACATTGCTCGTCTAAATGACTTGACGCTCGGAGCGTTCTCGAGGGTGCAGCCCTCTGAAACGCTCGACCACCTCATTAGATACCTCAGCACTTGGAGCGGTAGCGAGTAAGTATCTCATAAATACTCTATATTTTCGATCTGAAAGCTAATAATATCATGCAGCAAGCTCTTCATGGTGTGCACTCTTTCCGAGCTACACTCTATGTTTCCGATGTTGAAGCGAGAAATATCTTATGGTCATATAGCTCATTCAATACGGAGTGAAAGTCCTCATTCCTCTACTTCACTTACGTGCGAGGCTTCAGCACCGCGCGGGCTTTCGCAAGGACACTGTGAGTCATGCAGCCCCGTCGCTCAACAAGATTGCCAGCATCATCGGCGATGCGAGGATGCTCTGGAGGATATGGGGTCAGTATGTTCGCTATTGATTCCACTCATTGTCTCATCTCTCAAATTCCAGGCCTCCTACCCATTCTCCAATGGCTCGTCGCTCTCGAGCGCTCCCCTTCACCCACCCGTCGTCTTCTCACGATCGAACGCGCCCAAGGCTGGAGCATGCTCTTCTACTACCCAATGGAGCACTTGTACTACCTCCTCTCTCACGACGTCATCCCTTCCTCTATCCCCCTTCCTCTCCCTTTCCTACTCCACACTCGTACCCCAACGGACTATAACCCCGCCTCGCCCACATTCTCCCCAACACCAAAAGCCCTCTCCTTCAACCCCGACCCAAATCCCGACCCGCCTCCTTCCTCGCTCCTCAATCCACCAAAACCGCCGACTCTGAACCTCGACGCGAATCAATTGGGATTGTGGTCCACGAGGTTTTGGGCTTTGTACGTTCTGTTGCAGTTGGCGCATTTAAGAGAAGATAGGGTGTTGTTGAAGAGGAGGGCGAAGGCTTTAAGTAAGGAAAAGGGTGTTTCTGTTGCGGGTGGGACTTTGAGCGAGGAGAGGAAGGAGCTCGGAAGGAGATGGGATGCGTGGTGGAATGAGCTGGCAGTGAATTTGGGGTATTTACCGTTGACGGTGCATTGGTGAGTTTCGCCCCCTTCCTTTCTTTTCTTTACTCCATCTTCACCATCTCCACGCGCACAAATTAACGGCTGGGCGATTATGGGATAGGTCACTGGAGAAAGGTCTCTTCAAGAACGACGTACGTATCTCTCCGTTGCACGTAACGCCCTCGTAGCAAACTTGACTCATAATTCCTGCCCATATAGATCTGGGTCTCCCTTTTCGGTCTCTTCGCCGCCGTAGCATCCTTCCGAAGCGGATGGAAAGCTACTGCGCTTCCTCCGTCTGTGGCCCCTCCTCCGCCCTTCAACACGGATGGAACGGAGGAACCGCCTTTGGTCGGGCCTGGTAGTGAACGAGCGCTTAAGGATGGGAGCGTTGTTAATGAAGAACTCTGGCAGCTTCGTCCTGGGACACACGAAACGCAAGCTTGAGGAATACGCAAGATACACGAGTCAGACACGCCTTCGTATTGCACTTTGTACACCATTTCTTGGGGTTTATTTGTTCCGTTGGTTCTTTTGCTAACAGTGTATATAACTTATTTGACAGTCAGTCCACAATATATTCTTGGTATGGCGAGATACCCGATTTCTCCATCATACTGGTTCGAGTCTTCGTCTGGTCTCGGACTTGCGATGGATCAGCAACACCTTTGATTGGGATCGGCGAAACCGAGTTCGTGCTGCTGATGTGGGCCGAGACTTTTTTTTGGCTCTCAACATCAAAACTTCTTCCATGCCGACACGTCCACGGCCTATGTTGCCCTTCGTCCACCACAGGACTCGTCCTCTTGCGGTACTCAAGCAACTCAATCGTACCTATTGCTCATTCAAGCCGTTGGCTTGTCTCATTGCGTCGGTTTGCTATCCTCTTATAGAGTCGTCCTCAAGGCGGTGTGCGGTCTTGAGAGACCGGGCGCTTGAAGTTGATCGCTTGCTTGCTGGCTAGTGATGTGCGGTTTGTGCGCTCTGCGAGCGAGCATGTGCTCGTCGCCTTGGGTTGTATAAAGACTCATCTTCAGAACATCTTCCCATTTTTCTTTCGAGCGCTATCCAACCTCTTACAGCCCTAGCCGTCTTCTTTTCTTCGACTCGAACATCAAAAACCATGTTGTTCAGCCTCGCCACCGCCACTCTCCTCGCGACCATAGCGCGCGCCTCCGTCCCCATCCCCGCTCTCCTCAACCGCCAAGACTCTGGCCTGTTGCCTCTCGGACAGAACTGTACGGCGAACGCGGAGTGTCAGAGCGAGAAGTGTTGGCCGGTTAGTTGGTATTATGGACAGACGGTGTGTTCGCCTAGTCCGGCGGGCGTGGCTTGTACGGATGGGTCGACTTGTATCAGCGGTCAGTCTCATCCTCCTCCCTCTCCATTTCGTCAGATGACGAGGCTGATGGTTGTGTGCAAATTGACTACATACGGCAGGGGTATGTACGAGTGACGGTGTATGCGACAAGAATACGGGGACGTCGTTCAGTGAGAACGGGAAGGATGGGCCGTTGTGTTATACGTCGAGTGATTGTTATGGGGGTGCGTGCCTTTTTATTTCCTTTGTACGATATGTGGATTATTCTGTTGTTGATGTGATTATTGCCTTCTTCTCGGCATTTCAGACAACTGTATCGCTCCTTTCCTCGGCGGAGGTCAAAACACCCAGGTACGTCCATCTTACTCTTTCTGTCTGCTAGTAAGGTGTAAGAGGACGATATGCTGACCATAAGTTTTGCATCTAGTGTTTCCCAACTCACGTCGTAAGGCCTCCTCGCCTTTCCATCCAACCAACCAGCTTGCTTATTCCCCATCATCCCTCAACTATATAGGGAAACTACTGCGACGACCTCACCGGCTGCGTCTCAGGTTCGATCGTCTGACGCGCTTTTCCCTCTTCCTGCCACATAAGTACAAGTGTCTTACTGATTCACAACTCGTAACAGGGAACTGCGTCAACGCGACCTGCCAGCCAGGAAATCACGCAGGTGCTGCTTGCTTCTTCTCAGACGCAAACGCTTGCGATGCTCCGTTCAAGTGCGATGTCGTCGCTATGAGCAGTCCGACGGGGGATTGTATCCAGAGCCTCTAGAGGTTCTGGGTTCGTCGAAGTGGCACGGCGTATTGGGTGTCGTCCGAGACAGTTGGGAATCCTGAATCTGCTTCTTGGGCCTTTCATTTGGTTCTGTCGTTTGTTTGGGTTCGCTGATAGGGTATATAATCTACAGTGATTTCTAAAAAGATACTCTTTTTCTCGGGCACAACGAGGACAGAAACACTCATTTATGCCTCAAACACGCAACCCATCCACGGTCTCCTTGCATCTTGGCACTAAAGGGGACTCGTTGAGATATGGGCGCAAGTATGGTCTTTGAGATCTCGTCGACTACAAAAGAACTATCGATTTCTATCACGTACGGGAACTGCTCTAATAACAATATATGATACTGGGTATGGCACACTGCACTCGCATCCCTTTTATGTTATGTTGTCAGTGACTCGACTCTTCTTGTTGGCATCGGACGTACTGCGGATCAGCATTTGCTGAGAGTTGGGATCAGAAGAATGGGGATTTCGGTATAGTCAACTCGTGACTCTCGGAATCCTCGACATCAGAGATGGCAAGTGAATTGTTGGCTTGATGTTGACGTCGATATCGTCTCTTTCCTTGTACGAAGTTGACTTCGAGGTGATGTGCGGCTTTAGAAGGTTGTCCCTCTGAGACCAAGCCAAGCGCTGATCTGTGCTTGACAGGGCTTGAGCTTGGTGTGACATCTGCGCTCGAGCAACGCGTTTATTATATAACGCACCTTTGCTAGCTTTGAGCAACGTCTCTGTTCCCAATCACCCACTTCACTCGCAGATCGAATCGCCATGCTCTTCAGCGTCGCCACCGCCACCCTCATCGCCACCCTCTTCATCACGATCGCACAGGGCTCCCTCCTACCCCTCGGTCAAGATTGTACCACAGACGCAGAATGTCAGAGCGAGAAATGTTGGCCGAGCAATTGGCATTATGGGCCCACTGTGTGCTCGCCTAATCCAGCGGGCGTTGCATGTGTGGACGGGTCGACTTGTATAAGTGGTCAGTTTCCTCCTTTGCCGTTGAATGGCGCGTGTTTGAGCGAAGAGATGCTGACATAGCTGGTTGGATGATATGGATATCAATCTGAGTAGAAAAATGCACGAGTAAAGGTTTGTGCGACAAGAATCCTGGGACGGCGATTAGTGAGGCTTGGACTGGTCCGTTGTGTTATACGTCGAGTGACTGCTATGGAGGTAATACTATTATCTTATTCCCTCACGTCATTGATGTTATCTGACTTGAATATCAGAAAACTGTCAGCCAACTTTCATCGGCGAAGGTCCGAACACACAGGTGAGCTCTCGTACAGCGCTCTGAATTGAGTAAGTGGAGTTGACTCTCTAACAAAACGTATCCAGTGTTTCCCGACTGATGTCGTAAGTCAACCATATTATGTATATCCGTCCAACCCACCACTCAAAACGGCTTGCCTGATTTTTGCATCATACCTCGAATGTTTTGTAGGGAAACTACTGCGATGACCTTACTGGCTGCATCTCAGGTTCGTTTTCCTTCCAGTCCGCCTCACTCCTTCCTCTGTAATAACTTTTCACATCGGAACCTCCTTGACGCTGCAACCAAATCCGGATCAAAATGCTACTCTCAAAATGCCACTTGATGTCTAAACGATGCAGGCAGATGCGTCAACGCGACCTGCCTGATAGGGAACTACGGTGGCGCACTATGCTTCACCCTAGACGGTTGCGAAGCTCCGTTCGTGTGCTCCGTCAGTGCTATGACTAGCCCGACGGGTTATTGTCAGGATTACAACAACTAGTAGAGCAGTGGTCAAAGCGGCATGGTGCGCGGGAAGAGGCATGATAGGGAGGGTGAATAAATTAAAATTTCGATCTTGGGTAGGTTGGTGTAGGGGCCAGAATATGGAGTCATATTTGGGTCGTTTCATTATGTTACAATCATTGAGTACAGAATCCTTCTACCATGTAAGTAGAGCCGTCGTGAAATGCAGCTTTCGGGAGAAAGACCTCGGTGAGACCTCGGGGTGGGCTGGAGGAATTTGGACCGAGGCCGAGCGTGACGATGGTCCTATGTTAATGGGCAAAGACTAGTCTTGCACCTACGGAGGGGTCGGAGGCGTTGGCGACTCGGAGTTTGAATTAGCACACGGCCGTGCTGCGGCAGCCACCTGAATTTGAGAGAATTGCGAATTCGCCGCGCGAACGCCACATGGACGATAGCTTACGTGACATTTTGAGTCGCGTCGCGTCGCCGCCGTCGCGTTCTGCTTCTCGTCTCTCTTGCCTCGTCGCGTCTCCGGCTCGCTTCAGTGCTGTCATTGTCTAGGCTGTGTACATATTATTTATGCATAGATCATGAACCTCGCTCTTTTGAATGGTTCCTCCTCCCAACCTCCTTCTTTGGCCCAAGTCTCTGAAGTTCTCTGCTCGAGAGCTCAAGTCTCCGCCCTCCGAGAGCAGCAAGAAAAGCCCATCATGTCTCTGGTCACGGGCAATGACACCTTCGTTGTGCTCCCTACCGGTGGCGGGAAGACTCTCATTATGCTGGCCCCCCTTGTGATCGCTGATGCTATGGGCCAGCCCGGCAAAGCCTTCATCATTGTTCCGACCAAAATACTTGCAGACCAACAGGTGCGTGGGGAAGTATCACATTTGGCAAGCACGTACTAACACTCAACACCCTCTCAGGCTGAAGAGGCTCGCAAGTATGGCCTTCACGCACAGTCCATTACCGAAGATACTGTCCGCATAGCGGCCGCTTCTCTGCCCAGTCGTGACTTGTTCCAGGAGTTTGCGAACCAGAGTGGAGTGGCGGTGGCGATCATGAGCCCGCAGATGATGGGTGGAGATCGGGTCAATAAGTTGATGCAGTCGGAGGCATTCCGAACACTTGTTCGGTGGGTTTTTGGTCGATGAATCCCATCTGGTGGACGAGCAGGGTTCGACCTTCATCGTACCATACAAAACTCTTGCATCGTGGAGGTCTCGACTAGGATCCAAGACAGTGTGGGGAGCATTTACAGGGACTGCTTCCCGTTCTCGTACGCCCCACATTACAAAAGCACTCGGTTTCATCAATGAAGAGTTTGTATATACTCGCTACCCTATCGACCGTCCCAATATCAAATATCTCCCCCGTTTTTTCGAGCATCCATTCACGGGCGAAAGCCTTCTCGACTTCACCTTCCTCATACCATTCAATATGTCTTCCTCCCAAGCCATCGTAAAGACTCTCGTATTCGCAAAGACAATCGAGTACGGAGACCGTATCATTCGATTCCTCGACTACATCATCGCCCTTCGCTTCCCCAGCCTCGCCAACCGCAGCAAGATCATCATGCCGTACAACTCTCATCAGGAAAAACCCCCCTACCTAAAGGCCCCCAATAGTTACTTATATGCACCTATAGGCACCTATAGGCAACCATAGGCATAGGTGGATTTAAGCTATGTCCCAAAATATGTTTGCACCTATAGCTGCCTATGGCTGCCTATAGTTGCCTAAACTTGCCTATAGGTGCCTATTAGGGTCCTATCTAGGGTCCTATTTATTACCCAATAAGCAGCTATAGGCAGCCATTAGTGCCAATAGCGAACTATATGGCTAAGTATATGGGTACTTAATAGGCTGGAGAAAATCTCAAATGTCCACTCTGAGGAACCATATTGGGGCAAAAGTAAATGCCATTCAATCACATAAAGGTACATTCCATGATGTACTAGACAAGAATACAGACAAATCCCACAGGGAAATAGGCTAAAGTATATGGACTGTGTGCAAGTGCAAGTATGCATGCATGTGAGAGGTCACATCTAAGAGGGTGAGCACCAAAAGGGAATGAAAATAGGAGTGAGCAGGGAAGGGAGGATGTGGGTGCAGCGAGGGAGAGCAACGGGGGAGAGCAGGGATGCGAGCATGAAAGAGAGCACGATAAAAAGTGCGGGTGGAAGTGTGGGCACGGGTAAGGATGTTGGTGTAAGTGCTGATGAAGGTGGGTAGATCTGAAAGGGTGAGCATGTGCGAACGAGGGTAAGCGAGAATAGGGTAACGAGCCCGTAAAAGATGTGGGAGAGGGTGGGAGAGAGGGTGGGAGGGATAGAGGAAGATGAGTGGGAGGGGCAGAAATGAGGTGGCTGCGCTGAAAAGCTGAGCGTACACGAACTACTCTGCATGCTGAGCGAATGCATGGCCGAGGTCGTAAAAGGCAAAGACAAAGATCTGTAGCGGCTCAGGCGACTCGCCCAGATACTGTCACACTCTCAGAGGGGACAAACAGTAGACTTGACGGCATTGCTGTGGATGGTTTCCGGAACGTCGCCAACCTGGAACTGGTCTAAAAAATATTTGAGATAAACGGTGAAGGGACATACATTGGGGAAGTGAGATGTCGAAGTACTCGGATGGAGGCATCCACTTCACCGAATGAGCGCGGGTGCGGGTGTGCACGCGAGAGGTCGCGCGTGGGCGAGCGAGCACCACATAGGCAAGAAATTGAGACCAGAGCGGAAGAGCTAATGAGAAAGAGAGAATATAGATGCTGTGGGAGAGCGACGAGTAGGAGGAAGAGCAGAACATGGAGAGGGCCGCGAGAGGACGACTGCGAATGTCGACGATGGCGACTAGTTGCTCTAGAGGCTGCCGGAGCACTAGCGACGAAGAGCGAGGCGAGGACGAAGAAGAAGAGGTGGGGATGGTCGCGCGAGGGTGAGCGAAAAAAGGAGGATACGTTGACGGAGGGAGAGAGAAGAAGGGGCTACGGAGTTGGGGAAGACCAAGCGAGGGAGGGAGAGAGTAGAAAAGAGGATTGAAGCGGCACCCAACGCAATCCACTTCACGGAGCGAGCGAGTGTGGGTGTGCGCGAAAGGTCTTGAGTGAGAGGACGAGCACCGAACCGTAAAAAATGACAAAAGCGGGAGTGAGCAAGAAAGAGAGGATGTTGATACGATGAGGGAGAGTGATGGGGGAACTCGATGGGGAGTGTCAAGGGAGAGCAGTGATACGATCACGAAAGAGCACGATAGAGAAAGCTGAAAGCACTTACAATAGTCCGAACGTCCAGCGGGCCATCCAACCTTCACCAAACATCTTTCCCTCATTCTCACCTCCGCTCCGTCCACTGCCCAACCGTCGCCGTCGCATCCTGGAGCGTATCACCGATAGGGTTGATAGGGTTGATAGTACGGCCCTCCTGGCTGCGGGTATCGTTAAGCGACGATGAGGGAGTGAGGAAAGGAGGGCAAAAGCGAGTACGCCGTTAGCAAAAAGAGAAGAAAGGGGCGCGACGAGATTAGTGAGTGTTGCAAGTGGTGTATAGAGAGGACTATCTGCGGACCATGTCGACTTCACCACCCACGATTTCATTGACCAACGTTCCCTCCCATCCACTTCAACGAATGAGCGCGGTTGCGGGTGTGCGTGCATGCGAGAGATCGCACGTGGGCGAGCGAGTGCCGCATAGACAAAATAACCAAGACCAAGGGAAAAGAGCGAGTAAGAAAGAGAAGATAAAGATTCAGTGAGGGGGCGAGGGGGAGGCGGAAGATGAGAGGGTGTCGAGAGGGCGAGTGCAAATGTCGACGATGGCGACTGGAAGGCTGCCGTAGCGACGGAGAGCAAGACGAGGACACAAAGTAAAAGGAGGACGGGGATGGTCGGGAAAGGGTGGGCAAGAAAGGAAGGATGTGGATATGGTGAGGGTGAGGGTGCGTGGTGCGAGCGAAGGTGGAGATGGAGAGAGGGACGAAGGAGCACAAGTCGCGACTCGACGCGAAAGTCAACATCGGCCAAACACGGCCAAACAAAGACGTGGGTTGTGGCGACGACGCGCCTTGCAACTCTTGTTCTTCGTCTCCCACCCGACCTATGTCGTGCACAGGACCTCCCTGGACAACGATCGTGCAAGTCGAATGGATGTGGGAATGGAGGTTAGTATGACGAAAGGTACAGCGGCCGCGGAGGAGAATAAGAGCTCGGTGCGTCCCGTTCTTTTTCTGAGGTACCCCCTTCTCTATCTCATCCGCTACCATCTCAAACAGTCTCAAACCCTCTCGTCAGCACCTCCTCATCGACCTTCGCCGCCTCCTTTTTCTTTCACGTGGACACAATACCCAGATGCGTTACCGGCGGCCTAGCATCCATCATCCACATCCTCGTCGTCGCCACCAACCCACCCGCGCCCAATCCGTCCTCTCCGTCCTCATTATCAACGGCATGCCCGATTGTGGTATCGCATTTGACGGGCCCGACGTACTTACCGAATCGTTACGTTGAGAGCAGGAGTTAGAAAGTGAGAGAAAGAGGGAGCATGAGTCTTCGAGTGCTGAAGTCCTGACTGAGAAGGCTGCGTTGCATGGGTTCGGGACGCCGGCGGATGTGTAAAACAATCGTACGTTCATTCCCTTTCGTTGAATATCTTATCGCCGTTTTCTGCTCCGTATACGTCGCTGATGCTTCACAGGCTAGCGCTTCTCTACTTCAAGTACACCCTTTTCTTTTTCCGCCCGCCTCCGCCACCTCATCGCGCTCGCGGACGACGTTAGACCTCCCCACCTTCATCCAACTCGTGCCTCAATCTTTCCAGTGCAACACGGCCTTCATAGGCTTCTCCAACCTCGGCGACACCGACTCCCTGACCAAGACATGGAAGGTATGTCTTCGTTTTTATTTTGTTGTCTCTTTGTTATTCGTTTCAAGTTTTTTTTCGTGCCATCGGGCTGACGGCTCGAGAACCCCAGCTGGCGCCTCTGGCACCGACGATGCCAAGCCCAAGCCTGAGTTCAAGAACTATTCGAAACATAAGAGAAGGGCAGGTGAGCCTCTCCACGTCGACCCTCCTCCTTCTTCTTTCCCCTGAAACCTTTGATGCTGACGCTCTGTCCGCCACCCTTCCTCTTCACCCATGCCCCTTCTCTTCACCCACGCCACCTGTCGCCCCCCACCTCCCTCTCTGGCGCCCAACCCCAACGGTAAACCCAAACGCCCCTCGGGGTCCGCGTCGAAGGTTACTACGAAGAGATCGTCGACCAACGCTCACTCAACCCTTATCCTCTCGCCGTGCACGTCTCCGCCCTAAAACCCACCTCCAACCTCTCCGGCTACCTCGAGCGCAAGCTCTTCACGCTCAACACCGGCCACGCGTGCACCGCCTACTTCGGGTCCCTCCTCTTGTACCTCACCATTGACGCGGCGATTAAGGATAAGAGGGTATGTGAGGTCGTGCTTGGAGCGCTAGAGGAGGGCGGGGGAACATTGGTGAGGCGGTATGGGTTAGAGGCGGGGCTTCATCATCGGTATGTTCTCCCTGTGCTGAAGAGGTTTGAGAACCTGAAATTGAAGGAGGAGGTGATGCGCGAGATGGCAGCCGTTGAGGAAGCTGGGCAGAGGGGATAGGTTGTTGGGTCCTGTGGCGTACGCTCCGAAGAGCTCGACACTCTCAACTTGAGATGCCCCCACTCGAGCGACATCGTCTCCCAGCGCGCCGACGAGTCCCCGGAGTAGCGTGCTGGGGTGTGTTTCTGACGCGTAGCTCGTGCCCAAGAGGTTCGCCACCTTTCTCAGTCCGAGTGCGCGTGGATTACCGAGGACAGCAGGGAAACGGGAGAGTATTTGGAGGTAGGGCACTGGAGAGACCGAGGGACACCATATGACAGTGTATATCCAGGCCGGACGAGGTATGTCTTTTGTTTCCCTACGTTTCGTGGTCAGGTTTCTTTCACGCATTCAGATAGTACTGACTGTCAGTTCGACGGTAAAACTGGAGATCAGTCACAGCGCCCGCTGACACTGACGAATACGTTGCCGTCGTTAGAACCCATGTCACGTGCAGCGACCCAGACGTCGTCGCATGCCAGGCAGGTGGCGGGTATATGACGGATACGATGCTGACAGTAGCCTCTCACCAACGCGGACACCTGCACTGTCACCAGCCGTGACCAGGAGGCCTCGGCGGAGAGCTGATCGTAGGTGTCGGTGTCGAACGGGGCATCGTGGGCCTGGAACCGAATGATGGTTTCACGATGCACGCAACCATCGAGGACACTGTCCATCTCACCGCCTCTTTTCTTCGTCCTTCGTCATCTTTGTGATGATATTATTGTATTAGTGTTGCCTTGTATTTAGAGAAAAGTAGATCACAATTTTGAGTAATGTTAATATCTGTATCTGAAGTGGGCAATGTACATATGTAGATTGTACCAGTAGCAGTGTGAGAGTGAAAATTAAACAAAGCGAGCTCAGCGCTGCCCCGGAGTCGCATTCGAAGCGACCCGTAGCTAGGTAGATTTAGGCGTGTTTAGGCAGCTCTTAGGCGAGCGCCACCGCGGAGGCGCGACTTCCAGTTTAGGCAGAATTTAGGAGCGGGGGAATTTGCTGATGCTCTTATGTCCCCCGACTACCGACGCCAATTTGCTCAAGATTTCCGAGACGAAGGTTCGAACATGCGCGTTGGTGTCGTAACCGATACTTGCACGTATGGTCTCGACTTGCCCAATGTCCGACGGGTTGTTGTTGCGGACATGGATAGGACACCGGAGAATCTCAAGCAGACTATGGGCCGTGCAGGTCGGGACGGTCGTGAAGCAGTAGCCATTGCGTTCGCACCTCCCTGGGCTCGCAGGCCACCAGAAGGAGCCGCTCTCACAGGGAAGCAAGCACAAAAGGACGCAAAGCGACGGGAAACCCTACCAATCTTCACGCAGCAATTCTACAATCCTTCTCCAACCCTCTGTCCGCGGCGCGCTGACCTCCAGCATTATGGTGATGAGTTTCACCCCGAACTCACATGTGCATGCATCGTACACACTCCTGAGCCGGAACAGACCACAGACTCGGCCTGTGTGCAACTATGGATCGAATACCTTGCCGCTGAAGCCACGACTCCCCGTGCGGTCTCTCTTCGGTCGGATGGAACGTACCCGCCACTAGACACGCCTATGAAAGCCTCCCTTTCTGCCATGCTTCACACCTGGACAATTCGGCAGTGGGTTCCTTTCCGTCGCCAGCACAACATCTCAGAGCTGATGCCGGTGGCATGCTTCTGTCCGCGACACGTCCTCGAACATCTTGTTGAGAAGGCTCACGTTTGCACAACGATGGAGCGACTTGGAACGGTGATGGATGGGTGGAAGCATTTTGCCACTCACGGAGAGCCACTCTTCCTGTGGCTCACGGTGATTTTGAAGGAGTGGAAGGATATACATGGTGAATGTCGGGAGTCGCAGGCTGTCGGTGTAGACTCCGGAAATGAGGTGGGTGGTGCTGATGAAGACGAAGACGAGGCGATGAGTGATGGAGTTGCAGAAGACCCGTCAATGGCAATCAGGTCGACAACAGCGCCTGCCATCGCCGTTGCCACCATCAACAGCGCCACATCAACTCGACCTCGCGTTCTTTTGAGGTTACCAAACCCCGTCTCTCCACCAACGTCTCCTTCGAAACGCACCTCCTCTTCGCAGCAGGATCTCGAGTCTCCGACAAAGCGCCGTCGCCGCACTAGGAATGCAGGGAAGGAGAACGTGATGGAAACCGGATCCACGGACTTAATTTCGACTCTACAATAGTCTAGGTGCTACAAACCTACGTACATATTGCTACTTTATCCTATCCTATTCAGCTGCCCCACCAATAAATCCCAACAAAGCCAGTTCCCCACTCACAGAGGTGATCGGATTGGTCGGTGACCATTCAACTACTGGTTCCCCTGACTGCTCCGACTCTCTAGCTCCTTCTCCCTCCACGCCATCCCCCACTGATTCTCCTAAGTCGACCCATTCTCGTGTCGTTCGGGCAATGAACTTGGCAAGCTGGCCACCGGTAAGCTTGTGAATGCCTTCGTTGAATTCATCTCCGACAACGTACGGCTGGCGTCAATTTGGCTTGAAAGACATGATGTGCTCGAGCCGATAATGAAACCCTAGCCGGTTGATGTCACCGTTTGACTTCGGATTGGTATGTCTCCCGCCGTTCCGTTTGAAGCCGAAGAGAATAGGAAATCTCTCACGAAGCGCGCTAAAGCCCCCTATGTTGAGGCCAACGTGCTCCGCAAGGTGTTGAGAGTCGAAGGTATGGCTCTTCGAGTTGAAGAGTCGCTTGATCCAGAAATTGTAATGCTCTTGTATAAGATCGAGTTCGACCCAATGGCCAGGCAGACCAGATGGATTTGCGAGGTAGTTGTTCAGGATAGCGTTGCGAAGGTCTTCGGGGAACTCGTACAGGAAGTTACAGGCCATTTCGAGAAGCTCTGTACCATAATTGGTAGAGCCCGCACCCCAAAACGAAAAGCGCAAAAGCTACGTCGTAGAGCGGCAGATTATATTTGAGTACACGCAGCCCGAACTCATGAGATCATAATGCTGACCTTGATGATCTCGAAGACACGTCCAATGTCGCCCTCTGCTATAGCGGAGCACAACATCAGATACCAGCATGTTGTGCGCAGGAAATTGCACGTCGTTTGGAGAGCCTGGTCTTCGCCTATGGACGCTCTGGATGGGTCTGTCGCTGTCGCGACCTTTTTCTTCTTGCTTTTCGGTTTCTGTTTCTGACCACGGTTGGTCGTAGACACTTCCTTTGGTTCTGTATTGTGTAAATTAGGACTGATACAATGCAACGGCGAATGTGTTGAACTCACCGCCTTCAGCGCTGGTGGTAGCCTCACCGGGTGTGTCGTTCTCCGATGGTGCCACAGGGGGACCGTACACCGCATCAGTACGCTCAACCCCATGTGCTGCATCATGAGCAGCAGAGCAGAGATAACGTGAAAATACTTTCGCTGCGAACACTTCCAACAGGTCGAACGTGCTGTCCTTCAACGGGCCATCTGATCCGAAAAACCACTCTAGCCCCTCCAAGAGTGGTAGTTTTGTGGAGTATGACTTGCCGCTGTGCTCTTCACAAAGGAGACTAAGTAAGAGGCTCAATGATCAGCAACAGACCTCTAGGAGTGAACAGAACGGGGCAATGAAAAAATCAACTTGAAAGAGGCTTAGTAGTGCTTACCGAAGAGCATCCAACATCATCGCATCAAACCTATCTTCAAGAATCTGATGCCCAGGGTAAAAATCGCACTTCTCGGCGTTGAACTTCCCTCGCTCCATAACTTCGCTATCGTGGCGTAGGCCGAATATTGTGGCGCCTGTCGAGTCATGCCAGTGTAGGCGAAATATGTTCTTCTGCCAGTTCCACTTGAGGTGCCACAGCTGGATGACTGGGAGCGCAAAGTCGTGCTTGTCGTAAAAGGTGGAGGATTTTGACATGTACCGTTTGACTTTACGAATGCGGTCGATCGTGAGCTGATCACCGCAGATCATGATCAGCCACTTGACCCAACTTCCAAGCACGCTCAGCTGCTCAACCAGCATGTTCCGAATGACCGCCACAGTACCAACGGTCGTCGATTCGTCAATGTCGTTGGTTCGCATGCTGTGTATCTTCGACTTCCGGAGTGAGAGGGGATGCAGGGCATGTTTGGTTGTGAACAACGTTTCGGTGGGCTCGCGAAACTTTGCCAGCGAAGGGACATGCTTGATCCAGACTCGAAGGACGGTACCCTGCGAGACTGCTTTGATGTGGTCGGTATTGATATCTTTGAGGAGTTTATCAACGGTAAGTTCGGCGCGTTTCTTTGCAAGAAGGTTTGCCAGGACGGGCTCTGGATCAAGGGCGCCCGGCGGAGCATCGACTAACTCAATGAGCGTACAGGCTGTGCCGCTCTTCACTTCATCCTTATGACCAAGAGTTTGTTGCCATGCTCGTCTCATCTTGTTTACGTTGTCGTATAGGAGGAGGAAGATGGGAGGCGACCATTGAAGTGCTTGACCGCATGCACGTAAGAAGCCTGCAGAGTCTGTAGACAACGTGTCGAGGCAGGAATATATTGATCGTTGTGATATCGAGAAGCCTGTGCGGCTGAGAACAGAGATGATGTCGTGATGTGCATTGCATGTGAAAAGGAATATGCCGATGATTGTAGGGAACATGATAGCGTATCGGTAACGGAATACAAGTAGCGCCAGGATCGCAACGGTAGCACCCTACAAGGCTATGAATTAGTATCACCAAGTCCAACCAGAAGAAAGAGAGGTGAGCGAGCGACGCTTACCAGCCATGGATCACGACGCATAGAGGGCGGAACGCCCGTTGATTTCAGAATGTCTGGCTCTGATCCAGCTTCCACCTCCGACTCCGACTCCGACTCCGAATGCGAGCTCATGTCCCCATCCTCCCCATTGACCGTTGACGATGAAGCGGACGAGCTAGGCTCATCGCTTTGCGCAACGACACCACCATCCAAAAGTGGGGAAGCTCGTGGCCTGTCGGTTGAGGTGGAGGGTGGCGCGGGTGGCGTTTGCGGGTTTGCGGTGGTCTCGAGAATCTTGCGGCTGCGTTCGTTGACCGAGATCGTGGCCGCAAAAGCGAATGTCGCAGGGGCCGTCAGCGCGATTGCCTCCTGCGCTTCCGTGAGGTCCCATTTAAGGATCGATGACCACGAAAGGGGCATGCTGGGCGTCCGGACTAAGCCCAAGCTAGGCTCGAATAGTCTAGGGACCTCCACGTCTACGCGTTCCAAGACACGTAGAAGAGACCAGTTCATGAGCGCATTGCGTGTTGTATTATCTGGGTCAGGGGAAGACAGCGCCGGGAGCAATCGTTGTGAAGGAGGAAGCGCGTGACGGGGCAGCGTGAATACCGGCTCAATTGGAACACGGTCAGTGTATTCTTGTGCGAACCGGTGGTTAAACAAGAGATCGACGAGAGCGGCAGGGTGAGTTCGGAGGTCCTGTGACTTGCATCTAACGAATGCGGAGAGACTGAGCGCGACGGGGGAGTTTGTGCTGAATTGGGTGTCCTTCGACAACAGCGCCAGTCCAAAATCTCCGATATTGTCAAAGCCTGCCTGCCGCATGCACCGGATTACGAGAAGGAGTTGCTGCTCAGCGGTGACCTCGAACGGCCAATGGAAGCGCGCACGGGAGCTGGAGCTGGTTGTATTGGGAGCGATGCCGTGAAACAAGTTCCGGGCAAAGGAACGTTCGAGGTGAGCGCAGAGTAGATCATCTGGCGAAATATTGGCGGGCGATGGGGTGGGTGGTGCAGAGAAAGATAGAGGGTAGGCGGGTGGAGTGTAAGATGGCGGGCCTAATGGATGGTGAGTTGTCCACGGTGCAGGGCCGGGACTATGTAGACAAATTAGCATCACTTCTTACATCCAAAACTATGCAACTGAGGATAGATATACCTGATGAAGCCTGGGTGTGGAGCATAAAAGATACCAGAGCCAGACGAAGGGGATGGAGGTAACGGTGTATTTGGGGTCGAAAGGGAGCGAGGATTCTGAATGAAAAGTTGAGGGATCGGATCCGACACTAAGCGACGAGTATAAGCACGACGAGGGGTCGGAGACAGTGGTAAGTGACTGGATGGAGTATGCGTAGTGGTCGATGGCAGACTCGGAGGCAGGTGAGAGCCCAGGCGGACTGGGGTGCGAGGGCGAGTGGCGTCCTCGTTCCGCTCGTCGAGTCTAGCTGATACAGGTGCAGAGGGACGCCCCGCGCCAAAGGGAGCCTGTTCTTCTCCAGCCATAGTTGAGCTGCCAGCTCAAGCCAGCAGATTTAACTGTATACGACAGGAAACCTATACACGACAAGCGTGGAGCAAGAACGCGTTCGAACGCGTCGCGGAGAAGAACACCGCGAAAAGTTCAACGCGTCGCGCCATGTGGAATTTCAAATGATCACACGATCGAGATCCGCGGCTGGCTTCGGCATCAAGGAAAAGGAACGAGTGTTTGCCCGAATTCAAACTCCGAGGTCCCACCGGTTACGGGCCCCACATAGCCTCCAGACTCTATAGTGAAGAGGAACGATTGTCTTCCTCGATCTTGGAGTCTGGATTTCGAGACTAGGCAAAGACCAACGGTAGTTCAACTTGTCCGACACGAAAACGTGTAGGAGGGTTATGACGTTGCCCACAAGTTATACTCGTGTACCAATGGATCGTAATCATCCATTTGGTTTTGAGACGCCTCGATCATACCGTATGAGATGTCTGCGCCTCTGCGCCTGTATTATGTTCAACGCGATGTGGTGGTAGGTCGTGCATGGATTTTGCTATGAGTCGACCTTGTCCTCGGCATGAAAAACCACAAGGTCAACCTCCACTTCTCTCGTGCGCAGAACCTCGAAGTTTGTGAAGAGTCTGGAGCAGTTACTGCATAATCACTGGTAGGGTGTGGACAAGTAAGCATGCTACACCTCACCGGATTCTTCGTTCTGACCTCCGAGTCCTCTAGTTTAGACAAACTGATCCTAATGGACCAGTAGAGGACAACGTTGAAGGTATCCGACCCACCGAGGGCATATAACCAAGAGTCAAGGATTTCAAGTCGCCGCTCGTTATTTGGCGTCGGTTTTTGTTGCGTGAACAAAGCCCGCAAGGGATGATAGAGTTTTTCACATCGTTTAGCCCATGGACTATGTGAACGGGGAGCTGTGATCGCCCTGGGTCCGGTGGAGCTACCACGGAGTGTAAAGACCCTGAGGACGCGCTCACGATGAATGCCAATGTAGGACCGTCATGCCGTACGATGAAAGCGAGTATTTCGACAACATACGCGAGGCAATATTTTCGCACAGTCGGTGATAACATAGCCACTGGAGCAGAGCCGTCCATTAACCCCGATGAGGGTCCTCCGCAAAGACCAGATACTGGCTGAAATGGGAACAAAGCCATATCTTCCGATAAAACGTCAACACGTCACAAATAACACCGGTGTTTTGTATGAGAAGCGGTGGATAGGGTATGTAATAGCACGAAGAAAATGCACGATGGACAAGCTCATCTCGGGCGCCACGCACCGATGTGAACGAGAGAGTGACTCACCACCTACTCCAATTGACGTCCAGCTGGTCTGAAAATTAGACGTCCTCTATGACACCGCAGGTCTGGAGCGAGAGTGCACGATAAAAGCTTCTAGATGGACTGCCGTGAGTGCGAGACGAACGGATGTTGTAAACGTTCACTGGATATTTGGAGTCTTCACCACTCTAGGAAGGAATGGTTTTGATGATCAGTGAGAAGTAGACGTACCTTAAATAACGAGAAAAGGTTGGTCGGCAGGCAAATGAGCCTTTGACAATGAATAGGACATTCACATAGCCATGCGACGCCACGCAACGGTCATGACCCGGCTCGTCCTTCATTTTGAGCACGAGTCGACAGCCCTTCAACACTCGGCTTTTCCTAATTGGCCTGGGTGGGAGAAAATCGCATCAGGAGAAGTGAAGGGAACTAAGAAAAAAAATAAACACACTTGTTTACAACATCTTCTTGTAGCGCGGAATCTGACTCCCACACACACTGCTTGGGATTTGTACTAGGCGACCGGTGGGTTCCTATGACTAAGAAGAGTACAAGCCTGAACAGAGACACTCATCTATCACGATTGACCATTTTGACGGCTACTGGGGACCTTCTCTGAAACGCACGAAGCATCCTAAAAGTAGTACATAACTGATGAATACACCTAGAGCTTTTGTAAGAACAAGGATGAGATCTTAGTATAGAGAGATGTCTGTCCAGGTCTATCAAGACCCGACGCGGAAACTCCGCACCCGCACGGTCTCTGTGCTGTTTGTATTACTTCTCCATGTCGGACTTGGTTGGACCAGGAGCCGGAGAGCGAAAAAGAAACAGGGCGCACCAACGACGTGAGATCTGGCCGGTGTTGTTTGCTGTTCTAGGGCCGTCGCGAGTGGCGTTTCACTCACTGCATCCAATACAATCTTGTAACTCGAGGCGGTGCTTTCAACAAGGTTATCCCGTAAGGATCGTTGGGGGACGGGTACTGAGACAAGGAGGAATTCTCGACCTTGCATATATTGAGAACAGAGTGAGCTGAGTTAGTTCCGGAGTTCGGAGCAAGGATGAATGAACTACTTACGACCATTCTCATCTCGTAGAGCACATCAACAGTGGTAATCCGACTCTGTTTGTGATTTCAACAACCAATATGTCGATCGTCGTTCGGTACCCTAGCATCAAGAACTGCCAGCAAACTGCCAGCATATAAAAGAATAATAAGATGGACCACAGAGATAACGGGATGTTCGTTGTGTTCGTCGAAACGCGAGAACAGAGGCAATCTAAATTTAGGGATGAATGACATGCAAGCACGAATTCTCTCGCCAATGAGAGAGAGCCTTCTGCTAGAGCGAATGAAACAGCACTCACCTCCGCGAGAGATGTGGACTGATCAGTGCACTCTCCATCCTCCACTTCCTTTCTGTCCATCCATGTGTCCAATTCGTAGGAAAATCGAGTAGCCATGAAAAAAAAACCCTCCTTCCTTTCTTCCTCAATGTGAGAGCCCGCAGCACTTCTCCAAACACGCATGGATCGCATCAGACTGGGACAGATAGGCAAATGAGAGTGGAAGAGACATGCTGAGGTGTTGTCGACCGTCGTACACGGAAAGGCGCGGAATGTGCTGCGAAGTACAATCGTGCACTTCATATATCTCAACGCACGACTGGAATCCGTGTCTGGTAATGTTAGTGTTCTTGTCAATGTGTTTTTGGTCCCGAGCCACCGCTACCAACGAGCCACGTTACGCTTTCGCCCCAATGATCTCATCGATACAGGACCCCAGGTGCGACACCGACATCGTTTTAATAGCCGGGGGCCAAGCGAATCTCGAGCCTCGATAGTGTGTCCAGATTGCAAACGCCTCTTGACTCCTCTTGATCGAGACGAAGAAAGAAGAAAATATGAAGACGGGGACTGGTTGGTGTACCCGACCAAATTGGCAACGAACTACGAATCCTGATTGGGCAGATATGCCGACCGATGTCGATCAGCCTGCCAAGCAAGCATCGGAAAGGCTGGACGGGCAGAAAGTCATTGACTCCTTGGCCACTACGTCAACCACCCACTCGGAGAGAACACAATGTAGCGGAGTGTAACCTGAACCCGAACCCGTGTAGCAGCCTAAGAACTCATCAACAGCGCAAACACATATACGCGGCTGCCAGACCATCAAAGAAACTGAAGACGAGGATGACATCTTCACCCCAAAGACCGACTCTGCGCCGGCCATTTCTCTCATTTTCTCTCCACATCGTGCACCTAAGTATGGCACGAAACCCGGAGAGTGTCCGATTGCACGATGGCGCTGCTATTGGAAATGCAAAATGGAATACTTATTTAAGGAACGGATATTTGACCCAAGATCTCCGTAAGATCGACCGGCT
Organism: Stereum hirsutum FP-91666 SS1; assembly: GCF_000264905.1. NCBI lineage: Eukaryota > Fungi > Basidiomycota > Agaricomycetes > Russulales > Stereaceae > Stereum > Stereum hirsutum. The sequence continues at coordinate 3,090,854 of NW_006763132.1, forward strand.
GAATTCCCCAGTACAAGCGCAGACGGCGAACCCGAGGGCCAAGACGAGAGTTGGACAAGAGCAAAAAGCCATAAAATCACTTGGCTTACAGTCCGCGAGTTGGACTGGTTTCGCTAGAGGTTGATGCGTGGACCAGTCAAGATCTCGGATGTTCGAGTTTGCTCCACTCCATACGATATCTCGACGTTTAGGCACGAGTCTTCAGCGGTCAAGTTTGGCGCAAGTTTCGCCAATCATGAATGACTCGACTTTCCGCTTTTTCTGAATATTTTTCCGTAGCCACTTCACGGCATAGGTGTTATTCTGAAGTCAATGCAGCCTTCGATCAAAGATAGAAGCGAAGTTGCGCACCTAAGAAGCGGTCAAGACGACGACGATCTGCTACGGCTGCACACGCACCGTAGACTCATCGGTACTTCCGCTGGTACGAACAAGCGGTCGACAAAGACGGCGAGAACATCACACAGGGCAAGAACATGGCATCAGATATCAATCATCACTCAAACCATAGAGGAAAAGAATGGTCTGTGTTATGGTGATTGCGGAACATGTATGCGTACAACCTCCTTTTCACGCGGTTGCAGCACTGAAGAGGAAGTAGGAGGAAGGACGGCCGCGGACAGGCAACCGTCGGTGCACTTTGACTGCCGACCTGATGAAAGGCGCCGGTGAGGCTAGTGCGGGCGTCTATCGGTGGCGTCTGGACGGTCGACGGACAGACAGCTCGAGGGACGGTCACGACGTTCCGGGACGCGCCTGTGCATGATTCGAGATGAGCCCCACGCGAAGGCGACCAGCACGCTAATCTCAGAGGCCGTGCATTTGTAGGACGTGGAGAGACGGGCGTCTACCTTAGACGGTTGGCGAGCAATGGCAGGGGAACCCTGACGAAACGAAATATAGGCTCTCCCATCACGCGTTCGGTAATCTCATCCTCTTTTCATCCACCATCTATACAGATCCCTCCGAGGACCGACTCCCCCTGCCCCGTTCGCAATCCCTGTGCCATTCTTGTAGACGGAGACTAAAAAGTCCGATTCACCGCGACTTCACTGCTCTGTCCCCTTTCCCTGTCGACCATCTCAAACAAAAGGGACTAACGCTCCTCATCGAATACAAACCAATCCGAAACCCATCCGTAGTCCGACACGCAGGGGGAAAGCCAGATCGCACTTGGAGACGGCCTTTCCCGAACAGCGTTCTGTGTTGTGTTGTCTATTAACTAACAGCAGAGCCATACACCCGACGGGTACGTCCATTGTCAGCCCATTATACGACATCCCCATAACGGATAGAGGATACTAATCAACAGACGCTCTGCTCCAGCACCCAGCAGTCAAAAACCCGAGCTGCGTCTACGAAGAAGTAAGACTCACCCCTGGCCTTGCCCCTTCCGTCTATCCTCCAAACGATTCGCACGCTCTCCGTTTGCATATCGTATCGGCACCACGTCAGCCTGAACACCCAACCGCGATCTCAACCCCATCCTCCGCCCCAACCACCGTTAACCCCACCAACTACCTCAAACCTCTAAACTCAAACACTCTTCTCCTCGACTTGCCGACCCTCTCGATCACGAGCACATTCCATCAACACGAGCGCGTCTGTCTTCTTGCCCACCACATCCACCACCGTCGTACTTCCACCCATGAACGCCCGACCGTCCTCCAATTCTCCCAACCGCAGCGATCTCGATACGAGCACCGGACACTCACCTGCATCAGACTTCGACTACGCTGGCTCTATCTCTGCTTCATCCTCTGTCGATAGCTCCCCTGCCGTCATCCCGAAGGCCATACGTCGCGCGAATTCCGGCTCTGACGATAACCACTCCCCTCGACGACGAACGACTCCCCCATACCTGCAAAACAACTCACACGACCGCCTCTCGCTTGAGATGGGACGTCCCTCTTCTGCCGCCGGGAAAGGCGGGTGCTGGTACGTCGCGTCTCTCCTATCCCTATCTCGCAGCATTCACTGATTGGTGCCTCGCTATACTCTTCCACCACTCCACTATGTGGTTCTATTCGAACGCCGACGACGGAACTGACGCGATTTTCCTTCCTGTCGGACATCAGGACGTGTCGATTGCGACGAAAGGTGCGCATGTTTCGTGCATCGGTGACCGACTTCATCAATGCTGATCCATTCACAATCCAAATTGTTTTCTTCGTCTTGCCGACGGTACGCATGATCGCGTTTCGTGTCTGTGCTGGCGGTGTCTTTTTATGCATGTGTAATGGATTATGGATATGATGGGATGGGTGTGCGCGTGGCGATGGCTATGGTGGTTGTTGGTCATGTCGACTAGAAATGCGATGAGATCCGAGAAGGCGATTCGTGCCAGACGTGTCGAAGGTTGCAGCTGAAGTGCCTCGGGTGGGGCCCGAAGAGACCTGAGTGGATGAGGGTAAGTCAGCTTTCGTTGCTTGTTAAGAATCCTCTTGCTCATCGCGCCCTTGCCCGTCCGACGTCATCACTTCCGCGCAATAACACGCCGCCTCATCCCATCATTATCTTGACGATCGACGACCCACCTCTTGTTACGTGTAACTGCTACCTCGATGTTAACTGTGTCTTCGCCATCGATCCAGGACAAGGACGCCGTCGCGCAATACAAGGCTGAAATCAAGGCTCACCTCCTCAAACTCGGCCTCATCCGCGGCCAGCCCCGTTCCAACTTCATCCAAACCATCCCTTCCACATCAACGGGTTCCTCGGCCCCACCACTCAGCCGTCATCACTCTGGCGGTGAACTCCAGTCATCCTTCCGCCACGACCGCCATGACCAACGCCAGCAAATCACGCTCAGCCCACAGTCCCGTGGACATTCGCTGGGACTCGGACTGGGTTTGGGACAAGAACATAGCCACGGAGGGATGGGCCACGCCGAGTTTGGCCATGGGGGTGTGTTCGGCTTCGAACATACGCCGCCTCTGGACATGAACTTCCCATCAAACGCTGTGACAGGTCAGTCAGTCATTCCAATCAACAGCCCCTCCCTATTCCCTATCGCACACACACACGCAGCCAAAATTAGAGACGCATGAGAAAAACACGAAGAGTCTTACTCACCTCACTTCCGTCCCTATCACGGCACACTTCTAGATCCGCACCTGTTCGAACTCACACCGACCGTGGCGTCATCGGGAGCCGCCGCTAGGGCGCTTGCGTCGTCGAACAACAACAACAGCAGCGATGTTTCTGCAATGTCGTCCGCCTTTGATTTCCCTAGTACGAACATGGGTGCTGGTTCGCTTTCTTCTTTGGCTGGGACGAACCTTCCTCTTTCTGCAGCGACTACCCCGACCGGCTTACTGGGATTCGATACGTTTAGCGATGAGCCACGACGACAGCAGCAGCAACAACAACAACAGCAAAGAGCGTACCATTATGACGGGCTTGCGTTGAGGATTCCGGCTGGGTCGGGAAACAATGGGGGGACGGTACGAAGGGATCATGTCGTTTATTATTTCGACAACGTGAAGGGTCTGCAATACCTCTTCTCGACAAAACAGGCAATGGATGCCTTGTACGCTGTGAGTGCAGCCCTATAATGAATGACTGTCAGAGTATGTTCGCTGACTTGAAACACTTGACTTACCTTGGACCGACGTACATCTGTTCGTCCAGACGCTTACCGAAGATCCCTCGCACTCCCTCACGGACGCCGTCTGCGCTATCGCCAGCCTGCACTATAACCGCACACAACCTGCTTCCCTTCCTTCCTCCTCCATGAATCATCCTCCAGACGACACCCTCGCCCACTTCTTCCACTCCCAAGCCGCCTATCCGCTCACCTCCATCTCCCAACGAGGCCTACACTCCCACATCACCGAATACGACGTGATGACGGCTTTGCACCTCGTCAGTTACTCGCTGGCGAGCGTAGGCGGGAAGGTGGTGAACGGGTCGACGGGATGGGGAGGAATGGCGGATTTCGCGATTGAGTGGTTGACGCAGACGAACTTGCATCTAGAAGATAATCCGAAGGAAGCCATGGCGAAGATGAGTCCGAGCGGCGCATTCGCCGTGAGAGCGACGATGGTGAGTCGAGTCTCTGGCTCGCTTCCCACTACCATGAGAAGATAGACACTGAGTATCATGGTCTTGTCTGTCCCACGTAGTGCATCGACATCTTTATGAGCCTCACCATCAGGCAGCCGCCCCGACTTCTCGCACTCTACCGGCGCCTCTTGGGTGACGGCAACAGCGGGAACAACGGAGGCAACGGCTGGTCTAGCGCCTCGCATTCCCGGTCCAGCAGCATCTCGAGTGTCTTCGGGGCGGCCTCTGTCTCGCGCAACAACGCTACGTCGGGCACGACTAGTGGGGTGGAGCAGCTCATCGTCTGCACGGATGGCGTCCTGCTAGCACTAGCTGAGATGGCCGCTCTGGCGCATTGGAAGGCGCAAGAGACCCGCAACAACTCGTTGAGCATGCGAGAGCTGGTTGCGCGCGGCAACGCGATAGAACGGTCGCTCAGCCAGCATAGGGATATGTCCGTCGACATCTCGCTCGCCACATTCGGAGATATGCACCGTGATAGTGCGGGGATGATGTTGCCACCAATGAGGGACGGACGTACCTTCGAGCAGCAGACAAGCGAGGAGATGTCGAGGAAGTTGGCCGCTGCGATTTGGTTCGAGGCGGCGATGATGTACTTGAATTCAATCTTGAGCGGGCCTTGTCCTAGTGAGTGTTCCCCTTCTTTATTGATCGTGTGCCTGGTATGTGGTATGAGACTGAATTGCTGATGTGAAACATTTGGGTGGACAGGCGTACCGGAGATCACGAGCTCAGCCAACACGATCATGCATCTATTGCAACGACTGCCCACAACGAACCTGGACCGTGCTTTGTTGCTGCCGTTGGGCATCGCCGGTGGCCTGATGGACGACCAGCAGCAGCGAATGACGGTTAGGAATAGACTGTTAAGATTCGGGGAGGATAATGTGAACGTACGGCAGATTGTAGGGTTGATGCTGGCGGTGTGGCAGAGACGGGATTCTACTGGCACAGTGGTTGACTGGCGAGACGTTATGCAGGAGCAGGCTCTGGCGCTGTTGTTCATGTAATTTGCATATGAGTATGGGGGCGGTAGGACTGGCAGGCGAGGATGAGTCGACGATACGCACTTCGTTTTTTTTTCTGGTTCTTGTTGCTTAATATACTATTCCTCCTGTCGTATTGTGTTTTCGAGTTAAACATAGATAGATGCATGTCACTCTTCCATGATCTGCGTACTCGTGGGTTCTCTTCGCGTGGTTTTTATTTAGGATTTTCTCCTATGTACTGCAGTCAATGTCTGTCCACTATTTATGAATGTCATGACACTCACTAATCCACATTTTCACCATCATAAATTTGGCAAAATGCAGGAGGAGCAGAGGACGAAACGACAGGCAGAGCAGAGAGATGATGGGGGTCGAGTGCGAAGAGGAAGGTGAGGAGGAGGTCGTGGGTAACATATCCCGGTGGACCTCGGGCTTTAGCCGTTATGCGAGCGCTCACAACGCGCTCATGACGTTATCTCCTTTAGTCAAAGGATCCGGAGGCCGTCTCGCGTCGGAAGTTCCTGACGGGGTCACACCATTCGCCACCTACCGTCCAAGTTCATTTCTGCACGCAAAATCCACTTGAAATTATAGTCTCGATAGGAGTAAGGAAGAAAACCTTGGGAAGATTTTGTCTATTCAAAATAAACATTAGTTTCTAAGTTTCTTCAACTCTTGACGTATCCGAATTGTGTTACGTATGTCGGCGTGTCGCGCCCAAGTCGCGCTCAAGGATGATGTACTTTCATTGTGCCCAGTCTGAGCTTTCTGAGCGCTGAACAATGACTTTATACGGGCGCTGAGTATACACAATGCGTCGAGAAGAAAAGCAGTCTAAAAGTGTCGGGCGCGACACCAAGCAAGTTGGGAGCAGGAGAAATCGGATGGGGGTGCACGGTCACGTGGCTTAAAGCGAACAGGCACGCCGGCATCGCGTGGCTTGATTGCCTCGCGTCGGGCCACGCACCTTTTGCAAAGTTCGAGTTTGGTTTCCAACCAACCCTCGTCTTGTCGTCGTCCTCCACGACCTCCGCGACCCGTCTCACTCATACAGTGCATCCAACTCTCACCTCTCATTATTGTCCGAAACATTCTGCACCTTTACGTCCCATCTCTCTCGCTCTGTCTCTGCCATCATCATGTTCAAAGGGATCATACCCTCCAAACGGACCGCCTCCATCGATTTCCAGATGGTCACCCCGCTAGGGGACAGCCATGGTAAGGAGAATGAGCCGCACCCACCATTTATACAGGTCTCTGTTCCCAGCTCAACGTCAAGGGCGACCAACAAGCCAAAGACTGAGAAGTCTAAGGCCAAGAAGGGCTCGCCATCTGCTATCACTCTCGCAGAGCAGCTCGGCGAGATGGATGAGGCATTCGACAAACTGCTTGTAAGTTAACGTGATGCTCTACGCTTCTAAAATACAGTGTAACATGGGTATACTACGCAGGACGACCTCCAAATCCCCACCAGCCTCCGGCCGAAGCTAACCGGCATGGAGCCTTCCGTCAAAGCCGCCATGCTCAAATCCTCGCACACCATGACAGCGACCCAAAACCCCTTCCTCCACCAACAACCGACTCAACCAACTCAACCATCGGCCCCGGCCACACCCACCACACCCAACCGAGGCACCGTCCGTCGTGTCCACAGTGGAGGTTCACTTTCCATCGAGTCACCCTGCCCGCAGAGACTCTTCACCGACCGATTCCACACCTCCGGCCGTGCCATCGGTGCCGCCTTCGCCGAAACTTCGTCTCCCGAACACCCCAGCGCTACCGTCGGGCGGGGTGCCCCAAACATCGGTCATGCCACGAGGATGTCAGTTGCTGATTTCGCCAGCTCCATCCCGATATTGCCGCGTCCAAAATCAAGGGCGCAGGGAAACACTGTGTTCTCGGAGAATGGTGTGTCGTTGGGAAAGGGGGGAAAGAACGGATTGCTTCATATGCAGATTGTGGGCACGTTGAATGGGACGTCAAGTTTACAGCTGGACGTTGAGGTGGTCAAGAAGTTGAGGCTGTTATTGCGGAACGAATCGGCGAGGTATGCATGCTCCGTTTTACGTGCCTCAATTTTGTGTTGATAGCCGATTCTGCTCAGTTGGACTCAAGATTTCTTACGCGGAGGTGGTTACTCTGCTCTCCTCACTCGTCTTAACGAGTTGCTTGAAGTTGAATGGAGGTAAGTTTCCTGCTTCCTCTTTTCTCTTGTGGACTTCGCTCGGTCAGTGCTTCGAAGAACGTGCGGACGGCTCTTTAGGGGCAGGGGTCCATATGTTCAAAATCTATTTGCATCCGAACATGAGGCTCTTCTTCTGGTAGCTGCCGTAACACTGTCGTCATTTTCGAACCGATTTGTGGCACCTCACGCCACGCGACCCCTTACCACCTCTGCACTCTTCTATGCACACATTCTCTTTCACAATTTACTGACTGGCATCAAACTGAACACAGAGAGGAACAACATGACGATCAAGTCCTGCACGAACTTCTCCGCTGCTTCAAGGCCCTCTCCACCTCGACCATCGGCTGCTTCGCCCTCCGCTCTTCTTGCCCCACTCCTTTCACCCAACTCGCCTCTCTCCTGTTCTCAGACAAGAAGCCGGGCGATGTTGCCACCCGCCAACTCATCGTCGACCTCCTCCTCATCCTTTTCGAGCTCTATCCTCCCGGCTCTTGCCTTCCAGCCTCTCAGTCCGGCTTACAGGGCTCTGCATCACGCGATCTTTGGGCGGGCTCGACTTTGACACCGCCTTCACCAATCAAGGCTACCCACCATCGCTCTGGTTCCGGGTCCGACTCCGCCCCTTCCACACCCACCTCCGCCGTCTCCGCAATAATCCTACCCTACCCTCACAAAACCACCTTCTCCCTCCTCCGCGCTCTCCTCCTCACCCCCGCTCCACCGCCCTCCGAAGCTCCTCCCATCCCACTCGAGCCCCACGAATTCATCGACGCGCTCCACAAGCCTCGGATTTATAAGACCTATCTGCAGGAGCTGAGCGATGTTTGTAGGGACTACTTTTGGGTGTTTTGTCACCCGAATAATGCGATTTGGAATTTGAGGGAGACGGACGAGGGCAAGGTGGAGAAGCCGAGGGCGCCAGGGGGGATGACGGGGGGTGTGGAGTTCGAGGCGATGGGTTATTTGGTGGGTTTGATTTTATTCTCTTTATATTTATTTATTTCTTCGCGATATTGAACCGGGTTCCTGTTATCGTCTCGTTCGGATGTGTTTGTGTAGACACTGCATTTCAAGCTGGTGAATGCGATCGCAAAGTCGGCTCATGACCTTCGTCTTCCGAAGGAGCACGAACACTCCGCGCATCAGTTCCATACCGATATGTTCCTGTCCGGCATGGAACGCATCATCCTCGTACGTCCCCTTCCAATGTCCCATCATTCACCCACATAACCTCACGCTCACCTAACTATTCTCCCCGACCATCACAGGTCGCCCGCAAAGCCTCCACAGCCTATTACCCAACTCTCCATCTCGAACTTTCCCGCTACATCAACCTCGCCCTCCAGGCAGACTTTGACCTCCCCTGGACAGTTTCTCGGCTCCTTGGTCCTCCGCCCACCGCTCTGTCCAACAAACCAAAGACAACACAAACGACGCCGACAAGGAAAGGCACGGGACAGACGACCACGACGCCTACGAAGCAAAGGCCGGCGCCGACAACGCCTACGAGGATGGGATTCGCGACGGGCGGCATGGTGTCTCCCACGAAGCAGGGATTCGCTACAGGTGGTCAGATGGCCTCGCCGACGAAGCAGAACTTCGCTACCGGGGGCATGATCTCGCCGACGAAACAGAATTTCGCAACGGGAGGCTTGGGGTCGCCGACGAAGCAGAGTTTTGCGACTGGTGGTGGTCCATCGTCCCCGACGAAGCAAGGGTACTCGACTGGTGGACTTGGATCGCCGACGAAGCAGAGTTTTGGAGCGAGTGGACCGGCGTCGCCTACGAAGAAGAGTTTCGGAGCGGGTGGGTCGCAGTCGGTGGTGGGTAGTGCATTGACGGGGCAGGGTGGACAGGGGCAGTCGTTTTTGCCGCAGCCGAGGAAGGCGGAGCCGTTGAAGTTCAACTAGACTGGTTCACCGACCTTTGTGGGTGAGCCTCAGGAGAGATGTTTATAGATGGACGAGGACGAACCGTTGACGAGAGGAATGGTTGATGCTGGATGATGAGGATGACCATGACCATGACGACCCCATGCTGACCGCGACCGCTGCTGAGTGCTGCTAGGCTTACGAATCTGAACTTGACTCTAACGTTCATTGACGTGAATCGACTTGACGAAAAACCAAAAATCTTGTACCATTATCCCATTATCCCCAGGCCTTCCGTTTCATGTTCTCTGTTTCACACTTCGCTTTCGTTCGCCCCACCTCACCTCCATCTGTTCATGAATCATTTATTACTACAAGTTTCCTCTAAATATGTTTTCTTTCTTTATCGATTACTATCCTTGCTCTGCCGTCAGTCGACCCTCTCATATACAAATACATGTTACATGTTACTCGCCCGACGCTAGTACGGTAAGTATTCCCGTTCGTTCTTTCCCCTGGCGACGACAGTCGTTCTCATCATATGTAAGCCTCCTTGATGGAGACCCTTCCCACTCCGTCTCCACTATTTCCTTGTTCTCTCCTATGTGTCATCTCCGTTCTCCGTTCGAAGTTTGATATTTGCATCGCGCTGCATTCCGATTCTTCTGGATCTTTAGAAGTACTGATTCTGACTGGCACGACTCAGAGGATCATTCAGACTGTTTGTTTCTTGCGTATACTGCATCTATAACCAGGGTGCTATGTTAACGGAATGATTCACTATATAAGAATGCACGTAGGTTATTCTTTAGAGGTGTCTTTGTGATGAGCAGCGGATGCGAGTTCGTGCTAAGCCGAACCGACTTGAACGATGTCGAGTGTGTACAATCCTTGCATCCGATTCTCGCCGGTTCTCGATCAAGAAAGATCCCCCAGTGCCAGGCGTCAACGTCGCGCACTTGGGTACGATGACCTTCAAGTTCTTCGAGGCCTTTCTTTGAGGGTCTTCAGTATCGATATCACAAGCTTGTTCAATCTACCGTAGAAGCAGCAATCGAATAAACCAGTACAAGATGAGTAACTATGTCGTTGTGGCGCGACAGCTGTGGCGTAAGAAGGAACGTGTAGCGAGGACCAGTCCCAAAAAGTTCACTCCTTCCTCCCAAATCGTAGAGTTGCGTTCACGTAAGTATAATCTACATATTTGACAAATATATTGTCAGTCATGCTGATGTTACCCAGAGAATAAAGCGCACCAATCTGTCACACCGATTGCGACATCCGGAGCAGTTTCAAACCAAGTCCAGTTGATATCCATGAACGTATTGTCAATACCAAAGAGTTCTGCACGGTAAAGGTGATGCGGAAGCACTGGGAGAACAAGAGTTGCATGAGAATTCACTCGTTAGATGGACCTTGTTTTCGCACTCCCCCTGGTCGAAGGGACGGACGTACCTGGAACTTCCGGTGCAAAGCGCATGAATGATTTGAACCAGATGTGGCGAACATTCTCGGAATGAGAATGTGCTTTATGATAAATGGGAAGGCCACCATCAGGCCTCGAAAGACATTTTTGCACAAGCTCTGTTTCCTCGACGGTCATGCGAACGAAAGGAGCTCGATGGTGGAGCTTTCTCAACATACAAACGACAGTGACATCTTGCAAGGCACAGAAGAGAGACGGAAGGAAGTGGACACCACCGTTATCAGCACTGAATCTTTCATCTTCACAGGCTTTGCAACCTAATAAGTGACCGTGACAGGGATGAACTTCACTAATCAAAGATATAAAGTTTACAACCTCAACTGCAGCCTGTAAGATGCCGCGAGAGTGTAAGGCAAGTTGTGCAGAGTTTCCCTGAACGGAGTCAGCGTACTTCGCGTAGTAAGTCGCACTGTAGATAGTTAATATTTTCTTCAAATAGGAAAAATTAAACATGCCCGGGCCCCGGCCGGTCCCGACATTCAGGTCGAAGAACATATGGTCTTCATGAACAGCATCCATGAGAGGATGCTTGAGAATACCTCTGATGGCGGAAGATAAATCGACACGCAGCGAGTGGTGTGGTGAGTAAAAATAGCGCTCCATAAACCACATGACTACTTTCGTGGCTGCCTGATGACGGCCGTCAATGTCGTTGAAAGACTGGCCCGCAAGAGACTCTGTGGTCGAGAAACCCAGCATCAAAGCTGCGAAGATTGGATGATCCCAATAATCCGAATGCGTCCCGAACTCATTTCCATAAGGCCGAACTCCATGATCTCTGCAGGTTGACAGGTTGTCCAGTAGCGGAGTAACCCCAGAGTGAGAAAAAAAGTGGTCTACTTGTGTCAACTGTGGTATGTCCTGTCTCAATGAGTTGCGTAAGATGTCCAGAACAAAATTCACATCATAAAGAGCCACGCCTTCTGGCCTGTCTCTCTGCGCTGAGTTACTGTTGTGGAACATGCTCCGTCGATCAGTCAATAATATGCCTAACACGGGTGCTTTTGTCAGAAGTTCTTCATGGGCATTTCTGAGGGTCATCGGCGATGTAACCTTGTTACAGAGGATGTTAGCCATTGCCTTGGTGAAGGCGCAATTCAAAAGTTGCTTGGACGTCCGGAGCCCGGAACAGTGGTACGAATAGCGAATAGCGGCATGCTGAAGCATAGGGAGAAATTCTACACGAAAGTTACACTGATGGCCATTACTGGGATAAGGAATACAATACTCACCAGGTTCTTCGAAAGGTTGGGACAAACATAAGGTAGCTGCTGCTGTTAGGTTGCTGCGAATACTGGCCTCGTCCGACAGAAGATAGAGTATAGCCTTTTTCTCGAGAGGAGACATGCATGGTTTTCTATCTAGTCCATGAAGAAGACCCCGTATAATAGGAACCCGAGATCTAGCCAACGGAAGCAAGGCAGCAGCAGCCTGATCAAGTACATCGTAATCATGCGTATGGTGCAAGGCAGCATGGAAAGCTTCGTGTTCATGCATCGCGATAACTGTGTGTGGGCCGTAAAAATCTGCAGCAGTATAAATAATAGGAGGATGGTCCCGAATAGGCACTGCGACAACTGGCTCATGATGCAGAGAGCCGTTATCATTGTGCCTATCACCTTGTTGTGCATTGAACAATGGTAACAAGTAATCATTCTTCATTTTTCGGAAACTCGTCACGATTTTGTACCATAGCTTTAGACATGTCGAAGGCATGTCTTTCATAGTCTTGAGCCAGCCAGGACCACGAGACACAAGTACTCTCGACAAAGTTGACTGGAAGGGGGACAGGTCGGGATGCGTACAGCCATGGACTACTGTCCAAATTATGTAGATGCCTATGGCCACGATGAAGATGCACGAGATGACACCAGCCGCAAATAGGAGCGCGTCAGAGTTTGAGAGAGGAATTGAGCTAGACAAGAGCATGTCGATCAGGCCGACGATAAACAGCAGCACAGGCAGGATCAACAGCTGTGGTAGCGCTTCTATGGCAGGCGCGAGAAGGCGATTGGCCTCCAGCCATCGACGATGCAGTTCGCCCAACTTCTTGTGAGCTTGACGATGCTTAGAGCGAGTGAGCATCGTGATGTACCCACGACTCGTAACAGCTAGAGCAGCCACAGAAATCTAAGAAAGTGTGCGAATAGTAAGTCAACAATCGAGGTAGAGTCTAGCTAGACTGCACACACGCTGAGAACAAGAGAAATAGAGAAATAGAAGTTGAGCCGTATTACGCTGGTTGCTGGCTCAAAGAGCGATGGTTGGGTGAAGTTCAAATTCACCCCGCTTGCACCTTGGAGTACGATGACGACTTCGGTCAGGTTCTGGAGTAACTCGTTCGTTCGTTCACCTGTGTCCGGGGAGAGGCTGGCCAGGGACTGGACGTAAAGAGCTGTAACTATCGCGGAAAAAAGGGCGATCTGTTTGTGACGAGGAATACGATCATGGTCAATCTGTACCATGACCTCAGTTATCACGAGGAGGAGAAAACTCACAAAGATCAACAATGTATCGAGAGTACCTCGCCACTGGCTGATGATGGGATCCACGTTGTTCATATGCGAGCGCAGAAGGGCACTCCAAGCACTAGCACTCGTCGCCGAGCTCTGAGGCAGTGGCTGCCTCGATGCCATGTCTGAGAAGACGTGTATCAGCAGATTTACCAACGTGGAAGGTGTTGAGAAGCACACCTGCTGCAGCTTGCTTCTCATGAATCCTGCGTAGATGTTCGGACACCTCCTGAAAAACGGACGCTGTAATGGAAGGAAATACTTAGGATGGCAAGGGAAAAACAGCAGAGAACCACGAACATGGAGCGGGAGCCTCTCTGGAGCCCGTCTCTGTTTTTGCAACTGGTTGCATATACTTTGCTTGAGCCTCCATCAATACGATCAGTTTATCGAGCCTATCAGTTCTGTATGCGGGAGTTCAGACCATGCGTAAAGTTGAAGAAGTATCATGCCTAACTCACACACTCGTGAAAGCTTGCTCTCTATTAGAGCCATCCTCTTCAACAGTCAAGGCAGACATGGCTTCACGTCGAGAGTGAGATCGGCGGTGTCTTGGAGCGTACTGAAAGGGGGGAAGGGAGAAGATATGGTGATGGTTCCGACGACCGTAAGTGAGCGATAGTAGTTCCCATATTCCCAGAGACTGCAACGAGACTCCCAGGCTCTCGGCTGACATCTTCTCGAAAGAAAATTGAAACATGTGGATCTACATGCGCCTACAGGCTGCTCATGATCAATTGTTCAGAGCGTGGCCGGCCAGTGTTTTCAGAGTCCTTCAGCTGTGTGGCCTCCGGACTTCGGTTATCTAGATGATGTGAGACGCGCAGGACGTCGAGGTCAATACTATGTTCTACGAAACAGTGGAAAATAATGAATAGAACCTAGAAATCCTGCGAGTGAAAGTCTGCTCCTGCGTTCTCGATTGGCCGCTGCGAACGAACATGCCCCCGGACCCAGAATTCGCCGATCTCCGGATAAGAATTGGCAGCCAATCCTGTGGCTCCTCACGCTCGTAACTTACACCAGAATTGCTCCAAAACACTATCGTGACTTCTCAAGTATCCGTCCGATTCAGCAGCCCTGTATCCATCTCTGTATCTCTGTATACGTATATATATATACACACTACATACGAACCAAGACCGTATAACCGTGTACCATATAACAATGCACCCATGTAAGTAGCTGATATATGCACCCCAAAGCGATAACGATACCAATGTCGGTTCACATTCACATTCTTCAATCTTCATTCTCATTCTCGGAAAGGGGGCAGGGCAGGGAAAGAAACGGTAAAGACTAAGCTACAAATGAGACGGAAGGCATCGACTAGGACGGCACTCAAAAAACGAGACGAGAAGGAAAGGAAAAGCAAGAAGAAGAAAAGATAAGAGAAAAAAGAGGCAATAAATAGGATATGAACCCCCCTCGACACAATCCTTCCACCCTCCTAACTGACCTCAACATGTGAAGCAGCATGAAGGGCACAAGAAAAGGTCGTCGACGAAGATCCAAAATGTCCAAAGGTGGATATACCGAAACGTAAACGCAAACCAAAACAGAAACGGGACGTAAATAATAGGTGGCAGTGACAAGACAAGACACGAGCGAATATATAACGAGAGCCCATCAATAAATGAGTAAGCACACAAGCAATCAAACAAGCAAGTCAAACAGACGAGAGAAGTAGGCGTGAAGGGATGTAAAGTAAGCAGCAAGAAATATAACAAGAACGAAGGAAGTGGGTGGTTTGTTTGCGTAGTAGATGGAGCGCAAGGGAAGGTGAGGATGAACGGATAGGGATAGAGAAAGGGAAAGTTCCGGCATAAGAGCGCATAAGACTCATAATTAACATGGACGTGAATATGGACCGGTGTAAGGTGGCAACGACGATGAGCAAGAAACGAACGCGGGGTGGGGGGTAAACAAGAAGCAGGTATGGTTGAACATGACGAAGGATGGTGAAGATGGAATGAGATGCGGCGGGTGTAGCGTGGCAGGCTCGTTGGTGTCATCATCGTCATCATCATCGGCAGCATCGTGTCGAGGCATAAACGAGCGTGATAGTGAGATGTGGCATGTATGAGGAAGCGAAAGCGCTAGCAGGTTGCGGGTAGAACGTTGGATACAGCGAATGACCGTTCGATGCTGATGCTAGGTGGTCGATGGTGGGTGGTCGATAGTGAGGCGGGGAAACGATGCGATGCGACAAGAAACTCAAGGCCAAGAATAGAACGCGTCCACAGAAATGTCGACCGGCCGACGGATGCCCACTCACATCACCACCCCATTCCCCATCCAATCCGCCGCCGTCCCCTCCAACTTCAAATCCTGCCCCTGCCCCTGCATCGCCATCAACGCGCCCATCCCCCCTCCCTGCTGTTGTTGTAGTTGCTGTTGATCCCCACCAACCTGTGCCCGTTCCGCATCGATCGTCTCCTGGATCCGAGCGCAGCCCGCACCGCCTTCGGACTTGACTATAGTCAACAAACAAAACGCGAATGATCAGTAACCATACTCATACTCATGTCGTGTCGTGTCGTGTCACGTCCACATCGAGAAACAAAGCCGGAAGCGAAATGATGCGAAACACAGAAACACGAAAGGAGTAAAAGCAGAAGAAGCATGATAGATGATAGATGGCAAGGGAAGGCTGATAGATGGAATGATGGCGGTTACGCGGGCGTGCGAGGGCGAGTCCCGAGCCCAAGCCCAAGCGCGGAGGGGAGTCCAAGCCCAAGCGCGGGAGGGAAATCCAAGCCCAAGCGCGGGAGAGGAGTCCAAGCCCAAGCGCAGGAGACGAGTCCCAAAGGCGGGACACCCAGACATAGCCCGAAACGCGAAACACGAAACACAACCACAAACACAGACGAAAGAGGAAGGGGGGGGGGGGGTGTGACAAGACAAGACTCGACTTGACAAGAGTTTTTGATGGATGGAACGTGGAATGATGCGGTGATGGGTATGGGTGATGGGTACGGGTACGGCTGATGCGAATGATGTGGATGATGCGGATGGGGAGGCGAGCCGCGAGCCGCGAGACGACGAATGGAGAAACGGCGAACGACACAGCGGACCAAGAAGACCGCGAACGAACAAAGGAAGAACAAAGGAACAAAGCAAGAGACAAAACAAGAAAAGGAAAAAAAAAGGGGGGAAACTCACGATGTCGATTCAAAGCATCCAACCTCGCAAAAGGCTTCTTACACCCCTCACACGTAAACGGCCTATGATTCGAATGCAGCTGCTCGTGCCTCTTACAATCGTGCTGCCTCGCGAAGCCTTTCCCGCATCCGGGCCATTTGCACTGGAAGGGCTTTTCGTCCATGTGTGAGCGCTTGTGACCTGTTGGTATTAGATGGTAGAAGACGGACAAAGCAGATCAGATCATGTTCCGGATATCAAAGGCAGATGCAGATGGTAACACGTCGGCAAGGCGGGATGGAGCACACAAGTGGCGGAATACTCAGAGAAAGGGAGGGGGAGGAAGTCTCGAAGAAAAGAAAGCAAAGAAAAGAAAAGAAAAGAAAAGACAAACGCACCCTTAAGATTAAAATGCCTCGTAAACGTCGATCCACACCCCGGCACATCACAAACAAACTTCGCCTCATTAATCCTCCTCTTCATACTCGCGTCCGCCGTCGCACTCGTCGTCACATTCGGCTTCGCCACCGGTCCCGGCGTACTCGCCCTCGACAATCCCCCTCCTCCGCCCACACTCCCCACATCATGCCCCGACGTATTCCTCTGATGGCCCGCTATATTCACATTCGGCAGCTCGCCGAGCATATGAGACGGACTCGCGTTCGGAGAGGGGTAAGGCGACATTCTGACGCCGACGCCGGAGTAGAGTCCGCCTCCGGCGCCTCGCTCTCGAGAGCCGCTGGACGTGCGCCGGTGATGACCGCGCTGGATGGACATGACGGGTTCGGGCTGGAGGAAGGTCGTGCTGTTCATCTGCATCTGCTGTTGTTGTTGTTGATGTTGTTGTTGGTTGCGGATGAAGTCTTGGTGTGCGGAGGGAGGGTAGTTCGCGGCGTAGAGCGAGTTGTTACCGATGGTGGAACGGAGGTCTTCGGAGCGGACTTGGCGATGAGTGTTACGCATGGATGAACCGCCGTCGGATCGTGCACGTCTGAGGGATGCGCCTACGTCGGGAGAGAGGAGACCGTTGTTGGAGAAGTCGAAGGGGAGGCCTGCGGACTGGGGGAGGAGTTGGTGGCCGTAGGATGGAGAGGGGGAGGAGGTATTACGGAGAGATGATGATAGTTGTTGTGAAGAGTCAAGGTCGCTCACGGGAGGCAAGACCTGGTTCATATTCACGCCTGTGCTGCCGAATGCGGTGAGATCAGGCAGTGCCCCTTGATGGTGATTGAAATCGTTTGAGGTCGTCCACTGCTGTGGCTGTGGCGGGCGAAGCGACGTGTCTGATTTGCTCCGCATGCGGGACGGGGAAGGCGGGAGGAGGAAGTCTTCGGATGCCGATGACATGTGTCCACGGCCGTTCGAGTGGTGGCCCCCGCCGCCAGCTCCGCCGAGAGAATAGCGGTTGTCGGAGCCCGGGAAGGCGAATGGGGAACTCTGGCCAGCGAAACGCGAGGGGCCGGCTGATGCCGCTGGATCTGTTTGAGGCCACTCCGAGGCGGTGTGTCGTGATGCTAGAAACATACGAAACAATTTCAGCTGATGCATACTACGCACGGGCGGCGACACTAGCGAGCGACAAGACATTGATCATCTGAAAGGCTGCCGAACGAGCCACGCAAAGCGGTAGGGCACAATGGGCGCTTAGCCACAAGCGCTTGAGTCCATATACGGAACTCAACGTGACAAAAGGAGCGATACGCCGACACGACTCTCTCGCGAAGACAAGTCCCCGGAGGAGAAACTGCACCGACATGACACTCAACAAAAACGGGGAGTGGCGTGTCATACAGGCGCCACCCAATGATTTCGTCCGGCCATCGAAACGATGAAGATGGATCACACACCTTGCTGCATGTAGTTATTGTTGTTGTACGCAACGGATTGTGATGGGTCGTCTCCGCCGACGACAGGCGTGGCTGGGACGATGTGCAGCTGGGGACCCGAGAGGCCTCCGTCTCCTGCAGGAGCGTTGATGATGGGGGTCTGTATTGGACGTTGACCGGCGGATTCTGGAATGACTAATTGAGGGGGAGATGGAGGTTTGCTGAGATGCGGCGAGGACGTACGGTCGCCGCCCGGGAGCTGACCACCGGTCATGTAGGGAGAGGCGACGTGGAGATCGTGGAAGGGGATGTGTGGCGAGGCGTTGTTGCGGCGGGGATGGGAGGAGATGGAGGACGCTGGACTGTGGTGCCGATAGTCGTTCTCGCTCTCACCGCCGCCGTTGCTGGAGCCGGGGGAGGAGTGGTCGTAGATACCGGAAGAGGGAGAGGCCATGTCTTCGGCTGCTGGGGTGATAGAGACGGAGACGTGAGAGGTGTCGCCACCGGTCATGAAAGCTTCGTCGAAGGTGAAGAGGCTGGGCCCGTTCGAGGACGGAGCGTCGTACTGGGACGGGTCGTAATCCAGATCTGGGTTGTGATTGAAGAGGCCGAGGGAGTCCGGCTGCTCTTTGTAGTCGAAATCGACGAGTTCAGAAGTGTTCGAGTAGGGCGAGTTCTGGTAGGAGCCGTTGTAGGAGGGCGTTCCGGGAAATTGCTGGGGAGAAGGCGGGTAATTTATGTCTGGAAAGGAGTCGAAGTTGGGGTTGCCGAGAGAGGCGAAGTCAGGGGAAGAATCGGGCTGATGGAACGGATCCATGGTGGTCGACTATATAAGTGAAGGGACGAGTAGCGAGTCGACGCGAGGAGCCTTTGAGCGAAACGAGAGATCTACCAAGTGAGGCTGTTCACGCGCAGGCTGTGCGGTCACCGTACAAACTGACTTCACGGTTCGTGCTAGGAGAAAGAGCGAGAGATCCGCCAGGCCTCCCATCCTCCGCAATCTCCCCTTCCTCTTTCCCACGCTTCGATCACCGACGCCTTCCAAGCCCATCTCTTTTTTCCTCCTCATTTCTTGTTCTTTTCCTCGTCCTCCTCCGCCCCCCCTCTCTCACCGTTCCTCCCCCTCCTCCCCCACTACGTCTCTTAATTGCACAGCAGCTGCACAGGCCCACAGCCTCCCAAGAGGCGATGCAACAATTATGGCTTTCCTTCCCAAAGATGCGGTGCCCCAACACGTGCGGGCTAGCGTCTCGTTGCCTGGGCGTCTAACCTCTTCGGTCCTCCGCGATGATGTGATGATCGCTCTCATCATCATCGACGCTGACGATGGCCTCTACAAAGTCTCTGTGCAGTCGTCTGTCATCGCTCTATCCAGCCATCGTCTCTGCACAACATCCCTCGTCGTTCGACGTTCAACCAACATCAGAGTATCCGCGCAATGACTCGACGACGGCCTCCGAGATCCCCATCATTTATTTATAGCCTTGGCATCATACATCCCTCGCTAACCTCCACCTTCCACAAGCCGCGTACGAATCGTCGACCATATCGAGGTGCACTTTGTGAACACTGAAAGGGAGTGACTTGACGAATTCGGCTTCACAAAGTCGGTCAACTTGGACCTCCGTGCCTGCCACAGTAATAGTACAGTGCTCCTATTCCTGTCGTTGGACGCCCATGAATCGTTGAACCTGGCAAGATCGATGCTGTTCTCCAAAGTCCATTTCCTCGTGTATGGATGTACATGTACATACATCGAGTCGTCCTTCTCCCGTACTGTACAGCGCATTGTCGATCCTTCGCACGTACATACATACAATAAACCCTTGTCCTCCGTCCCACATTCCTCCACCTTGCAGGAACATGTTACATATTACATCGCCAACGCCACCGTGAACTTCCCCTCCACCCACGGCGTCTGTTTTCAAACTGGCAACTAGGGCTTCAAAGCGGCTGCGCGGGTACAATACTGTACAAGACAAGGTCTGTTTTCGTTAACCCTCTCCGCTACTCCAAACCCCGGACCTCCGGACTGACCGAACGGCGAACGGTATCGGTGAACGGCTATCATGCTACCCTCTGTCCAGTCTGTAAGAATAACTTCACCGTCCCCTCTTAACTTATACTCGGCAGTTGGCAGTCAGCGCTCAGCACCACCGGCGCCGGCGTCTCCACTCTACATACAACTATTCCGATACCATACCGAAGTATAGACAGTCCTTCTGCTTCCTTCTACTCTTCTAGCTTTGCAGGTCCTTCTAGCTCTGCAAAGCCATGCATCGCCTCCAGGTTTATGCTTATTGGGCGCCCGGAACTTTGCGACTTGCAATTGGGGACTCTTGACGATCTCAGGCTGCTACGGTGGCTTGCTTCTCTGGCGGCTACTGCTTATAACACTTCCTCGAACGACGAACTGGACATGTTCTGCGACTTGGGAGGACTGCATAGCCTACATGCTCAACAGAAATGAGGATGAAGGAAGTATGAGCTCGTGGGTGCGTATGTATGTGTGTGTGTGTAGGTCCATAGTAATAGTAATAATCGATCGAAGGGCTGGATTGGACACTGCAGGCTGGGGAAGGGGAAGAGAGCACAGCATCGTCATCGACGTTCATTCTTATTTCTATTTCTTATTATAAAGTTGAGTCAGAGTTTGGAAGGAAGGTTTGCCTCGAGGTTTCGTGGTCGCAACTTGCTGTGAGTCCGAGTCTCGACATCGCTGCATCGTAGGATCATAGTATCGTAGCATCATAGCATCCCGTCATCTCGTGCATCGAGGCAGAAGCGGTCCCGACACGCTTCACCGTGACGACGACTCGATCCCGGTAACTTGATTTGCACCGTGCTGGCATTTGTCTCGAGATATAGCACAGCAGGATCGACGCCCTGCAATATGCATATGGAGGTTATGTATCCTCTCTCTTCGCTCTTTCCGCCCGGTCTCGAACCATGTTGGCCGTCAAGCTTCAAAGCTTCAAGATACATACCTCGATTTCCGGATCGCAGGCTCTCATCTCGCGACTCGGAATGCTTCTTCAGGCCATCTAGCGATATGTACCGACACCGTGACGTCGTGGTGCCTGCATGCTGTCTGGCAATATCCCGGTATCACAGTCTCAGCGTCCCAGGATACTGCACCATGACGCGAACTCGCGGAAGGAAGGACGGGTTTGGTACGTCCTACATATATTTCCTTGCAGTCTGTGTAAGAGTGCTCACTCTATTCTCTTGGTAGGATAGGGCTGCCACCGACGGTCGGCATTGCGGTTTGTTTACATGCCTTGCACGCAGACTGAATGATTCGTTCTTTCTTGGAATCATGATGCATGTATTATATAATATATCTCGATTCGTACGTCGACGGTTGTAACACCCGATCGATCCTACCGTTCCTCGTGCGGACGTCCCGCCGTCCTTATCCAAGTCCGTTCATCTCCAGGTAAGTTACGGCTACTTGTCATTTTCATTTTCCCAGTGATACTTGATACAAACCGACCACCCCGTCATGTTCATAGCTCGTCACTGGCACTGGTCCGGACCAAAATACAAGCAGCTTTTTTTTTTGTTTCGAAGATCCTGAGCCGAATCCGAATGTTCGTGCTTGTTGCCCACGGTCGCCAGAGCCGCCACTCGCAGGCAAAAAAAAA